>NC_050579.1:89673597-90001343 GCF_011100635.1 Trichosurus vulpecula
AGATAGTGCCTGTATTGACTGCAGACAAAGAAGTCATTTGCAGTATATCAGGTTCTTCTACTTGACTCTTATTCCCAATGGTAATGATTCAAGTTCAATTCTCAAATATTTGCATATTGTCACTTATTTTCTCTTCCTCATGTTCCAAGGGAATCAGCTAGAATTTACAGAAAATCATATCCTGGTAGACATTTTGGAACATGATAGCCACATGATGCCATCACCCACACCTCCCCATGCTCTTTTCTCTTTGACTCACCTGTAGAACAATAGGCCAGAGATTTTCAGACCATAGCCCTCATGAAGCTCACGTGGGCTGCTTGCAAAACATCCTTTCAGTGATGTGAAGTATTCTTGGACTAACTTCAGTATCCAATTGAGGGGAAGGGGAAAAATAATATCTGGCACAGTCAGAAGCATTCTGAGCTTAATTAGCCCTTTTCTGTGGTGAGAGATTTCAAATGGCCTGAATTCAGCCAGACACACAACTAGAATGAATTCCCCATGCAAAGCCCTTGTTTCCATACCCACTTACTCTGTGGTAGATCCTTCAGAGAAACAAAAATGACTCTGACAAGTTATCAGCAGGGATATCCACAAGAACCAAACCAATTAAATTTCATACAGAATATTTTATATGGGCTCCCTTGTGTTTTAGGATAGCAAAAAGAAAAGGAGCAGGAAGGAGGGACAACTTTGCATCCTCTGTTCTGTTTTCCTGTCATTCATACCTTTCTTGTGCTTATTGGCATTTCTTATCTTTAAATATAAGAATGTTTTAGCTCTCCTAGCCAAGTTTGCATAATAATTCCTCCATCAGAGAGACAGACAGACAGAGAGATACAGGAAGAGACAGACTGACGTATGCAGACAGACAGAAACAGAGAAACAGAAAAAAAGATGGAGAGACAAAGAAAAAGAAGGAAGGAGGAGAAAAAATTAAAATGAAATTGAGGTGGAGGAAGAAAAGGAAAAAGGGAAGAAAAATGTGGAGAAGGATAAGACTGAACAACAACTACCACCAGCAAAATACAGGCTAATTTCAAGATTTGAGGCAGGGAATCCGAGTTGTAGAGTTCCTTCCTCAAACTCCAGGGTGAAGAGCAATTAGCCAGAGACCGGTAGAAAAATCTGGATCCCCTCTTTTTAGAGCCTGGCTCCCCAGAGGACCAAACAGGGTTTGTGTGAATCTATAACAGAAGATTCTTGGAAGAGGGCTACCTATTGGGCCATGGATCACCACTAACTCTATTTTTATAGTATATTTTGTGTGAGCTAATTATATATCTTTGTATATAGTAAATTTTGGCACTGCCATTTTATACCAGTCCCTCCTTCTTTATCTTTCCTTTACTCCCTCATACAATTCAGTCACTAAATCCTAATATTTATTCACTTGAAATATCTTTCACATTCGGCATTTCCTCTTCACTCCTATCAAAATTACACACTCACTTTCATTTTACTTTGGTCACTATGCAATCTTCCACATGCCAAAGAGAATCACACAAGCAAGTACCGTAGCATTCTCATTAAAAATCAGAAAAGCTAAAAATATTCTTTTGGAATATTGTAAATCATTCTACCAGGAAGAGCCATGTGGAGATATTTTTAAACAGAACTTAATTGATGTCAACAGGCCTTGATCTGAACTCCCAAAATTAAGCTGTTACTATCCCCTTTATACATAAGGACCCTGCTACCAATTAATGTTGACTACATAACTGTCAGTCAGAAATATCCTGCTTGGTTGTTTTGGTATTTAATTTAACCATCAGGACATTTCCATTCTACTTTGGACCCAGAAATTGTCCAACTCATCAGTACCAATATTCTTCTAATAAACAATTTTATTCAGTTGGACTGCCAGGTTAGATTACTTTTTGCTTTTTGATACATGCTTAGTAACTCTAAGAAATGTTTACATTTACTTATGCTATTTTCTCTTCTATAGATTCTTTTTATTTTTGCCCTTTCTTTTGTTTGAATCCTTTGCTTTCTGTGAAAAGTTCAAGTTAGTAAGTACGGTGGCTAAATATAGCAAGCAAAAAAAAATTATAAAACAAAAGAAAACCCTCCAAAGCCCTCAGATTTTAAATTCTAACAGCTGTATACCCTTAATGGAGAAGGGATGCAAAGCTGCTCACAATTGTTCTAAAATACACATTTTCAAGAATTTTTTTTTCATTTAAAAACTGGTTTTCCAGCAAGATGATTTTTTTTCACATAATTTGCCCTAGCCTATTAGTCTATTTACCTTATATTATTTAAAGTAATTTATTTAAGGTAAACAATTAAACTATTTCACAATTTATTTAACAAACTGTTTAAGGTAAGTAGTCTATTTGCCATATATTATTTAATAGCAAATGTTAATTTTAAAAATGTACTCATTACTTATTAAATATAAAGAACTTTGTGAGATCCAAAGTCAAAATAAGACATAGTCCCTGAGCCTAGGGAGTTTACAGTCTAGTTGGGAGCTAAGACATATTTATTGATGGCTTGTGGATAGGATAGGGACCAGAAATGTAATTACAGTGGGATATGAAACTTTCACATGAGGAAACTCCTTATACCAATGACCAGTGCAGACTGGAGAATTTTCTACAACTTAAAGTCTTAGAGAAATGCCTAAAGAACTTAAATTTAATATCCGACAGCCAGTCAGTCAACATTCGGTCAATAAGCATTTATTAAGTGCCACCTATGTTCCAGGCACTGTGACAAGCATGGGGGATGCAACAAAAAATCATAATAACAACCACAAAAACAACAACATCAACCAGCCCCTGTTGCCAAGGAGCTCACAGTCTAATGGGGAGACAATAAACAAAATAACAACAACGTATAAACTTACTAGCATACAAATACAAATGTATATACACAAATATGTATGTTATGTAGAGAAATACATCTCTCAATATACATATACTATACAAATTTTGTGATGTATGTAATATATGATGTGTATATTGACGATACATAAATCATAACCATTTTTCTCTCTAAATAATTTTCAATATATAAAATATTATATATAATTGTATATATGTTTATATATTTTACATATTATTTATTTAATTGAGAGAAAGAGAAACAGAGAGAGAAAAAGAAAGACACACACAGAGACAGAGATGGTGATTGTTCACATAAAATGCATATTAAATATATCTTGGATATCAAATCCTTAAGAGAAATTTGATACATAGCATTTTCCCCCATTTGCCTGCTTCTCCTATTATCCCAAATAAACACACCCATATCAACTCACACAAACATAACACGTATATGTACATACACATATGCATACATATGCATTTATCTTTCTATCTTGGATACCAAATTTTTCATAAAGAAATTTGATAAGGTTTTTTTTTATATTTGACTGCTTCTTTGCTTTTCATAGGTATATATATTTATTTTATGCAGAAGAATTTCAGTTGCATATAACAAAAGATATCTATTTTATCTCTTGCAATTGCCTTATGTGCATCTTATGTGCATCTCCTACCCATAGCTGTGAAAGGTATACACACATATGTATGTGTATGTGTATTTGTGTGTATAGGTATATATACATACAAACACATGGATAATACATGCATGTGTATGATCACACACATACTGTTCCCATATGTAGATGTGTTTGTATGTGTGTGTATATATACACATCTACACACATACACATGTATTTGTGTATATGTTTATGTGTGCGTACATGTACATATACACACATATACACATGCGTATCTAGGTGAATGTGTGTTTATGTACATATTCATACACACAGTACATATTCGTGTATTTGTATATGGATATTCAGACACCCATATACACATAGAATGTTCCAAAAGTCATTCCATAGTATATAAGTGATCAAAGTATATGAACAGTTCTCAAAATAAGAATCGCGAACTATTAACAAACATATGAAAGATCACTTCAAGTCACTAATGATAACAAATGCAAATTGAAACAATTCTGACATTTTACCTCACCCCCCACAAATTGGCAATGATGAGAAGTGCGAATAGTCCATGTTGGAAGCCTTGTGGGAATATAGGCACATTAGCACAATGTTGGTGGGGCTGTGAATCAGCACATTATTTTGGAAAGCAGGTTGCAATTATGTGACTGTGACTAAAATGACTTTGATCCAGATATTGTACCCTAAGCATATTATACCCTAATGAGGCCATTCCTTAAAAGAAAGATCTCACGTACATTAAAATGTTTACAGCCACACTTTTTTGTAATAGGAAAGAATTGGAAACAATGTAGATGCCCACCAAGTAAAGCATGATTAGACAAATTATGGTACGTGAAAATAATTGAATATCACTCAGCTTAAAAATTAATGAATAAGGTGACTATAGAGAAATATCAAAAGATTCATGTGAACTTGTATAGGGTGCAGGAAGCAGAGTTAAGAGCATTATATACATAATGATTATAATAATGTCAATGGAAAGAACCACAAAAAATGAAAACTGATGTGAAATTACCAAGAACAAGCATGATTCAAAAGAAGTGACACCCTTTCCCCCCATTGCCTCTGCAGAAGTGGGAAGTCCATGAGTATGGTACATTCTACATATTTTCAGAATTTTTTGATCCATTAGTCAATTATACTAATGTTTTTCTCTTTCTTTCTGTTTTTTTTTCCTAAAAGTTTTTGGTTATATTGGATGGCTCTCTGGGAGTGAGAGATGGATACTAGGGGAAAGTATGACTATATGAAAGAAGAAAATAATAAAAAATTATTTAAAAGGACTAAAGAAGACAAAATAACTAAGCTCTGAATAAGAATGAAACTCCCAGGTCAAAGAGTTAAATACTTGTGATTGATTATTTGACATTTCTAGGGCAGATAAATTTTACCCTATGAACCTTTAGGCCTTAAGAATCCCACAAAAGGCAAGTAGTCTAGGTCTATTCATATGTAAAAATTAACATTTGTCAGCCAGGTTCTAACATTTTACTTAAAGTGCATAGTCTCATATTAATTGCAATACTCATACTGGTATATATCCTTGATCTTGTCATCAGCCATTTGAATTCTAGTCTATATTCATGAATTCTGAAATTTCCTTATCTGATCACAATATTTTACTATTATTAATCTTTCCATTTGCTTTATGATCTCAAACCCTGTTTTTCATCCTCACCCTGATATCCACTCCCTCCATTCTTCATTTCTTTCTCAGGCCACCAACCCAGCACTGGTTACACTCCTCTCTTCTTGATAAAGCAGTTCAACTTTACTCTGTCCTCTAAAATTGAGGACCTCACCCTTGTTTCCTATCAAGTCAATTTAAGTAAAGCCAACATGTCTTTGCTAAGGACTTGCTATGTTCTAGGCACTGTGATAAGCACTGAGGATGTAAAGAGAAGCAAAAGACAGTCTCTGCTCTCAAGGAACAGACAGTCTAGTCACCAACTATGCTTTGGCACACATGCTCCTAATAGAACTAGAGAAAATAAAGAAAATTTTCTGAGTCCACATCTCAATTGTTCTCTCACTGTAGCAAAGCAATTCTATTTATGCCTCCCTGATCTATTCAGTATCACCCACACCAGGGGCCATCACCAGTCCTCCTGCCCTCTCTATGTCTTGTCACTGGACTATGAATAACTCTGGAAGAGAGAGCTAGGTTATTGACTTTGCACAGGCCAGTCTCACTTCAATTCACTTGCAAGTCAAGATATCAACCTCCAGATGTCATCTGTCCTCTTTGAGAGTGAAGGATGAACAACAGTCCCTCTCACCACAGCAGCTTTGCCAAACTTTTATCATTCTCCAATCCTCCTATGGCACTCCCCTCACTCTTATATGTTTAGGGAAAAAAATTAAGGTCATGCACTGAGAACCCCCCTTTATTTTGCTCTTCATTCCCCTTAACTAAGATGTCTTTTTCCACTATCTTCTCTTTCACCCATCTAATTGATAAAAAGGTGTCCCTTCTTACCCAAGAAAACCCTTATAAAAGCTTCCTCCAGTTATGATTTCCTTTCTCATTGGACACACACCAACCAAGCTACTCACATTAATGATGAAAGTCAGAGTCCACTTCTGTTAGTCTTTCAAATCATGGCTTAAACTACATTGATGCTTTTATTTGAGGAGGATGGGCACAGTTTTCTATTCTCTTCCAATACCCACTATAAGTCTTGGCTCTGCTGTACTCCGTTCTGCTCTACAAAAAAGGAAAAGGCATAGTCTTCAACCAAAGATTGCTCTTTTTGATATGCCACCAAAATGGGTAAGTCTTCCCACAGCCACAGCAATCCATTCCACAATAACCAACCCCAGCCATCCTATCCCCTGTCATGGAGACCTATTCTCCACGAGACAAAAGGGCATGACCATACTACTTAATGGAAAATATAGTAAAATTCCCAGTCAAAGGTTTACTACTCTGCTATCTCTTCAAACTAATCAGAGAACATCTTCTATATTAAAAAAGGAAGAATAGTATAAAGAACCCTGGACTAGTAAGCACAACATCTGATTTTCTCTTACATCTAACCTACCATGTGACTTTAGGAAATTTTTCACCTTTCTGGAACTCACTTTCCTCAACAGTTAAATAAGGCAAGCAGAGTAGATGAACTGGAAGAACCATTCTAGTTCTAAGCTCCTATGACTCAGGCATTGAATTCAAGTCATACCACTTTGTTCATGGATAGCTTTTAAAGAATTCTCAGTGAAGTCAGAATAGGAAGATTTCAATTAGTATTCATTTGAACTGATAAATAAACATTAACCTGATAAAGGAGATTGAAAAGAGAGATAATGCCATCATTGAGAACTACTTGGAAGCCTCAATAAACATATCAATTAATTTGTCATGTAAAGATCACTTTGACATCTTAAAAAATATTGCTTTGAGAAATCATGTTTAAGAATTTAACAAAAAATTACTATTGCCAAAAAGTGAGTTTCTACTCTTTAAAAATTCCAAAAGAAAGTACTAGTTAACCAAGATAGAGCTTTATTTATATGCAATAAGGTATATAGATAGACAGCTGTCATAACTAAAAATTGTGCCAGACTGATAGTCACCTAGCATTTATTAAGTACATACTATGTGCCAGGTACTGTACTAAGCATTAGGAATACAAAAAAAAGGAAACAAACAAACAAACCAGCAAATTAAAAAAATCTAAACAACTATGTATATATATATATATATATATATATATATATATATATAATATGTCACTGGGGAACATAGATTTATTAAAATAAAGAAAAACTGCAGAAAACCTCAATTTTCAGATTTACAAGTTCTTTTTAATTTTTTTTGTTATTTGCATATTTATTTTTTGTTGAGGAGCTCAGAAAGCTTTCCTGATAGTAATTTATCTTCTGAACACTTTTGCAAAATCCGCAAGTGTCAACTGTCTTCTTTCCTTTCTTCAAGTAGAAACAGTATTTTGGACCACTTCCCGAAGAAGGAGCCTATGCAGTCATTGTCCCTAAATTCTTAAGCTTTATTTTGACTTTTAATAAAAGAGAGTGGGACGTGTGCATGAGTATGGGCAGATGAGTACACTCAGATGGAAGGATGATACATTGGAAAAAATGGCTAACAGAAAATGAACTATCTTTAGAAATCCTTTCAAACGTATGGGGAAATTCACATTAAATACATTATATACAAATTAATATGAATTTCATCTCCAAATCATTAACTCTCAGGCCTACTTCCAACTTCCCTATAGACAGAGAGCTTAGGAAGCTAATTAGTGAGCACACATAAGCTTTGGTCCTGAAGGACATTGTGCATTTCATTACTTGCACTGTGTTGATTATGAGAGGATAATGGTGAGTGATAAAAAGCATATAAGCTGCAGAAGCATTGAAAAACAAGAGAAGTTTCAAAATGACTAAATCTGAGAAAATATACATTATGTTGTCTTAGGTTATTTTGTTTGACCAACATCTTTCATATTCCTATTGGAGAGAACAACAACTAAGCTGAGTCTTAGAAGAATGAAAATATATAACAGGTTTAAATGATGCAAAAGGTCCAAATGGAACCCAAGAGGGTTCTTATGACCAGCTGTCTGTTGGCTCTGCGCCTAATGAGTATAGCACATGGAACCATTAGGGCAGCCATGTCTCAGTAACCCAGGTAATAACATTAAACCCTCTTTTACTTCTCACACTGGATCTTGAAAACACCTTGTACTATTATTTTAAATAATTAAAGCTGTAGTTTTAAAGTTTTTAATTATATTTCCCTTTAAAATTCTTGTTTATGATTTTTTAGAATTTTGTCAACTATTTTTAGAAGATACCTCCTTTAACATATTTGTTTCTCATATTCTCATTTAAATGTGTGTTTGGGATATTAAAATTGAAATTAATTGAAAACATTAATATATAGTACATTTAGTTCACACAGCTGGTATATTAATCTGAATAGGTTTTTTGTGCTTTTATTTCCTCTTGCCTCCCCACTCCCACTTTCCAAAATCCCAATTCTTAACTATTAAATTTTATTCTTTTAAAAAAATTTTCAGTCAAAATATCACTATTAATATATTTACATTTTATCAAACATTCCTTTACTTTAACATTTCAATGGATTTCTGTCCTCATTCATCTGAGTGCCGTTATACCAATGGAAAAATCAAGTCTTCCATGACATATCCTTGTACAGGACTGTTGTTCAGATCCTCCTGTAATCCTCCACTGAATGTCATCCAACAGGGTTGGATGAGTAGTACCTCCTCTAGAGCTCTTGATTCCATCAATGCATACTGATATAACATGCAGGTTTCTCATTGGCCATCTCTCCCTCTTAGCACTTGAGTTCACCTGACTTAGTTTCCAGTAGTGCCACTTTCTTTTGTGCAGTTCTTCATTGGCAATATACTATAGTCTATTTATACATGCCATGGGCATTTCTATTCCCCACAAGTTAATTCTTAAGATACTATGATATTCTATGAAATTTAGCCTTAAAATAAAGCATCACCTGATGAACATTTTAAAAAAAATAATTGACCTTTTTCCTGGAAAATTTCAGGAGAAATTTGTCATTTAGTCATATCAAACTCTTTGTGACCTTGTGGAATATAGTATACCAATACTATCCATGGGGCTTTATTGGCAAAATAATGGAGTAGTTTGCCATTTCTTTTTCAGCTCATTTTAGAGATGAGGAAACAGAGGCAAACAAGATTAAATTACTTATCCAGGGTCACAAAGCTAGGAAATATGAGGCCAGAATCAAACTTCCTGATTCCAGGCCTGATGCTCTGTTCACTATGCTACCAAGCTGCCCAAAGATGAGAAAGGTAAAGAAAAATTACAAACTTAAAAGAACACATGAAAACAAAAGGGAAAATATGACATACAATAGTGGAAAGTGTAACTTTTATTCATAAACTTTATGGTTTTATAGTGTTAATGTAAAAAGGAAAGGGGATAGGCAATAAAATAATGAAATACTTTTATTCAATAACAAGAAAGAAAAATCAAGAATGCTTCTCGTATTGTTAAACTAGTTTCTTCTTCAAATGAAAAAAAATCTGTAATCCAGTCATGAGGTTAGTGAACCTAATCCCTTTGGAATTAGTTGTGTGAAAGCACATCAGGGAGCCATACCAAATGTTCCAAATGTATATACACCAATACAAATTAGCCATTAATCACTACAAAATATTTAAAAAATTCTCAGCCACTGTGTGGGAGGTTAGTTTCTGTAGCCTCTTGGGGCATAGCAAATAATGTTAGACACATTCACAGATAGTTCTTATTTTTGTGTTTGCTATGCCTGCTTTGATTTGAGTAGGTCTGGGAAGGAGAGTTGAAGAAAGTCAGGATTTTCTGAGTGGATTAAGTCTATTTGCTCTTCTCTCCTGGATTGGTGCCTTAATTCCCAATCAATCTGGTTCCCTCAAGTAGAGCAGGAAACCCTGATGCTCCACTGGAGGAGTATAGTAATTGTTTCAGTAGATCACATCCCTTCTTGAGTTCATACTGAACCAAGATCTTAGGTATCAGTTAGGAAGAGTTATAATATTGAAGCTAATATTATTGTAAAGCTAGGTATTGAAACAAATATGCTTATTAAAGATTTTTATCAGTTGCACCAGTAATGATTATCTGTACAGTACTACTAGGATCATTAACCTTTAAAAATGGTAACCTAGGCCAAATTCTTTTTAGATTTTTTATTGTGGTTTTTGCTCATCAGACATGAGACCGTTTGCCCCCACTCCAACATTTTGAGGTTATTAGAGCATGACTACCTATATCTTTCATTGAACCTCAATAGAATATTCCCAATTTACTTCTATGTCTATCCTAAACTATTCTATTGTGGGTGTCGAGGTTTATTAAATAGCTCCACTAGCACAGAATTGAATGCAGTGAACTCATATTACAATTACTGCATATCTAAGATTATTCTTAGGTATGGTAGTTAACTAGTACACACCTCTTGCTTTTGAGAGTGAAGAGTTAGGATGCTATCGAAGTTTATGTAAAACCATACTATAGACTTCTAAACGTGGGGCCACAGTGATGAAGTAGAGAAAGCACTTAGCTGACCTCTCCCCACATTTCCCTCCAAACAACTTTAAAATAACACTTCATGTCAAATTTAGGAAGGGCAGAGCCAACAAAAGGTCAGAGTGAGACATTCTTCCAGCCCAGCACAATATACAAGGTCAGAAAGAGAGATGTGTTACATGGGAAGGAGGCTGTCCTGGAGCCCATTTGATGAAACACAAGAGGTGAACTAGTTGGGTGGTGGTGACAGAAGCATCAACAGCTTAGGGAATTCTTAAGCCAGAGGTGGTAAGGGTACCTCACAGGTGGTCAGAAAGATCATAGGGGAGTCATGTGCTAGAATTAAATGCAGGACCAGATGCTGTTTGGCAACACCATTGCCTATACCCAATGCTAGGAAATAGTCCAAAGGCAGAAAGGAGCATTTTGGTCAAGAAGGAGTGGAATATTGGAAAGTTGATATCACTTCTGTCCCCAAGAGACCAAGGACCCTGAGGAATAGTATCATTTCTGGTTCTAAGAGATCAGGGGCCCTTCCAGGTTAAGGACTAGAATACAGACCAAGAGATTACTGACTACACCTCTCCCCAAGTCACACAAACTTAGAAGTACTGAGAACTTCCAGAGCCCCAGAATTATCTTTGAAAAAGAAGTATGGGAGTGGGGGGCAGAGCCAAGATGGCAGAGAGAAGCCATCAAGTTGCCTGAGCTCTCCCCATTTTCCTTCAGAAACAATGTTAAATCAAGCCTCTAAACAGACTCTGGAGTGACAAAACACAAAAAGAGTGAGACAATTTTCCAGTTTAAGATAATTTTGAAAGACTTCAAGAAAGGTCTCTCATTTAGGTAGAAAGGTAGTACAGCCCAGTGTAGAAAGTGTCCAGGCAAGCCAGTGGGAGGCTTTTAGCCACAACACAGACAAGAAGCTGAGGACCCTCAGTCATCACAGCTCAACAGGCCATCAGTGAGGCCACCAGCCTAAGTGCAGAAGGCAAACTACAAGCCCTGGAGCCCTGGCACAACAGGCAGAACAGACTATGGCAGGTCGCCCCCAGTACAGTGGGGTAGTCGTAAGCAAATGAGGTCTGAGGTGTGGAAAGCCAGGGACCAGGCCTTAGGCACCAACATAAGAAGTTTGGGATAGTGCCCCTGTGCTCCAGGAGCAGAGCTCAACTTTAAAAGTCATGAAATTGGCTGAAAAAAAATGAGTAAGAAACAGAAGAGAGCCCTGACCATAGAAAGCTACTATGGCAACAGGGAAGATCAAAACAGAAACTCAGAAAAGGACGGTGTCAAAATATTACATGTGAAACTTCAAAAAGGAACATAAAATAGTCTCAAGCCCAAAGAAGAGTGCAAAGAAGATCTTTAAAATCAAATAAGAGAGGTAGAAGAAAAATTAGGAAAAGAAATGAGAGTTATACAGGAGAATTATGAGAAAAAAAGAGTCAACAACTTGGAAAAGGAAGCAAAAAATTTGACTGATGAAAACAACCCCTTAAAAATAGAATTGGCCAAATGGAAAAAGTAACCCACTGAATAAAACAATTCCTTTAAAAGTAGAATTAGCCATATGGAGAAAAATAGGTACAAAAGCTAACTAAAGAAAATAATTCATTTAAAATTACAATTTGGCAAGTAGAAGCTATTGACTCTATGAGACATCAAGAATCAGTCAAACAAAATCAAAAGAATAAAAAAAAATAGAATAAAATGTAAAATACCTCATCGGAAAAGCAACTGACCTGCAAAATAGGTCCTGGAAGGATAATTTAAGAATTATGTGACTACCTGAAGGCAATGATAAAAAAAATCCCTGGACAGCATCTTTCAAGAAATCATCAAGAAATACTGCCCTGATATCCTAGAACCAGAGCAAAAAAATAGTCATTGAAAGAATAGACCAATCACCTCATGAAATAGATCACAAAAGAAAAACTCCAAGGAATATTGTAGGCAAATTCCTAAAGTATCAGGCCAATGAAAAAAATACTGTGAGCATTCAGAAAGAAGCAATTCAGATATCAAGGAGCCACAGTCAGGATTACAGAAGACATAGCAGCTTCTAAATTAAAAGATTGTGGGCTTGGGATATGACATTCTTGAAGGGAAAGGAGCTTGGATTACAACCAATAATCAACTACCCCGCAAAATTGAGCATAATCTTTCAGGGGAAAAGATGGACATTCAGTGGAATATGAGATGGTCAAAGTTTTCTGATGAAAAGACTGTAGCTGAACAGAAAATTTGATGTTTAAATACAAGATTCAAGAGAAGCATAAAAAGGTAAACAGGAAAGCAAAAAAAGAGCCTTGCTCTCATTGGATTTGGCTCAAAGAGGGAATAACATACACACTGAGCTGGGTATAGAAATTTTTCTTATGCTATAGGGAAGTAGGAAGGGAAAGGGGAAAGAAAATGAAAAGGAGGGGGTCTGATAGAAGGAAGGACAGATTGAGAAAGGTGGTGGTCAGGAGCAAATCTCTGATAAGGAGTGACAGGGTGAAAGGAGAAATAAAAGTGTAAACCAGGAAATAGGATGGAGGGAAAGACACAGTAATCATAAATGTGAATGTGAATGGGATGAACTCTCCCATAAAATGGAAATGGATAGCAGGGTGGATTAAAAACTGTAATTCTACACTATGTTGTTCACAAGAAACACATTTGAAGCAGAGAGATAAACACAGAGTAAAGGTAAAAGGCTGGAGCAGAATATATTTGGCTTCAGCTGAAGTTAAAAAAGCAGGAGTTGCAATCCTGATCTCAGACAAAGCAACAATAGATCTAATTAGAAGAGATAAGAAAAAAAAAAAAACTATGTCTTGCTAAAAGGTACCAGAGACAATGAAGTAATATCAATACTAAACACATATGCACCAAGTGGTTTTACATCCAAATTCTTAGAGGAGAAGTTAAGGGAGTTACAGGAAGAAATAGTGAAAATATACTAGTAGAAGACCTCAACCTCCCCGTTTCAAAACTAGATAAATCTAAGCACAAAATAAAGAAAAAAAATTTAAAGAACTGAAGAGAAGTTTATAAAAGTTAGATATGATAGACCTCTGGAGAAAATTGAATGGGAATAGAAAGCAATATACCTTTTTCTCAGTGGTACATTGTACTTACACAAAAATTGACCATGCATCGGGGCATAAAACCCTCACAAACAAATGCAGAAAGACCTCGTCTTGTTAAAAAAAACAGCAAGGTTGACAAACCTTTGGTTAACTTGACTTAAGAAAAAATAAAGCCAAATTATCAGTATCAAAAATGAAAAGGGTGAAGTCACCACCAATGAAGAGGACATTAAAGCAAAAACTGGCATTATTTTGCCTAACTGTATGCCAATAAATCTGACAACCTAAGTGAAATGAATGAATATTTACAGAAATGTAAATTACCTAGATTAATAGAAGAGGAAATAAATATACTTAAATAACCCCATTTCAGACAATGAAATTGAATAAGCCATTAGTGAACTCCCTAAGAAAAAATCACCAGGGTCATATGGATTTAGAAGTGAATTCTACAAAACATTTAAGAATCAATTCTAATACTACATAAGCTATGTAGAAAAATAAATGAAGGAGTCCCACTAAATTCCTGTTATGACACAAATATGGTGCTGATACCTAAACCAGGAAAAGCCAAAACAGAGAAAGAAATTTAAAGACAGATTTCCTTAATGAATATAGATACAAAAATTTTAAATAAAATACTAACAATAAGATTACAGCAATTTATCACCAGGATAATACGCTATGACCTGATGGAATATATGTGGAATATACCAGAAATATAGCGCTAGTTCAATATAAGGAAAACTATCAGCAAAATTGACTATATCAATAAGAGAGCTAACAGAAATCAAATGATTATCTCAATAGATGCAGAAAAATGCTTTTGAAAAATACAGCACTCATTCCTCTTAAAAACACTACAGAGCATAGGAATAAATGGAGTTTTCCTCCAAGTAATAAACAGTGTCTATCTAAAACCATCAGCAAGCATTATATGTAGTAAGGATGAGCTGGAGAAATTCCCACTAACATCAGGGGTGAAGCAGGGATGCCCATTATCACAACTGTTATTCAGTATTGTACTAGAAATGTTAGCGTTATGATTAAGTGAAGAAAAAAAATTGAAGAAATTAGAATAGCAATGAGGAAATAAAACTATCACTTTTGCAGATGATATGATGGCATATGTAGAGAATTCTAGAGAATCAGCTAAAAAAATCTACTTGAAAAAATAACTTTACCAAAGTTTCAGGATATAAAATAAACCCACATAAATCATCAGCATTTCTATATATCACTAACAAATCCCAGCAGCAAGAGATACAAAGAGAAATTCTATTTAAAATAATTGTAGACAGGGGGCGGAGCCAAGATGGCGGCTGGTAAGCAGGGACTAGAGTGAGCTCCGTACCCGAGTCCCTCCAAAAACCTATAAAAATGGCTCTGAACCAATTCTAGAACGGCAGAACCCACAGAACAGCAGAGGGAAGCAGGGCTCCAGCCCAGGACAGCCTGGATGGTCTCTGGGTGAGGTCTATTCCACACGGAGCTGGGAGCTGGGAGCTGGGAGCTGGGAACGGAGTGGAGCAGAGCCCAGCCTGAGCGGCGTGGACCATCCAGACCAGAAGCCGGGCGGAGGGGGCCCTAGCGCCCTGAATATGTGAGCTGCGGCAGTTACCAGACCCCTTGACCCACAAACACCAAAGACTGCAGAGAAGGTTAGTGGGAAAAGCTGCGGGAGTGGAAGGAGTTCACAGTTCGGCTTCCAGCCCCAGGGGCAGCGGAGGTGGGGCAGCTACAGCTGTTGTTACTTCTGGCTCCAGGCCCACCTGGTGGGAGGAATTAAGTGGCAGATCAGAGCAGGAGTGCAACAGCCTGCTGAAGATCTAAGCCCAGTCTGGACTGGGGGTCCTTGGGGAAGGAGGAGTGCGGCTCTGACAGAGCTGGCACCTCCCCCCCAAATGTAGAACATAGAACTCGTTAGTCTACAAGCAGTCATACCCCACTGAAAAACTCAAGGGTCAAGTTAGTTGGTTGGGAATATGGCCAGGCAGCAAAAACGCGCCCAGATTCAGTCTCAGACTTTGGATTCTTTCTTTGGTGACAAAGAAGACCAAAACATACAGCCTAAAGAAGACAACAAAGTCATAGAGCCTACAACCAAAGCCTCCAAGAAAAACATGAACTGGCCCCAGACCATAGAAGAACTCAAAAAGGATTTGGAAAAGCAAGTTAGAGAAGTAGAGGAAAAATTGGGAAGAGAAATAAGAAGGATGCGAGAAAACCATGAAAAACAAGTCAATGACTTGCTAAAGGAGACCCAAAAAAATACTGAAAAATACACCGAAGAAAACAACACCTTAAAAAACAGACTAACTCAAATGGCAAAAGAGCTCCAAAAAGCCAATGAGGAGAAGAATGCCTTGAAAGGCAGAATTAGCCAAATGGAAAAGGAGGTCCAAAAGACCACTGAAGAAAATACTACTTTAAAAATTAGATTGGAGCAAGTGGAAGCTAGTGACTTTATGAGAAATCAGGATATTATAAAACAGAACCAGAGGAATGAAAAAATGGAAGACAATGTGAAATATCTCCTTGGAAAAACCACTGACCTGGAAAACAGATCCAGGAGAGAGAATTTAAAAATTATTGGACTACCTGAAAGCCATGACCAAAAAAAGAGCCTAGATGCCATCTTTCAGGAAATTATCAAGGAGAACTGCCCTGATATTCTAGAGCCACAGGGCAAAACAGAAATTGAAAGAATCCATCGATCGCCTCCTCAAATAGATCCAAAAAAGAAATCTCCTAGGAATATTGTTGCCAAATTCCAGAGCTCCCAGATCAAGGAGAAAATACTGCAAGCAGCCAGAAAGAAACAATTTGAGTATTGTGGAAACCCAATCAGAATAACCCAAGATCTGGCAGCTTCTACATTAAGAGATTGAAGGGCTTGGAATGCGATATTCCGGAGGTCAATGGAGCTAGGATTAAAACCTAGAATCACCTACCCAGCAAAACTGAGTATCATGTTCCAAGGCAAAATATGGATTTTCAATAAAATAGAGGACTTTCAAGCTTTCTCAGTGAAAAGACCAGAGCTGAATTGAAAATTTGACTTTCAAACACGAGAATCAAGAGAAGCATGAAAAGGTAATCAAGAAACGTAAATTGCAAGGGACTTACTAAAGTTGAACTGTTTTGTTTACATTCCTACATGGAAAGATGATGAGTATGATTCATGAGACCTCAGTATTAGGGTAGTTGAAGGGAATATGCATATATATATATATGTGTATATATATATATATATATGTTTATGTATATATATAAGTGAATGTGTATGTATGTATATATCTATGTGTATATGTATGTATGTGTATATATATGTATATGTGTTTATATATATATATATATATATATATATATATATATATATGTAAAAGAGAGAGAGCAGACACACAGGGTGAGTTGAAGATGAAGGGAAGATATCTAAAAGAAATAAAAAGAAATTAAGGGATGAGAAAGTAACATACTGAGAGAGGGAGATAGGGAGAGATAGAATGGGGTGGATTATCTCGCATAAAGGTGGCAAGAGGAAGCAGTTCTATGGGAGGAGGGGAGAGGGCAGGTGAGGGGGGAATGAGTGAACCTTGCTCTCATCAGATTTGGCCTGAGGGGGAATACCATACATACTCAGTTGGGTATCTTACCCCACAGGAAAGAAGAGGGAGGAAGATAAAAAAAAAATAAAAGGTGGGGGGATGATGGAGGGGAGGGCAGATGGGGGTGGAGGTAATCAAAACAAACACTTTGGAAAGGGGACAGGGTCAAGGGAGAAAATTCAATAAAGCGGGATGGGTTGGGAAGGAGCAAAATGTAGTTAGCCTTTCACAACATGAGTATTGTGGAAGGGTTATACATTATAATACATGTGTGGCCTAGGTTGAATTGCTCAACTTCTTAGGGAGGGTGGGTGGAAAGGGAAGAGGGAAGAGAATTTGGAACTCAAAGTTTTAAAATCAGATGTTCAAAAACAAAAAAAGTTTTTGTATGCAACTAAAAAATAAGATACACAGGCAATGGGGCGTAGAAATTTATCTTGCCCTACAAGAAAGGAAGGGAAAAGGGGATGAAAGGGGAGGGGGGTGATAGAGGGGAGGGCTGACTGGGGAACAGGGCAACCAGAATATAAGCCATCTTGGAGTGGGGGGGAGGGTAGAAATGGGGAGAAAATTTGTAATTCAAAATGTTGTGAAAATCAATGCTGAAAACCAAATATGTTAAATAAATAAATTGCATTTAAAAAAAAAATAAAATAATTGTAGACAGTATAAAATATTTGGCAGTCTACCTGACAAGACAAACCCAGGAACTGTATGAACACAATTACAAAATACTTTTCAAACAAATAAAGTCAGATATAAACAATTGGAAAAATAGCAATTGTTCATGGGTAGGCCAACTAATGCAACAAAATGGCTATTCTACCCAAATTAATTTACTTATTCACTGCCATAGAAATCAAAGTACCAAAATTATTTTTATAGAGCTAGAAAAAATAACAAAATTCATCTGGAATAATGAAAGGTAAAGAATATTATGGGATTTAATCAGAAAAAAGTGCAAAGGAAAGTGGCTAGCCCTATCATATCTAAAACTATATTACAAAGTGGCAGTCATCAAAACTATTTGGTATTGGCTAAATACTAGATTGGTGGATCAGTGGAATAGGTTAAGTACACAAGAGATAGCAGTAAACACTTATGGTAATCTACTGTTCGATAAATTCAAAGACTCTAGCTTCTGGGATAAGAACTCACTATTTGACAAAATCTGCTGGGAATATTGGAAAACAGTATGTCAGAAACTAGGCATAGACCAACATCTCACACCAGATATCTTGATAAAGTCAAAATGGGTACATGATTTAGACATAAGAGATGATGCCATAAGCAAATTAGGAGAGCAAGGGATAGTTTACCTGTCAGATCTGTGTGAGGTAAATAAAATGTGAAGACTTCACAGGGGAGATATGTATAAATATATACCTATATCTATTCATAGACATACTTAGAAATGTTTAAAAATGATGAAATAGGAAAGTGGAAAAATTCTACTGAGGCTGTGAGAGTCTGATTGCTCAGCCTCTGGGAAAGTTTACCCTGAACCCTTATGGTTCTGGTTTAAAGATTTGCTCAGTAAAAATAGGGTCACTGTGACCTGCTTTCCTTTACTGTAAAAATACTGTAGAAGAATGCAGAGGGTCTCCCCCTCCCCTTAACCTATTCTCCTTCTTCAGATTTATAGATGTCACATCAGTTGTAATCATTAACTAAGGGAATGGGGATTGGAGTTTCCCGGTTCTTTGTCTAGTTTTTCATGCTCAGATTGTAAGCCCACCTCCCAGCTAATGGTGAGAAGGGTCAGAGGTGGGTGGGAATTCTCTTGCCTTAGGTATAATTATTGGTGCTTTGCCTCTTATACTCTGCCTTCTTTGCTGGTTCTGTTCTGTGCTGGCAGAGGACTGCCTATTCTCACAAGAATTGAATAAAATTCAATTTCTGTTCCCACCTTGAGACAGCTCCTCATTAGTATTATTTGGTGAGGGTCAAATGTCCCACACAGATCTATGGAGAAATGAAGAATTCATGACCAAACAAGAGACAAAGGACATTGTGAAATACAAATTGCGTAATTTTGATTACAATAAATGAAGAAGATTTTGCAGAAACAAAACTATTGCCACCAAGATTAGAAGGAAAGCAGAAAGCTGTGAAACATTTTTTACAGCCAGTGTTTCTGATAAAGGATTCATTTCTAAAATATATAGAGAACTTAGTCAAATAAAAATATAAGTCATTCTCCAATTGATAAATGGTTAAAAGATATGAGCAGGCAGTTTTTGGACGAAGCAATTAAAGTTATCTATAGTCATATAAAAATGCTCTAAATCACTATTGATTAGAGGAATACAATTTAAAACAAACCCAAAGTACCACTTCACATCTATCATATTGGTTAATGTGACAGAAAAGGGACATGATAAATTTTAGAGAAGATATGAGAAAATTGGGGCACTGGTGCACTGTGGGTGGAGTTGTGAACTGATCCAACCATTCTCCAGAGCAATTTGGAACTATGCCCAAAGTGTAGCCAAACTGTGTATACCCTTTGATCCAGGAATACCACTACTAGTTCTGCATCCCAAAGAGGTCATTAAAAAAGGGAAAAGTATCTACATATACAAAGCATACATTAGATAAACAGAGCAAATAACACAAACCAGTCTATCCATAGCACCAACATCTGGGTTTTCAAAGCTGGTGGAACAGCTTCAATGGCTTGCTCAGAGTGTCATCACCCACAATCTTTCTATGAGTGTGCCCCTAAAAGTCAAATGCTAACCTTCCATTACATATATGCTGTTCAGGAACCTTAGGGCTGGGGCCAACATTTAGGGTGTAGGAAATCACTAACACCAGGGTGTGGGAAAGTTCTTCAGTCACTAGTACCACATCATATACAGTGTTTCCAATCAATGACTCCCATTGTCTTAGTGCTGAGAAACACTCCAAAACCAAAAGGGGTCTGCTTTACCAGCACCATTCAAATAAAGGTGAGACTCATTAAAGGCACTTGATAGCCTTAAGATCACAAAAGAGAAGAACAGCAAAAAAAGTTCTGTCCTGATTACCATTACAGATATTTATAGCAGCTCTTTTTGTGGTGGCAAAGAATTGTAAATTGAGGGTTTGCCCATCAATTGGGGAATGGATGAACAAGTTGTGGTATCTGAATGTACTAGAATACTACTGTGGTTTAAGAAATGATGAGCAGGGAGATTTCAGAAAAACCTGGAAAGACTTATATGAACTGATGCTGAGTGAACTGTGCAGAACCAGGAGAACATTTATACCACAACAACAACATTGTGAGATAATTAGCTGTGATAGACATAGCTCTTTTCAGCAATACAGTGATCCAAGACAATTCCAAAAGACTCATGATGGAAAATGCTACCACAACCAGAGAAAGAACTATGGACTTTGAATGCAGATTTGTAGCTTACTCTTTTCACTTTTTTGGTTGTTTTTTGTTTTTGCTTTTCTTTTTCATGGTTTCCCCCCTTTGTTCTGATTCTTTTTTTTACAACATGACTAATGTGGAAATATGTTTAACATGATTTATGTGTATAACCTATATAAGATTGATTGCTGTCTTGGGGAGAAAGGAGTGGAGGGAGGGAGGGAGAAAATATTAGAACTCAAAATTTTACTAAAATGAATGTTGATAACTATCTTTACATGTAATTGCAGAAATACTATTAAGGAAAAAAAGAAAACAGGATTATGAAAAAGCAAGATCCTAGATATAGCCCACTTGCACTCACTCCCTTCCCCACCACAGGAAATCAAATCCAACATTAACATAAAGCTCTAATAAAAAAAAACAAGGTGGGAAAATGAACAAACAAAAAACAACCCGACCATAACAAGCTACTTTGGTGACAGAGAAAATCAAAATACAAACTCAGAAGAAGACACTGATGTCAAAACAGTTATACGCAAAGCCTCAAAGGAAAAAAAAAGTGCGAGTTGGCCACATGCCCAATAAAAATTCCTAGAAGAGTTAAAAAAATTTCCAAAGAAACGAGAGCAAGTGAATAAAATTGTGAAAAGACAGTTAATATATTGGTAAAAATAGGCACAAAGATACTGAAAAGATAATACATTAAAAACAGAATTGGTCAAATGGAAAAGGAAGTAGAAAGCCTCACTAAAGAAAATAATTTCTTAAATATTAGAATTGGGGAAGTGGAAGCTAATGACTCCATTAGACATGAAGCAACAATAATATAAAATCAAAAGAATGAAACAATCAAAGAAAATGCAAAAGATCTCAGAGGAAAAACAATTGACCTGAAAATGTATTGAGGAGAGAAAATTTAAGAGTTATTGGCTTACCTGAAAGCCATAATGAAAGAGCCTAGTCAATATATTTAAAGAAAGTACGAATGAAAGAAAATATATAACATTTATTTTTTGCCTTTTTATGTTTATTTCAACAAATCGTTCTGAATTATGTGCAATAAGTTAGCATTTTTTTTCTTTTTTTTTTTCTTTCTTTATTTTTAGTTTACCACACACGGTTCTACATAGTTTTGAGTTCCAGTTTTTCTCCCCTCCCTCCCCCCTCCCTCCCCAAGACGGCATGAAGTCTCATATAACTGTCATGTATAACTTCGCATTGAATTAATTTATGCTCTAGTCAAGTCGTGGAGAAGAATTTTGACCAATGGAATGAATCATGAGAAAGAAGAAACAGAACCAAAAAAAAAAAAAAACAAAAAAAAAACCCAAAAACAAAAACAAAAGAGAAGCAGAAAAGGCGAGCATGTAGTGTGCCTCAGTCTGTATTCAAACTTCGCAGTTCTTTCTCTGAATGAAGATAGCATTCTCCATCGTGAGTCCCCTGGAGTTGTCCTTGCCAATTTAGGTTTCTGAGAGAAGCGCAGTTATGTCAGGATTGGTCCTCACGGAATCCACATATCTGTGGCTGTGCACAACGTTCTCCTGGCTCTGCTCCGCTCACTCAGCATTATGTCGTGTAGGTTTTTCCAGGTTGTTATGAAGTCTGCATCATCCCCATTTCTTATGGCACAATAGTATTCCATCACCTTCATATACCACAGCTTGTTCAGCCATTCCCCAATTGATGGGCATCCCTTTGCTTTCCAATTCTTGGCTACCACAAAGAGAGCTGCTATAAATATTCTTGTACATATGGGTCCTTTTCCCGCTTGCGTGATTTCTTTGGGATACAACCCTAGAAGTGGTATTACTGGGTCAAAGGGTATGAACATTTCTATAGCCCTTTGGGCATAGTTCCACACCGCCCTCCAAAATGGCTGGATCAGCTCACAACTCCACCAGCAATGCAACAATGTTCCAATTTCCCCACATCCTTTCCAGCATTTATCATTCTCCTGATTTGTTATTTTAGCCAATCTGACAGGAGAGATGTGGTATCTAAGAGTTGTTTTGATTTGCATTTCTCTAATCAGCAGTGATCCAGAGCATTTTTCCATATGCCTGTAGATAGCTTTAATTTCTTCCTCTGAAAACTGCCTGTTCATATCCTTTGACCATTTCTCAATTGGGGAATGGCTTGTATTCCTATATATTTGGCTTAGCTCCCTGTATATTTTAGAGATGAGGCCTTTATCAGAGATACTAGTTGCAAAGATTTTCTCCCAATTTTCTGCTTCCCTCCTAATTCTTGTTGCATTGGCTTTTTTTGTACAAAAACATTTCAATTTGACATAATCAAAATTATCCATTTTGCATTTTGTAATGCTCTCTATCTCTTGTTGGGTCATGAATTCTTTACTTTTCCACAAATCTGATAAGTAAACTATTCCTTGCTTTCCCAAATTACTTAGAGTATCAACTTTTACTCCTAAATCATGAACCCATTTTGACTTTATTTTGGTATATGGTGTAAGATATTGGTCTATGCCCAGTTTTTGCCCTACCATTTTCCAATTTTCCCAACAGTTTTTGTGAAATAGTGAATTATTAGCCCAGAAACTGGCTTCTTTGGGTTTATCAAAGAGTAGATTGCTAAACTTGTTGATTTCACCTACTTGTGTACCTATCCTATTCCACTGATCCACACCCCTGTTTCTTAACCAGTACCAGGCAGTTTTGATGACTGCTGCTGTGTAGTACAGTTTAATATCTGGTGTGGCTAAACCACCATTTCTAGCATGTCTTTTCATTAATATCCTAGATACTCTAGACCTCTTGTTTTTCCAGATGAATTTTGTTATTATTTTGTCCAGCTCAGTAAAAAAATTTTTTGGTAGTTCGATTGGTATGGCACTGAATAGATAGATTAATTTAGGTAGAATTGTCATTTTTATTATATTAGCTCGGCCTAACCATGAGCAACTGATATTTCTCCATTTATTTAGATCTGATTTTATTTGCGTGAAAAGTGTTTCATAGTTATGTTCATATAGGCCCTGGGTTTGTCTTGGCAAATAGACTCCCAAATATTTTATAGTGCCTTCAGTAACTTTGAATGGAATTTCTCTTTCTATCTCTTGCTGTTGGGCTTTGTCAATAATGTATAGGAATGCTGAGGATTTGTGTGGGTTTATTTTATATCCTGCAACTTTGCTAAAGTTGTTTATTATTTCAAGTAGTTTTTTACTTGATTCTCTGGGATTCTCTAGATAAATCATCATATCATCTGCAAAAAGTGATAATTTAGTTTCTTCTTTTCCTATTCTAATTCCTTCAATTTCTTTTTCTTCTCTTATCGCTACAGCTAATGTTTCTAGAACCAAATTGAATAATAGTGGTGATAATGGACATCCTTGTTTCACCCCTGATCTTATTGGGAATGCATCTAGTTTATCCCCATTACAAATAATGCTTGTTGATGGTTTTAGGTAGATGCTATTTATAATTTTGAGGAAGGTTCCCCTTATTCCTATGCTTTCTAGTGTTTTTAATAGGAATGGGTGTTGTACTTTGTCAAAGGCTTTTTCTGCGTCTATTGAGATGATCATATGGTTTCTGCTAGTTTTGTTGTTGATATGGTCAATTGTGCTAATAGTTTTCCTAATATTGAACCAGCCTTGCATTCCTGGAATAAATCCTACCTGGTCATGGTGTATTATTCTCGTAATGAGTTGCTGCAATCTTTTTGCTAATATTTTATTTAAAATTTTTGCATCAATATTCATTAGAGAAATTGGTCTATAATTTTCTTTCTCTGTTTTAACTCTACCTGGTTTGGGTATTAGTACCATATTTGTGTCATAAAAAGAATTTGGTAGGATTCCTTCTTCACCTATTTTCCCAAATAGTGTACAAAGTATTGGAATTAGTTGTTCTTTAAATGTTTGATAGAATTCACATGTAAAACCATCTGGCCCTGGAGATTTTTTCCTAGGGAGTTCGTTGATGGCCTGCTCAATTTCTTTTTCTGATATGGGGTCATTAAGAAATTTCACTTCCTTCTCTGTTAGTCTGGGCAATTTATGTTTTTGTAGATATTCATCCATATCTCTAAGGTTGTCAAATTTATGGGCATACAGTTGGGCAAAATAATTCCTAATTATTGTTTTGATTTCCTCTTCATTAGAGGTGACCTCACCCTCTTCATTTTTGATACTGGTAATTTGATTTTCTTCTTCCTTTTTTTTAATCAAATTGGCCAAAGGTTTGTCAATTTTATTGGTTTTTTCATAAAACCAGCTCTTTGTTTTATTTATTAATTCAATAGTTTTCTTGGTTTCAATTTTATTAATCTCTCCTTTGATTTTCAGTATTTCTAATTTGGTATTTAATTGGGGGTTTTCAATTTGCTCTTTTTCTAGCTTTTTCAGCTGTATGCCCAGATCATTGATCTCCTCTTTCCCTATTTTATTCATGTAGGCATTTAGAGATATAAAACTTCCCCTAAGAACTGCTTTTGCTGCATCCCATAAGTTTTGGTATGTTGTTTCATTATTGTCATTCTCTTGAATGAAATTATTAATTGTTTCTCTGATTTGATCTTTGGCCCACTCACTCTTTAGAATTAAATTATTTAGTTTCCAATTAGTTTTTAGCTTATTTTTCCATGGTGCTTTATTAAAAATGATTCTTATTGCATCATGATCTCAAAAGGATGCATTGACTACTTCTGCTTTTCTGCACTGGATTGTGAGGTTTTCATGCCCTAGTACATGGTCAATTTTTGAGTATGTGCCATGTACTTTTGAGAAGAAAGTATATTCCTTTTTATCCCCGTTCAGTTTTCTCCAGAGGTCTATCATATGTGCCTTTTCTAAAATTCTGTTTACCTCCTTAACTTTTTTCTTATTTATTTTGAGGTTAGATTTATCAAGTTCAGAAAGGGGGAGGTTGAGGTCTCCCAATATTATAGTTTTGCTGTCTATTTCTTCCTGTAACTCCCTTAACCTCTCCTCTAAGAATTTGTATGCCTTACCACTTGGTGCATATATGTTAAGCAATGATATTGCTTCATTGTTTATGGTGCCTTTTAGCAGGATATAATGTCCTTCCTTATCTCTTTTAATTAGATCTATCTTTACTTTTGCTTTGTCTGAGATTAGGATTGCTACACCTGCTTTTTTTACTTTAGCTGAGGCACAATATATTTTACTCCAGCCTTTTACCTTAACCCTATGTGTATCCCCCTGTTTCAGATGCGTTTCTTGTAAACAGCATATTGTAGGATTATGGTTTTTAATCCATTCTGCTATCTGCTTCTGTTTTGTTAGAATGTTCATCCCCTGCACATTCAGGGTTATGATTTCTATCTGTGTCTTTTTCTCCATCCTAATTCCCCCTGTTTATGCTTTTATTTCTCCCTTTCCCCTTCTCCTCCCCAACAAAGTTTTGCTTTTGACTGCCGCTTTCCTCAGTTAACCCTCCCTCTTTATTCCCCTCCCTTGTCTTACCGTTACCCACTTGCTACTTCTCCTCTTCCCTCTGCCCTCCCCCCTCCCTTTTTCCCCCCTTTCCCTCCCACTTCCCGTAGGACAAGTTAGATTTCTAAACTTATCAGAGTATGTTATTCCCTTCTTGAACTAGATCAGATGACAGTAAAGCTCAAATACTGCTCTTCTCCCTCCCTTCTTTCCCTCTACTATAATATGTTTTTTTTTTCCACTTCCTTTGGTGTAATTTACCCTTTTCTACAACCTCCTTACCACTTCCCTCATAGCCCTCCCTTTATATCTCTTATTTATATTTTATATCTTTACATCAGTTAATTTATACAGGCATTCACTACCTATGTATATCCCTTTCATTTGTCACAACAGTTGTACCATTCACAAGAATGACTTATATATGTATATGTATATATATATATATATATATATATATATATATACATAAAAAACATACATAAGATGATATAATCCCACATAAAGATGTAAACAACCTAAGCTTATTGGTTAATGAAGTTTGTGGGGTTTTTCCCCCTGGTTACCTTTTTATGTCTCTCTTGAGGTTTGTATTTGGAGATCAAATTTTGCATTGAGTTCTGGCCTTTTCATCAGGAAGGTCTGGAATTCCCTTATTTCATTGAATGTCCATCGCCTTGCCTGGAAAATTATGCTTAGTTTTGCTGGGTAGTTGATCCTTGGTTGTAGTCCCAGCTCCTTTGCCCTTCGGAATATCATATTCCAATTTCTCCTGTCTTTTAATGTGGAAGCTGCGAGATCCTGCGTGATCCTGACTGTAGTTCCACGATATTTGAATTGCTTCTTTTTGGCTGCTTGCAGTATTTTCTCCTTGAGTTTATAGCTCTGAAATTTGGCTATAATATTTCTTGGTGTTTTCAGTTTGGGATCTCTTTCAGGGGGTGATCGGTGAATTCTTTCAATGACTATTTTGCCCTCTGGTTCTAGGACTTCTGGGCAGTTGTCTTTGATAATTTCTTCGAAGAT
The DNA here is from genome assembly GCF_011100635.1 of Trichosurus vulpecula. Taxonomy (NCBI): domain Eukaryota; kingdom Metazoa; phylum Chordata; class Mammalia; order Diprotodontia; family Phalangeridae; genus Trichosurus; species Trichosurus vulpecula. The sequence continues at coordinate 89,700,635 of NC_050579.1, forward strand.
ACTGTCAAGGCTCCTTTTTTCATCATGGATTTCCGGTAGACCAATAACTCTCAAATTGTCTCTCCTGGATCTATTTTCCAGGTCAGTTGTTTTGCCAATCAGATATTTCACATTTTTTTCTATTTTTTCATTCTTTACGTTTTGTTTTATTACTTCTTGATGCCTCATAGATTCATTAGCTTCCACTTGCTCAAGTCTAATTTTAAATGAGTTAGTGTTTACATTTTGCTTTTGAGCCTCCATTTTCAATTGGTTGATTTCACCTCTCAGGGTGTCCTTTTCTCTCTCTAGATTCTGAATCTCCATAGCCATTTCGCCAATCTTATTCTTTAGGGACTTGATTTCGTCAGTGGATTTTTTCTCCCTTTTTTCCATTTTTTTTCATATTTTCTTTTAGCTCCCTAATTTGGTTTTTAAAATCCTCTTTTAGCTCTTCCAGCAGTGCTTTTTGGGCTGGAGACCAGATCATATTAGCTTTTGAGGTATCTGATGTATCTACCGTGTCATTGCTACCTTCTTCTATGTCGATATTTTGATCCTGCCTGTCTCCATAAAAAGAATCTATTGTCCTCGGTTTTTTTGTGTTCTTCTTCATGTTGGTTTGCCTTTTGCTGGCTTTACAACGAGTTTCTATCTGTGAGTCTCGGGGCTTTCTGTCCCAGCTTTCTTATTCTGGGGGTTGTGAGTCTAGAATTATAACCTTCAGTTTCCTGAGGTGTGGGGGAGGGGTCTGGCTCCCTGGCGTCTCACTCCCTATGGGTGCTCTCCAGGACTTGCTTTTCAGCAAAGGTCTCAGCTGTTTGTTGTTTGAGCTGATGACTGGCGCTCCCCTGGGGGAGCAAGGTTATGTCTGGGCTCCTGGCTTGGCCCCCTGCCGACTCTTCCCCTCTGGGACTAATGAGCTTCTAGTATTTGTCCTGTGAAGCCCCGCTACTCTCTCCTCTCTTTCAGTTCTCTTTTTTTTTTTTCCCCCGAGGAATTCTCTGGGTGAGGGGGGGAGGGGTTAGAGCCGTTTACCTGGCCAGTGAGTCTTCCGGAAGTTCAGAAGCCGAGTTCCTGGGTTTGCAAGCGTCAGGACTGGGTGTTTTCACGGCTGGTGGCGTTGCGCTGCCTCTCGTCGCTCCCAGAGACTGCCGTCCTGTGTTGGGAGGCCTGGGGATCTCTGCCGGTTTCGGGCGCCCAGCTTTCCCCCAGCCCGTCTCCCACGTGGATTTCCCGGCCGGCCGCTTCCGCCTTGGTCTGGAGCAGCTGCGCTCCGAGCACTCTCCGAGCCTACAGGATCGTGTCTTCAGCCTTTCAGACTCTCCCGGCTCAGAAACTGGCCCCACGCAGACTGCTCGCGGTTTCTGACTCTCTCAAATCTGCTCAAATTCACTCTTTTATGGGAATCTGACAGACCTTGTGAGAGAGCTCTGGTAAGACACTGCCTTCATGCGGCCATCTAAGTTAGCATTTTTTTAAATGACTTCCCAATTATCTCCCTGCCTCCCTCTCTGCCCCTTACTTGAGTAAGCATGCCATTTGATATCAATTATACAAGTGAAGTCATGCAAAATATATTTTTATATGAGCTATGTTGAAACTTGTAAGTAGTTGGAAATAACATAATTCATGAAAGCATCTACCCTTTAATAAAAATAAAATGGATGAAACTTTTATTTTTCCCTCTAAAAAGGATAACTTTGGTTTATATATTAAAGGAAAGAATTTTCTGTTGCTCAAGGTTGGCTTTAGACAAAACTATGAAATATATTATCTTTCTTTAGCATCTCAGGACAACAACCACTCATTTATTAATTCATTTAAGAGTGTATTTCCATTTGTGTATGAGAAATTCATAAGCATAGCTGTTCAGAGGATCTCTAAACTGGAAGCAATATCAGATGTCATGTAGTCTAAGCAGAATGTGAAGAAGCCCTCTATGACACCACGAAATAATGTTGATTTGATTCAACTGAGAGTGAACCAATGTCAATTAGGTTTTTATTGCCACAAGGTCATCCTTCTTTTCCTCTTTAATTAATGCTCTACTGTACTTTATACTGTGGCTACTCAAAACCCTCATAAACCCTTAAGTTTTCTGAAGATCTTATTTGCTTCTTTCCCTCCAATTTGTCATAATTTTCCAGAAGCTTCCTCTTTCCCTTTCTTCCTCATCTAACACTACTCAAACATCTTTCCTTGGCTCCTTCTTCTCTCCAACCTATAATGAGAAGTGATAGTCTACTCGATGCCAACTCTTCTAATTACAACACCATTTTTTCCCTCTTTTCTCACCTTCTCCAGAAGATTGCCTCCACAATCATCTTCATATTCTCACTAATATTCAGTATTCCCCATTTTTGCTCACTTCTTCTATGCTGTCTAGAAAAATGCCCATATCTTGTCCATTACTTAAAAATCTTTTCTTGACCATACTACCTCTACTATCCTAAGATGATGTTTCAATCCAAAGTCAATCACTCTAATGGTGGAAAATCCAAGGCTCAAATACAGTCAAATACTATTATCTTTCTACTTAGGTGCAGACTTAGTGACATATCTCAAATCATGCCAAATGAATGACCAGTTACTCCATGCACATGTAGGCTTTGTTCTGATTATGTTATTTTTCCCTTAAGTACCCTCAATCTTTTAGTAAACCCAAGGAAATAATCATATATTATAAAATATCAGAATAAAAAGATAATGCTTTGCATTCTGAAAGGATGATTTAAGTCCCATAGTATAAAAATCATGCCATGCCAAATTGAGAAAATTACATAGCTAATTCATACCAAAATATTTTTACCTAAGTATAGATTGAACCAAAGACTTCAGTTTTCCTCTTCTCTATGCATGTATTTCTATTGCCTTATTTTTAAAATATACTAAAACTTAGCTCACTTAGAGCAAATATATTTCAACTTTTTATGTGAGAATAGATATGCTAAATGTTGAAAGGAATTGAATTGTACTTTATCATACTTTGGTGTGGGAAAGATTATAAAAAAAGAAATTCACATGTCAGTGAAGACTTGCTAAGATAGGATTGTAGGATCATGCTTTTGGTGTGGGAACTTAAGTGACTGCAACAATTTAGCACACATTTCAAACTGTATTTCTTGACCTCTGTATATTCAAAAAGTAATGGCATAGCTTTAAATAAACAACCCTTAAATTATGTACCAAAATGAGTTATGTGCTCTCCAAACGTCATTTTTGAGGCATTACACTCATTCCAGTGATGCCATCATTAACCAAGATATTTTGAGAATTATCCATTTGTAATTATCATTTTACAATGCATTCCTCTGGATATTCTCAGCAGTAACCAATCTTCATTTTTGTGCATAATTGAGCTTGATTTTTTAAAGCAGCCAGAACTCATTTAGAGCCAAATTTGGTGAATCACAGATTACACAATGTTAAGAGTTGGAAGGGACCTTAAAGATAAGTTAAATTGATCTTTCTATCTATACTCTCTCTTTATTTTCTACTTGTTACAATATTTTCATTCTACAGACAAAGAAAGAGTCCCAGAGAGATTCAGAAGTGCACTAGAGCAAACTTATGCCAGTTCTAAAGAGCCAATTACTAAAATTTCAGTGTAACGTTTATGCTTCAGCTTTGAAAAAGGCTACAAAGTAGGGTTTGACTTGTTTGCTTGATCTACTAGAATTAAGAAAGTGGTGGAGAAAATGTTGATGCAGATAGAGTTTAAAATTATGTCCTCTGTGTATGTCTATATATACACATAGACACACAAATACATACATATATATATATATATATATAGACATATACACATACATACATATACATACATATATATGTATATACTGAAGAGGTGGTTGTGAAACATCAGTACACCCCTGGATGAAGTTACTTGATGAAGGGTACACAGTTTACTAATGGCTGAATCTGGAATTTAGACCAGGATAAAATCAGTTTTAGATATCAATTTGGATAAAATCAATTTTGTTAAGCAATGAGATGTGATTATAAAGTAACAGTAATTTCTTATACATGTTAAAAATAAGACTTGACGGGGCAGAGCCAAGATAGTGCTGTGAAAGGAAGGAACTACTGGAGCTCCCTCACAAATTCTGTCAGATTCACTAAAAAAGTGAATATGAGGAGATTTGAGAGAGTTAGAAGCCACTAGTAGATTGAGAGGGGTAGGAGTGCAGGGCACACAGAAGGGCACCAGACCAAACTAACCGGGAACAACAGAGGAATCCAGCCAGCAGGCTGGTCTGGCAGATTGCTGGGTGAGTGAAAAGCCAGAGCAGGAACAGGCCCAGGGCAGAAGTACCGGCTACAGCTACGATCGAGCCCAGGCCTCTCAGCCCAGGACAGGAGTCTGTCAGAGCTATGGGAGACACCAGCACAGAGCCTGCGGCTGCAGGAGCAGCTAGCCCAGAGGCCTCCAACCTACAGTCTAAAGCTTTGAAATTCACCTTCTTGAACTCACAGGAGCCATGATGGCCAGGTAAAATGGCTCTCATCCTTCTCTTGAATAAACTCAGTGAATATTCCCATGGGAGAAACAGAAGAGCCAGAAGTAGGGCTTTGGTAGCAAGAGAAGTTGGGGAGAGGGCCCTCCCTGTGGTGGCAGAAGGAGACTAGTGCAGGAAGAGAGGTGTCCCAGCAGCCCTCACCTCAGCAGAACAAGAGTAACTAAGCCCCAGTGGGTGGAGCTAACAAACATCTATGCCAGGACCCCAGACGTGGCTTTGCACAGCCAGGGGAAGTGGCTGACACCAGCACAGATAACAGCTGAGACCACCCACGCTGTAGAGGAGTCCTGGGGAAGAGGAGACTCCCAGCAACCAGACCACCCCTCCCCCACACCTCACAAAACCAGAGGCCATAGCACATAAATCCAATGAGCAGGCCCACTGATTCTAACAGAAGAAACTGGGGAAAGAGCCTCCTGAGCCCCCAAAGCAGAGATCCACTTTAGAAGCCAGGAGGAAAAAAACACCATGAAAAAACACACTAAAAAGCCAAAGACCACTGATTCCTATTATGGAGACAGGGAAGATCAAAATACCAATTCAGAAGAGGACAGCATGAACACCATACCCACATCTGAAACCTCAAAAAGGAAGGGGAACTGGTCTCCAGCCCAAAAATCATTCCTGAAAGAACTCAAGGAGGACTTTAAAAACCAAATTAAGGAGGTAAAGGAAAAAATGGAAAAAATTCACTGATGAAAACAAATCTTTAAAAAATAAAACTGGTGAAGTGGTTAAGGAGAATCAGAATATAAGTGGAGAAAATGTCTCATTGAAACGTAAAATCAACCAAATGGAAAAGGAGATAGAGAAGCTAAAGGAAGAAAACAATATGTTAAAAATTAGAATTGGGCAAGTAGAAGCTAATGACTCTATGAGACATTAAGAATCAGTCAAGCAAAAGCTAAAGAATGAAAAAATAGAAGAAAATGTGAAATATTTGATTGGAAAAACAACTGACCTGGAAAATAGATCCAGGAGAGACAATCTAAGAGTTATTGGTCTACTTGAAAGCCATGAGGAAAAAAGAGCCTGGGCAGTATCTTCCAAAAAATCCTTAAGGAAAATTCCCCCAAGGTCCAAGAACCACAGAGTAAAATTGTCATCAAAAGAATCCACCAATCACCCCCTGAAAGAGATCCCAAATTGAAAACTCCAAGAAATATTATAGCCAGATTCCAGAACTACCAGGTCTGGGAGAAAATACTGCAAGCAGCCAGAAAGAAATCATTCAGATATCACGGAACTACAGTCAGGATCACACAGGATCTTTCAGCTTCTACATTAAATGATAGGAGAAATTAGAATATGATATTCTGAAAGGCAAAGGAGCTTGGAATACAACCAAGGATCAACTACCCAGCAAAATTGTGCATAATTTTCCAGGCAAGGAGATGGGCATTCAATGAAATAAGGGAATTCCAGACCTTCTTGATGAAAAGGCCAGAACTCAATGGAAAATTTGATCTTCAAATACAAAACTCAAGAGAGACATAAAAAGGTAAACAGGGGGAAAAACTCTAGTAATCAATAAAGCTAATTAGTTACATCCTTGTATTGGATTATTGTGTTTTTTATATATGTCAATCTTGAGAATAGTACAGTTATTATGACAAATGAAAGGGATATTCATAGACTGTAGGTGTAATTACAAAATAATTGATATAATGATAAAAATATAATTAAGAGATATAAAGGGATGGTTCTGGGAGAATAGGTAAGGAGGTAGTAGAGAAGGGTAAGAGGCACAAAAACATATAGTAGAGGGAAAGAAGGGAGGGAGAAGAGCAGTATTTGAGCTTTACCTCCATCAGATTTGGTTCAAGAAGGGAATAACATACTCTGATAAGTACAGGAATCAAACTTGTCCTACAGGCAGTAGGAGGGGAAAGGGGAAAGAAAAGGGAGGGGATTGGTCAGAAGGGAGGGAAAAAGTAGCAAGGGGAAAAATATATGATATAATGCTGAGAGAGCAGAGCAGAACTGGGAGAACATTATACACAACCAAAGATATATTGATTTTGTGATGACTGACCTTGATAGACTTGGCTCTTCTCAGCAATACAAGGTTCAAAGACAACTCCAAAGGACTCATGATGGAGAGAGCTGTCTACATCCAGAGAAAGAACTACAGAGTCTGGATGCAGATTAAGGCAAAATATTGCTCTCTTTTTCTTTTGTTTTGTTTTTTTCTCTTTTGTTTTTGGGTTTGTTTTTGTTTTTGTTTTTTTTTTAGTTTTGTTTCTTCTTTCTCATGGTTCATTCTATTGGTCATAATTCTTCTTTACAACTTGATTATTGTGTAAATAAGTTTAATGCAAAGTTATATATAGAAGATATATCAGATTCCATGACATCTGGGGGAGGATGGGGGGAGGGGGAGGAAGAAAATCTGGAACTCAAAATCATGTGGAACTGAGGGTTGTAAACTAAAAATAAAAAAAATCTTAATTAAAAAAATGAGACTTGAAGGCAGTTCCCAAAGAAGAATTCTAAGGGTGTTTGAATAATAAAAGTTGTGAGAATTGGTGCATTGTTAGTCTAGATGACTACTTTGGATGATGATGATGATGATGATGATATAGTCAATGATTATCAAAATTGTTAAGAAATATAAAAGACTTATTATTAAAATTATTATTACTAGTATTTACTTAACATTTTGAATTTTGCAAAGTGCTTTGCATGTGATTTATCTGATCCTTACAACAACCCTTTGGTTGATGCTTTTATTATCCCTATTTTATAGAGGTGGAAATTGAAAGTGACGCAAAGTAAATTATTTCTCTAAGACAAAACTTACTTGGTTGTTTATTTTGTAATTTTCATTCGGGAAAATAAAATCATTCCTTTATAACCATACAGCAGAAAATCACATCTTTACAGCACTAAGAATGTCATTAACTGTTTACTGAACGAACTCTAAACTTGACTCAGGATTGACTCTGCCTGCCACTTTTAGAATTCAAAGTATATGCTGATTTTTTTTCATTTTTTAACAACTTGGAATTTCTAGTTTGAAACAGGAATGTACAATGTTCCTTTTCTTCTCAATGTAATCTCAGCATTTATTCTTCTTTACAACCATTTTATTTTGGTACATTTTCTTAGCTGACAGAACATGTGAGTTAAAATTACCAAGCACAATCTCTGTAATGCCTAACAATGCCTCACTAGTTAATATTGAATAACTATGGAAGGAAAAGAAGATGGGGTGGAGATTCTTAACCATCCAAACCTTAGTTAATTTCTCACTCAAGCAACTGGCAAGGGTACTCTTCTCATCAGTAGGTGCTGCAAATTTAGCAATATTTTTCTGGGACCAGACAAGTTTTAAGGTAAGGTGCGCTCACCTTAAAGCCCTCTCTTCAGAAGAAAGTTATTAGAATTCTTTTTATTTCAGTGTCTGAGAGAGGAGGATCCCACCTAGAAATAGCCCATGTTTCTAGAACAGGACTTTTATTCTTTTTGTTGTTGTTGTGTGCTAATGATAGAGCAGACATTAAATCTGGGCCTAGAGATAATGTCAGGTGATAAATTATTTTACTCATAACCTCATAAATCAATTATTTTAATTGCATGCTCCATGGTCTTGCTATTATATGCTGGTTTTAATTTGTTAATGCTTCAGCAGCCTTTTATCTTTTGAAGTTCACCGTGTAATGCTAGCCAAGGTGAATAAGTGCCTGTGTTTATTGTCTTTATTCCAGCACCCGAAAAAATGAAATTTGCAAAGGAAACTAGACTAGTATTAATATTTTGGCACTATTGCAGCTTAGTAGCTAAAGCCAACATGATTTTAGTTCATATTTGGCCAGCTTCACACAGACAGTAATACTTTGCAAAAGAATTATTTAAATAGGATACTTTTTTTGAAGGGAACACAAAATAGCAGAACTTTGAAAACTTTTTGAAAATTAAAATGCTAACTAAATAAAACATGATTTTGATTGGGGTCAGAAAGAGAAGGGGTTGAAAATCATGGTCTGTAATGTTGCTAGTGGAGAGAATTTCTATTATTGAAAACCCTTCTGCTAGGGCAAATTGAGAGCTGCACTTGAAGTTTCCATTTTCAGAGTTGCCTAGGATGTTGAGAGGTTAAGGGACTTGGCAAACTTACAAACCTAATACGGACCAAAGATGGGGCATACCATTGATGATAACTATACCAATAATAATGCTTATGGTAGAATATACAGGCAAGAACCATGTACTATTTTTGAAAGGAGGTATTTAAGAAGAGAAAGGGGCATATGATATAGGGTACTTGATTTGGTATAGCAGTTTACTTCAAACTTCAGCTCAAGAACTTTACATTTAAATGTTGGATAGTAGTAAAGTGTTAAAAGAACTAAAAGGAGGTAACAATAGGAATTGTGTTTTTTATTAATAATGTGAAAATTGATAGAGAATGATTGAAACCAAAACAATAAGTCAGGGATGACTGACTATGATTGCTGAAAACCGGTGCTTTTAAATCAATGATGGACTATTGATGGTTAGGTGATGAGAGAGATGTGGAGAGTTTGGAGGAGAGTGAAGATCAGTGATGTGAATGAGAGCCATTGAAGGCCTTAGTTGTTTCCTCTGGGAGTACATCTCCTAACCAATCAGAGCCATCCTTTGCTTTTCCCTTTCCTCCAAGGGGCTTTAGCTCTGGGCTCAAAGGAACCAAGATTCATCCTGAGGTTTGGGGGTATTGGACCTGAACCAAAGATATCACAGCTTACATATAAGATTTTCTCAAAAGTAATAGTTTCCTTCTAGAACAGGAAGTATCTTTTTTAGATTATTACATGGTCATCAGATATAGGACAGAAATATTTTCCCCACAGTAGAAAATGTTTAAAAGGATGGAAAGTACTAACTATGCTCTAAGCACTGCTAAGCACTTTACAAACATTAACTCATTTGAATCTCACAACAATCCTGCTAAGTAGGTGCTATAGTTATCTTTATTTTATAGCTTAAGGAAACTGAAGTAAAGTGTGATTAAGCAAATTGCCCAGGTCGACTAGTGTCTGAAGCTGGATTTTAAATCAGGTGTTCCTAACTCCAAGCCCAGTGCTTTAACCATTGTACCACACCCATCAATTGCAGAATAGCAGAACAAGTTGTAGTACAAGATTGTGATGGTATACTATTGTGCTATAAGAAATGACAAGGATGATTTCAGAAAAACCTGGGAAGACTTATATGAACTGATGAAAAGTCAAGTGAGAATAAGCAAGAGAATGGTTTGTACACATCACTGCAGTATTGTAAAGATGTTCAGTTGTGAAAGACTTAGCTACTCTGATCAGGACAATGACCCAAAACCCTTCCAAAGGACCCATAATGAAAAGTGCTATCAATATCCAGAGAGAGAACTGATTAACTCTGAATGCAGATTGAAACATACTGTTTTTTTAAACTTTATTTTTTATTGTTTTATTTTGTTTTTTTTACAACATAGATAGTATAGAAATGTTTTACATGGCTTCACATGTAAGTAACATCAAATTAGTGGCCTTGAGGAGAGGTAAGGAGTGGGAGGGAGGGAAAAAATTTGGAATTCAAATTTTAAAAAATGAGTGTTAATTTTTCCATGTAATTGGGAAATATTTAATGAAATAAAATATATTAAAATAAAAATCAGAAAAACTTTGAACCCTAATGAATAGAGATGACCTAGTAAAGGATTATAAAAACAAATGGAGTTGATGCTAACTATTAAATATGAGATACTAAAAAGAAACAGCATTTACCCTGGTGGAGCTCAGCTCAGTTCCCATCATTCCTTATAGATAACCTTAATATACAAAAGATAACCCTTTGTGATAAAATTCAAATTGAATAAAGCTGAATTGGGAGAATACAGGTCACCCTATTCCAGCCTATGATGCTGGAAGAAGGAAAAATGAATGGGAATGAATGAACAAAAAGAGAATCTTGATTGAGACATAGACAAAATAATTGGAAAGCTATCAAAGAATTTTATGAGTCAAAAGTCATTTATTTAATGTAAATAGATGCAAAGATTATTTAATTACACTATTTACATTGTTTAAAAATGAATTATCTTAAAACGAATAAAGAAAACACATTCCTGTCAATAAATGTAAAATAATAAGAAATTAAAATCACAGACGTTTATACATGTTCTATCAGCCATGGAAATGACTCAATGGCTGTCAGAAAATTATCTCTTTGGCATTGTTCAAATGGGTTTAAACTCAGTGGAAGTGCTGCAGACATTCATTGCAATATTATTTTTTGTCATTTTGTATCAAGTAGTCTGATAATTAAAACAAACTTCCATCTTTAAATATGCATAGCATGTTTGTACAATGCTCTAAAACTAAATATAGGAATATTGTTTCCTTTTGTTTTGTGACAGTTAATTAGCATGTAAGCAAGTGTATGTACTTAAATGAAGAACATACTGTATACCTTAGCTCTTCTCCTAGCTTAAACTCACTATTGTACTTTGTGGCATTCAGAAACAGTAACTTAACGGAGTGGCTCCCATGAGTGAGTACAACTTGAAAACATGCCTAATTTACAACTAAGAAATATGGAGAATATCTGACAATATTTGAGGGATCCGTTTTGTATTCTTACTATATGATCATGTTTCTAATTAGCATCTGTTTTATTTATCTCCACCATTATCAACAACAATAAACATTCCAAAGGCTTCATAGCATTGCAGTAGATACAATGAAATTTTATAGTCTCAATTAGATACTTTCCCTGCAGTCAAGGCTTTTACAGTCTTGTGAGGAGACAAAGGAGGCCAATTCAGGTGTAAGTGAACAAATAGATTTGATTTCATTCCTATGCAATGGAGAAAATAGTGTTTTCATATTCAGATACACCATGATGTGATGGATACAGAACTGGCCTTGGAGCCAGGAAAAAAAATAAAAAAACCCTATACCTATACACACACACACACACATACACATACATATACATATACACACATATATGTATATACACACATACGTTCATACCCATATATACACACACATATTTGTACATATACATATGCATATATACATACTAGTTGTGACCACGGGCAGGTCACTTACGCTCACAGTGTAACAGGGAACATTGTAAGTTACAGTTAGAGAATGGAATTGTTTGTGTTGGTGGAGTTTCATCTGTTGAGGGATTTTTCTCACCCCAAGCTGACTACATGAATGAAATCATAGGTCTATATTACATATGTACCACCCATGTGTGTGGATACACTCAAACACATTGGCATGTACAAAGTGTTAATATAAAGTAATGAGATTGGTTCCTATGAGCTATTCAGTTGTTTTTTAAACTCAGTAATATGGTTTTCTTAATTTAAAAGAGACCACTATAACAAACCCAGGAATTTATTAAGTGATTATTATGGTATGCTAGGTGCTAGGTGGGCAATATAAGGAAAAAATTTTATAAGAAGGAGTCACTAAGACCCTTACAGTGAAGCATTTGTGGTTCAGTAATGTCCAACACTTCATGAACCCATGCACTATGCCGTCCATGGTGTTGTCTTGGCAAAGATACTGGAATGGTTAGACATTTCTTGCTCCACTGGATTAAGGCAAACAGGTTAAGTGACTTGCCAAGGGTCACACAGCTAGTAAGTGTCTGGTGCTGGATTTGAACTCAGTTCTTCCTGACTCTAGTCCCAGAACTCTATCCACTGAGCCACCTTGCAGCCTCTGTACAATAAAGTAGATGAAGCTTCAACTCAGATCATTATATTTCTTTATATGATGTGTGTGTAGCAGGTAGAGGGCATGTGACCATTCTGAATGTAGCTCTATCTCTCTGCTGTATTTTTTTCTCACAGGTAACATGTATCAATTAATACCAAAGAGCATTGTGAAGTATCGGTCAACCTTAGTTCATGTGGCCTCTTTTTACGCTCTATAGCAAGCATCAGCTATCACTTGCCCCTTGGTTTCAACCTTTGAAATATGTGGAATTAAATAAGCAAAAAGGGTAGAGAAGGCATTCTAGGTATAGGGAATAATCTAAGGAAAAGCACTGAATGTGTTTGGGAGGCAGAGAGCAGTTCAGTTTAGTTGGACCATGGATTGTAGGCAGGGGAGGAAAACGAGATAACGTTTGAAAGTGGAGAGTGGTGAGTGATAATTTCAGAAAGCTTTAAAATCAGACAGACATTTGAACTTTGCTGGGGAAGCAATAGGGATCCACTGACTGAAAGTTCTTGAGTAGAATGATATGCCCGAATATAGCTATATGAAAGATTATTTTAGCTTAACTGTAAAGGATGAGTAAGATCTGGGGAGACAGTGAAAGTGGGGATCTCGGAAGCAGGCTATTAAAATAGTCCAGGCAAAGGATAATCATGGCTTATACAAGGGTGATGGTAGTGATAGAGAACAGATGTGAGAAGCTGAAGAGGTGAAACCCAAAAAGCTTGGTAATTTATTGGAAAGAAGAAGTGACAGAGGAAAGACTCAAAGATAAATCCAACATTATAGAAAGGAGAATGGTTGAAAAGTTATGGAACAGATAGGAATGGAGTAGTCAGGAGGATTTAAGAGGAGATATAATGAGCTAGCATTAGGCATATTGAAATGGAAGTACAATTGTTATCAGTTGGTAAGCAATTGGAGAAGTGATGTTGAAACACAGAATGATCAAGAAATGTAAACTTGGTAATCATTTGCATAGAGGGGTGTAGCTAAAGCTCTGAGAGTTATGACAATATACAAAAGTGTAAAGAGAAAATAGAAGAAAGATGATGAAGAGGTTGAGAGGCCAAAAAGAAGACAGGAAAGAAATGTAATAGAGAGGTAGGAGGAAAGCAGTTGAGTGTGATGTCTTTGAAGCTGAAAGGTGAAAAAATATGCTGTTTGAGTGGGTAGTCAAAAATGTCAAAAGCTACAAAGAGTGCAAAAAAGATAGGGCCCGAAACACAGACTCTTGAATTTAAATGATTAAGAAATAGTTGGTGACCTTTGAAATGGTAATTTCAGTAGAATTGTAGGGACAGAAACCCTCCTGCAAAAGATTGGAGACAGGGTAGCCAGGGAAGTGGAGACATCAGGTGTAGACACTTATGCTTTTCAATCAGTGAAGGTGTTTCCCAGATGGAATGGAAATGTGAAGTAAAGGATTTTTATTCATGTGTGAGAAGACCTAAATATGTTTATTGGGAGATAAGAAGAAGGCAGTGGTGAGTAGGAAATAGAGAGTTCATGAAAAAAGGAGATGGCTACTGGAACAAAATCCAGAAAGAAGGGGTGGAGAGTTCCAAGACAGTACCTGGTACATTATAGGCACTAAATAAATGCTTGTTGGTTGATTTAATTGACTGGGATCAAAAGGATAGGTAGAGTAAGTAGAATTAATGAAAAGTAGGTCTAACTTCTGTGAACTGAGAAGTAGGAGGGAGCAGATGTAACACTATAAAGTAATGAGTGAGTGCAATGGAATTAGGATTAGCAATCTTGTACAGGATGGCCTCAATTTTCTTATCAAAGTAGGATGCAGGGGGTAGAATGTTAGATAAATATGGTATTCTACAGGAAATGGAGTTTTGAATCAGGTTTGAAAATACCCAAGTAACATAAATAACACTGGAAAAGACATCAATACAATGTAACTTAAACCTAGGAGAATTTGGTCTGCTTCTAATAGTCTCTGCATCCTGGAACAAATTTAGCTTCACATAACTGTAGCAAATGAAAGCGTTGAATTAGGCTATGTCCAAGCTCTTTTCAACTCAAAAGTTTTATGATTCTATGACTGAGAAGATCCAGGATGATGGAGAGAGCCCAAATAATTACCAATATTGAGGACTACTGAAGTTAAGAGCAATAGAGTGAGGCAATGCAGGGGATAGCCCATGGGTCTGCATTATAGGAGCCTGCTGCTGCAGTATTTGAATATAACTATTTCAAGGGACAGATGATTACTAAGGGAATAAATGGGGTTATGACAACATTAGCATTTGATTTCTTACAGTCAGGCAGAATGTGATTTCCGGATATATCTTCATTTTGAAAATCAAAAGTTTGAAATTTTGTTTTGTGGACAATGCGATTGGACAATGAATGTGGGCCTGCACCTATGTTTTTGGTTACTTCTTTATTTTGGGGGTGAACATTCTGTGATTTCATTTGTCTACGGAACTCTTAGGGTGAGGAAACACCACCAATGTAGATGTGCAATTTATCTATAATTTGTAGTCTTAGAGAACTCCTTTTGGCACTAATAGTTTAAGTGACTTGCCCATGGACAAAGGGCTAGTATATATAAAAGGTAGGACTTGATCCCTGGTTTTCTTGATAGTAAGGCCTGCTCATCATGTTCCTTCTAGTATCTATGTTGAAAGGCTAAAATGATATTGATACAGGAGTATTTGCTAATTTGTGCTAATTTGTATAAAAGTAGTCACAAATAATGGGTATTGTTGTAATATTTCTTCTTTGGGAGCTGAGAGCATTCCTTGCTGCCCCACTGGACCTGACTTCAAAATTTCTAGAGAATAGCATAGTCATGGTCCAGAATACTGGTTTGTACCACACTGTTGCATCTAATTTGACTTGAGTTGATATTACTGCTTGAGGAATTCTTGAGCTGGAATTCTGATTCTTTAGCAGAACATTTAGAGAGGGGGATAAAATGTGTTTGGCTCCACGAAATTGCATTTTAAGGCTTTTTGAGCTACCTTCCATCTCTGTTATTCTTTGAGATAAGAAAACCTAAGAACACCCTTGGCCTAGCTATTTATGTTAGCTCTGGTTTAAATTAGAAGTGTTATTGTTGCTTTTGTTCATTGAAATATGCCCAAACATTAATTTGCCTTGGATTTCTCTTGTATAATTTGATTCTCCCCCCCTGTGAAGTTTAAAGCTTTGCCCTTAACCTTGTTTAATTCCTTTGGGGGAGTGGAAGGCAGGGAGGAAGTATTGTAGAATAGAGAATAATTTGCTATTATCCTACAGATGTTGATGTGAAATGATACTTCATTAAATTCTGTGATCAGGACATGAGCCTGGCACATGAATAACCAGAATGAGAGAGATGCTATTATGTTGCCTGAGGGGGGCATTTTCCTTCCAAGTTATAAATTATCTAAATGCTCAGAATTTGAAAGATGGGATTTCATTGGATGACTATTACAGAGATAAGCAGAAATGATTTGGAAAAAGTTCAGTCATATAGATTATCAAATGGCCCACCAGGAGCATGGGATTACCATACTATTTGAGTGGTAGATGGATGAACAAGTGCCTTGTTAATCATTCTAGAGTGGTTTTAAGTAGGTTCAGATCAGCAGGCAGTACACAGAAATGCAAAAGTCACACACATTGCAATAAGATTGCTCTGTCTTAGCGTTGCAAACCACTCCTGAAAAATATTCCTTTAGGGTCCTTGGTCCTACCTGGAGCAGAATGTTATCAGAAAATGGATGATGAAGATAAATAGGGGAAGGTATCCAAGTTTCCAGATATTGAACCGACAATCCCATCTTCATGTTCCCTAACTTCCTAATTCAAGACATCTTTAACTCCTTATGTAGCGTCTTAGATTTCACACCCTAATTCAAGGATTAATCTATCTCCTTCAAGCTTTTCATTATTTCTCCATTAGATCTAGTTCCAGAATGTCTTTCCTTCAAGTAAACCCAATATATGAAATTACTGACTTTTTGAAAAAAAAAAGATAAGTCGAGAGTGGAAATTGTTGCTTTATAAATGAGGTTTTTGCCATGCAGAAGGAAGCCCCACTGTCTCATTAAGTCATTAAAAATCATTACCACATTAAAAATATGCCTATATTTACTCAAATTTGATTTACACACAACCTTATCAGACAATGGATTGTATACAGGAGAGGAAAATGAGATAAGGCTTGAAGTTGGAGAATGGGGGTGATAATTTCAGAAAGCTTTAAAATCAGAAAGACATTTGAACTTAGCTGGGTCAGCAATAGGGAGCCACTGACTGAAAGTTTTTGAGTAGAATGATATGACCAAATGTAGCCATGTGTAATGCATGTTAGAAGCATAATTTTTAAGCATTAATATAATAAACAGCCATCAAACTATTACTATATTCTTGGCATTGTTTCAGGCAAACACAAAAAATGCACCTACCCTTAAAGAGCTTATATTTGGCAAGGTGGCAGGGGATAAAAGAGGTACATAGATGAATATATTATATGATATGGACTTGTGAGGACAAGGAAGAAATCCAGGCAAGGCAATCTAGCCCAATTTGAGAAGGGGGAGAACATTTTCATCTAGGCAGGTCAGCAACGGCATCCTGGAAGGGCTGGCAAAGGAGCTGAAACTTTACAGAAGATGAGGATTATGCATAGCAGAGTTAGGGATGCTCAAGAGTGTTCCAAAAATGGAGGAGAGATAGGATAGGGACTGGACATGTCCTAATCCTGGATTTCATTGGTATAAGTAACTTCTGTAAACTCATGTCATAACCTTCTCTGTAATTTTCATCTTAGAGATTATTGCCTGGAGTGCTAGGAGGTTAAGTGACTTAATCAGACTTATGGAATTCATAGTTTAAGAGGTATTATATAATACCATGTGGCAGGAAAACAAAGCGTGAAAGGGAGTAATTCTGAAACAAATTGTGGAAGGCTTTAAGTTCTAGGCTAGAGATTTTTTCATTTTGTTTAAGATACTGTAGGAGGGGAATCACTGAAGATTTCTGAAGATGAGTCAGACTTGTAGTTAAGGAAAATTATTTTAATAGCTTTGTAAAGAGTGAATTGTAGAGGGAAGTTATTGGAGGGAGGAAGACCATTTAGTATGCTATTATAATAGTTTAGGCAGGAGGTCATGGGGTACTATACCAGGGTAGTAGCAGTATGAGTGGAGAGAAGAGGAAGAATGAAAACGATTATTGAAGATTTTTTTTGCCTTTCTTGATATCCATAGTGTTTAGTGAAGTGCATGGTATATAGCAGACACTTCATAAATATTTGCTGATTGAGTATAATGATTTGGCTTCTGGAGAAAATATTGTGAAATAGCCAGTCCACTTGTATTTCATACTTTTCATCAAAGATTCCTCTGACAAATGTAAATTCTTATCATGAGGATTTTGTGAATATAAGTAGGCTTATAGATGTAATATAAGTATTAAGTACAAGTAATATAAGTATTAGGATAATATAAATATAAGTATATAACTATTTAGCATAAGCAGGCTTATAGATTTATTAAGAAAAACCCAATCATCTTTTAAAAACTTTTTTATTCAATATATCTCTTATTTTAAGTATCTTTAATTTCTCCCTCACCTCCAACAGCATTGTATGATGCCAGCACTGACATCCTTTATGTATATATGATCTGATGTAGTTATTCTTGCCATTTCTCCTTTCTGCAATACCACATCCACTGTTTTTAGAGCACACCATGAACTATGGCATTAGATTCTAAATGTGGACAAAACTTGTATTCAAATAAGTCCCATGCATGGCAGCCATAAATGCTATCAGAATCAGAGTAATCCAGGAAGTAGCTATTTTCATATTCTAGAAGACAGACTCGGAAACTGATTTTACTTCTCTCCTCCCTTTTGAAGGAAAAATACCATTCAGAGAAAGATTTTTAAATCAAGGGTTGGGGGGGGGATTATTTTAGAAGCAAGGCAGTACACATGACAATCAAATACATATTTCCCCAAACTTAAGTACCAGTATCCAATGAATGCTGAGGATCATCTGGAAGTGCTTTTTAATAATAAGATGATCTGGAATGCAGAGTCATAGATATATCTTAAGAGGAAACAGATACTTCAAGTCAAGAGAAGCAGGTTGGGCTGCAAAGGAATATTCTAATCAAAGATCAAAACAGTTAAATAATTAGGGAGAAAGACACTGAACTCTACCCAATATTCTATTACTTCATAAAGCTTGTTTTAGTTAAACAAGTATGTTTGTACTAGCTAATTTTGATATTTAGCCACTTTAACAAATAACTATATTAAAGAAAGACAACTTTGACCTGACATACAATTAAGATAATCTGATCCAAAATTCTTGTTTTATTATGAGAAAACAGAGAAGTTAAATGTCTTTTGAACAATCATATAACTATTAGTTATTTTGTAAATGATAAAATTGGTATCTATACAGATCTTGAAATCCATTGGGGTTTAAACCGAGCTATATCTCAGGGAAAGATTTGACATTTAATTTAGGATGGCATAATTGACTCAGATAGTCATGCTATGTCATGGCAAGAGACCTATACTGTAGGTTGTTTCCCAGACCTTGAATAAATTCTCTTTTTTGAGGATTTGGGTTTTTCTTGATATGGACCTGTAAATTTATTGGTTTTGAACACACCTAGTGAAGAGACCACCCACTACTATTGCAAGTGAGCAAGTGATCAGCACCTTAGGGTCTTAGAGAGTTTCTTAGAACAATCCCATAACTAATATGAGGCAGGAGAAGGACTTTTCCCTAACTCTGAGGCCTGTCCTCTGTCTACCAAGCTAAGTCTTATGTAGACACATGAAACATTATGCAAACCTTTAAGAAAATGATTTCCTCCTAAATCTCCTGTGGTATTAAGCCACCTATCAAAACATTGATGTATTTATGCAGCATATTAGATTCAATTTTATATTAAAATATTTTGTATAAACAACATCCCCACAAAGTGCAGGGGAGTCATTCCTTCTCTTTACAACCCACTAATTTTATTGAGTCTAGTAACTGAGGACAGGAGTAACTGAGGTCAACTTATAATTATTTCATTCCTTCATTCAGCAACAAATATTAGGTATGTATTCTGGGTGATACAATACGTTATCTATGGGAAGGGACAGAGAAAAACGAGATGTGCCCCCTTCTTTCAAGGACATTGTAATCCAGTAGGACTAATAAGTAATATACATGAATATAATTAAAATTAGAATATGACAAGTAAATAAGAGGAATTGAACGTTAAATAGAGTATATCCAAGGAAGGTGATTATAAAAAGAAAGATTCCATCTAAACAATAATACTTATAATAGCACTTTTGTTGTAGCAAAGAATTGGAAACAAATTAGATTTTCATCAATTAAACAAATGGTTACACAAATTGTGGTAATTATACAGGAATGTAGTTAAATAGTACTGTACTCTAAGAAGCAGCGAACATGATAAATACAGAGAAGCACGGAATGATTTACATGAACTGATACAACGTGAGGTAAGGAGGGCCATGAAAACAATATACACGGTGACTACATCAACATTAAAAGAACAATAGCCAAAAAAGAGTATTAAATATTATGAAATTATAAAGAACAATTTTAGTCCCCCAAAGCAATTATGAAATGATATCTGCCTGCACTGTTTTGCAGAGTTGCAGGGGGGGCGTCCCATAGATATATAATATTATATAGAACATCTAACTTTTCAATGCGTTGCTTGGTTTTGTTGAATTATTTTTCTATTTTTCTTCTTTCTGATTAAAAATTTCTTTATTATAAGGGTTGGCTTTCTGAGAGGGGTCAAGGGAGAGGGAATATACAGGAAAAAATCTAGGAAATGAAACAGAAGATAACTATAAAATCCATTTTATAAAGGGAAGGTAATTGAGTCAGGAACACTGACCTTATTATACTAAAGTAAATGTTTTATTGAATTAATTTTCCTTCTAAGATTTCTCTGAGTAACTAGGTACTGCTGTGGATAGAGCATCAGGCTTGGTGTAGGAAGAACTGAGTTCAAATTTGGCCTCAGACACTTACTATGCATGTGTTTCTGGGCAAGTAACTTATCCCCATTTGCCTCAGTTTCATCATCTGTAAAGGGAGCTGGAAAAGTAAATGGCGAACTACTCCAGATCTTTGCCAAAAAAGCCCGAAACGAAGGGTCACAAGAAGTCAGACACAACTGAACAGCAAATGTTTTTCCTCAACTTTTCTCCAGAACCCTCCCCCTGCAAAAAAAAAATGAGGACAGGAAAGAATAATAATGGGCATTTACATGTTTTAAAAATTGCAAAGTCAATTAATATTGACTTATTTAATCTATATAAGAATCTTGCACAGTAGTTTTGTTTGTTTTTTGGGGGTGGTCATTGAGGGACAAGAGCAGACCTGTGATTTCATTAGAATAGGGAAATCCCAGTAAGGGAGGAGACTCCCCTAAAACCAAGCAGATGAACCTGCTCTGCTTATCTTTAGAGAGTTGCCTGGAAATTTGCCTTCCTAATGTCACATGGCTAATGTGTATTAACACAACTTGAACCCAGATCTTCTTACTCTGAGGTGGCCTCTAAGATAATAATTATAATCCTTAAATTTTGTTTACATGTTATAATATTGAAACTGATGCTCAGAAAGGTTAAGTTGTTCTCCTATATTTATACAACTAATAAATATCAGAGGTCATATTTGAGTCTGGGTCTTCCTGATTCCAGGCCACTACTCTACCTAGTATTCAAAACTCTCCCTGTACAGCCATGACATCAAAGCTGAAATGTAATTGCATTAAAGTTTTATTTAAAAGATGCAAAAAGAAGTACAAAAATGTATTTTATATTAGAACTATAGCTTATGTTGGAAATGACAGAAACAGGGATGTTGCTGTATTTAGAATTTATCTACCATCCAGAAATTCTGTAATCTATATTATCACTCTTTTCTCTTCTTTGGAAGAAGGGAACAGAGGGCATATTTCAAATACAATTCGTCCATCCTCCAATTGATTTAAAAGTGCATTGTGCATTATTAAAACTATCACAAATGAGCAGTGGTAATAAAGAAAATAAAAGTGCATGGACAGTTTCATCAATCTTCTAATCTTGCCTTATTCTTCTAGGGTATTACACTGCATATATGGCTATCTCTCAGCATGAGTTGTGTACAGATATTCAGACACAATTCCCCAGTCTCAATATAGTCTGTTGATATTTTGCAGTCATTTTCTCTTTAGGTTACTGCTAAACCAAGAGAGCAGAGATAACAGAGAAAAATAACCCTCTATCTTGTGCATGTAAGCTTTTCCTATCAAAACATGCTACCCAAACAAACAAAAACACATCAGTGATATAAAAAGTTAATCTGTACTGTAGCATTATTAATCTCTATCATATAATCTATACATTCTCTGGCATTCCCTTTGTTCTGTAATTTTCCAACATTCTGCTAGCTCATCATGCTCAACTCTATCTATTATCTTTTTCTTGTACTTATAACATTAAATTATAGTTTATCTTTTCAAATTTTATTTTAGTCCCCCCACCCCAGGGTGGAGAATAATCCTCTGTAGCCCTTGGATTCTGAGCATTCCAAAGAACCGCTCTTATTTCTGGCGCATACAGCCAACTTCTTTTAGGAATAGAAATGAAGCATTATTGTAGATCGTTAAGATGGCATTCAAGTAGCATGCTATGCCTAGCACAGTACTTTGTACATTAAATACCCAATAAATCTATGAACATCCCATATACCCCATGGCTGCTCATTCAGCTTTGGTATCTGTCACTGAACTCTCACGCATGGCTCTAAGTAGGTGTAACATAGTTAGTGGTCATATTCTGATAAATCCATCTTGGCATATGGGCTAAATTAGGTTGAGGGCAACAGATAGGATTGAAACTGATTGGCAAGTTAAGAGGGTATCAATCCCAAGAATGTGAAGACTTCTCTTGGTGGAATGAGCATGTTAGCAATTTGTTCTAACATCAACGAAAGTGGCTGATACAGGAATTGCGGAGTGCTTAGAGCTCAGTCAGCCATCAAAAATGCCAATGTCATCCTCTGCATCCTAGGCCATTGCCACTCATTTTCACTTTTGTCTTGCCACTGGACTTTGGAAGAAAGAGTAAGGTTGACTATTTGTGCAACACTTAAATCCAATTCATCCCAAGTGAAGACATCACCCCGTGATGTCATTTTGGTCCTCTTTGAAAAGGAAGAACTAACTAACAACAATAACAAACTAATAAATATTTATTGAATGAAAGATTTTGGAAAGTGAATGTAGTATGTCAAATGAATGAATGAAAAAGCGATTAAATACTTACTAATGTAAATATTGTTGTTAGTCCTGAAATATAAATAGAAAAGCAAGATAGACTCTGTACTTAAGGAGCCCAACTTGTAATAAGGAGAAGCAACACATCTAGGAAGATTCAGCTACAGAGAAGATGGAAAGGCCCAGTGGTGCTTAGGGTGCAATAGCAAAGGAGATGTTAATCCATTTCCTTTTAGAACCATCTCCACCAATAAAAGCATATTTATTTTATATATTGAATCATTTGACAGTGCAAATGTTTTTGGTGTCAAGAACTCTCCTTCCTGGGTCTTCAGTATCCATGGTTGCTGAGGAAGCTAGTGCTACAGCACCTGCAGAGGCAGAGGCAGTCATCGGGTCTCATTTTTTAAGGGTTCCTTCCCTTAACAATGGTTGTGTGTGCTGTACTCTTAGGCTCACATTCATAAGAGATTACCTTTTGTTAAATGCCTTAGTGCCTTCCTGAAATTCATTGGTAGTTGACAGATATGATGGGTTCTTTCTTAATATGGATTGCCCCCCCATAATGTCTACAGGAGTTGGGCTGGAAGCTATGTCAATGGTTTGGGGTGCAATACTACTCTAAAGCTCTTGGGCACATGACCTTGGGCTTTCTGCATCTAAGTCTGAGAAATAATAAAATTTGAAAGAACAATAAAGTAAGATTTGTGGAGCAGGACCACTGAGGGTCTATAACTTTTACTTGTAGAAATATTTATTTTATTAGAAAGATTAGAAACTTCAACAAATTTACTCAGTTGATGCTCATGTCTAAGTCCAGCACTTCTCCAAGCACTCCAGCACTTCTCAAAACAAAATTAAAAAAGCATCCAGGAAAATAAAATAACAATAATAATAAAGGTGAAAGGAAGGAAATCCTCAGAAGAACCCCCCCCCCCAACCAAAATGTCAAACAATTTAGAGGCTAAACAAATAAGTAAATAACCACCAGAAACAAACAAACCAAAAAATAATACTATAGAGCAAAATAATGCAAGGAAAAATAAACAGGAAAAGAAGTAAATAATACTGCAATTGGGTTCCCAAAAGTTATATCAGAATAACTTCTGTGGGTTCTTGAGTGATTTCAGATGTTTACTTAATAATGGATGGAAGAGAAAAGGATAAAACCTAGAACTTTTTAAGATAATTGTGATGGTAAAAATCAATATTTTTCACAGAACCTACCAAATTTTAATAGTTATTTTAAAAGAGAAAGTTGGAGAAAGAACTCAAAAGTGCAGTGATGAAACAAAATATTAAATTTAAAATATAGCATAATTTGAAGAAAACTTAAGGTAACTAAAAGCAATTGACCTTGAGAAATGGTAAGACAATTTATAAGTTATGGCATTCCCAGAAAAAATGATGGAAGAAAAACTTTGAATATTATGGCAAATTAAATTATGCAATAATCTCCTCCTTCAGAAAAAGATGTCAAAGTATAGCTTAATATAGTCCCCAGGGATCTGCAAGAGATGAAGCTCAAGTTTAGATCACCCAGAAATAGGGATAGGGACCAGACAAAACAGAACAATGTGGGGAAGTCCCAGGAAAAGAAAATCCTTCTATTAGTGTGGGTTAGAACTTTATTTTCAACTTAAAGTTTTAGAAGGTTGTGTAGAGAACTGAGATATTAAGTTATGTTATTTGTATACCACAACCAGTGTTTATCAGTGGTGCCCATTTAACCCAAATTTTGTTTCTATTCTTCTATATTCCCTCCCACCACCAAGAAATATAATTATTAAATGTAAAAGCTTTAACATTAAATAGAATTTTGCAAGCATCCAGCAAGAAGTACATCATATATCAAGGGAAAAAAGACTCCAAATCTTTAAAGATTATTTGTGTACCATGAAAAAGAAAGAAGAGACTGGAATATGATATTTAAAAAGCAAAAGAAATGAGATTTATTTATACTTTGCATACACTTCAAATTTTAATTGATATAACAATTACAGAAATATTTGTGTTTAGGACTAGAAAATATTTTAATAATTTCTGTAAAAATGCAAAAATGGTTTCAATCCAAGTTATAAAATTTAATAAAATTGAACACCTCTAAATACTACATAGTTTAGTATAAGAATCCCATGAAGCCCTGGAACTAAATGACAGAAATGATGGATTCTTATATACTAAAATATTAATAGTTGCAGTGTTTGTAGTAGAATAGACTAGAAAATATTATATACCCACTAATTGGAGAATGGTGAACATATTATGGTCTTTCAGTGCAATGAAATATTAAAAATGAACAAGAAATAAACAGCATTCAAGCCAATATGTAAAAGTTTGTATAAAATGATAAACACTGATGGAAACATAATTGAAAGAAGAATATGCACTGTTACTAAAACAATATACAGACAATGCTAAAAGGCACCCAAAGTCAAGAGATAAAAGGTATGATTGTTGGTTCTTAATCAATGGCAGGTAAAGCAAACTTTTTTCTGTCAGCAAATTACAAATAATAATAATGTAAATACTATTTATGGTCAGTTACAATTAATATATAAGATTTATTTTTATTTTTCAATACCATACTGGGTACAGGTTGTTTATTTGAAAGTAACTCATGGGTAGAGCCAACATGTGTATTAGGGGTAGCAAACCAACTGAACTCTCTCAACATTCTGCTTCAAACAATTTTAAAATAGCACCTGGAGTCAAATTTTGGAGCAGCAGAGACAACAAAAAGATTGAGACATTTCTCTGGATTAAGAAAATGCACGAGTAAAAGGGTAACAGAAATCTGAGACCCCTGGGTGGAGGTCTACTGAGAGCCCACACAAGGCAATGTCAACAGAGGCTGTAGCAGCTGCAGTAATTCTGGAACCTGTCAGATCTAGAGGATAAAATAAAAATTGAAGGAATCCACTGATCACCTCCTGAGAGACAACCTAAAATGTAAATTTAAGGAATGCTATAAACAAATTCCAGAGTTCCCAGGTCAAAGAGAAAATACTTCAAGAAGTCAGAAAGAAACAATTCAAATATCATGGAACCACAGTCAGGATTACTCAAGATTTAGTAGCTTTCATGTTAAAAGAGCTGAGGGCTTAGCATGTGATATTCTGAAAGGCAAAGGAGGTAGGATTACAACTAAAAATCACATACCCAGGAAAACTAAATGTAATCCTTTAGGGGGAAAATGATATTTAATGAAATAGAGGACTTTCAAGAATTCCCGATGAAAACACCAGAGCTGAATTAAAAAATGACAATCAGTAGACTTAAGAGAAGCATAAAGAGGTAAACATGAAAGAGTAGTCTTAGAAGAGACTCAATAAAGTTAAACTATTTATGTTCCTATATGGGAAGATGATACACATAACTCTTAAGAACTTTATCATTATTAGGGCAGTCAAAGGGAGTTTGTGTAGACAGAAGGCATGGGTATGATTAGATTATGTTGTAATGACACCCCAAAAAATGAAACAGTAAGAGGGATTCATTGGGAGAAGGGAAAGGAAGACATAGAATGGGGAATTATTTTCTCACATAAAAGAGGTGTGCAAGGAAGAACTCTTATAATGGAGGGAGAAATGGGGTGGTGGTGGCAGGCAATGCTTGAACCTCACTCTCATCTCTCTCTCACACACACACACACTTGTGTGTACACACACATGCACAAACTCAGTTGTGTACAGAAATATAACTTACCCAATATGTAAATAGGAGAGAAGGGTATAACAGAAAGGAGGAATGAATGATATAAAGGTAAGGCATATTTAGGGAGGCAGTGATTAGAAGCAAAATAGGCTTTTTGAGAAGGGATAGGATAAAAGAGAGAGAGGAAGATATAGAAGATATTAGGATAGAGGGAAATACACAGTTAATAATCACAACTCACACATAAAATAAAAGCAGATAGCAGAATGGATTAGAAACCACAATCCAACAATACATTATTTACAAGAAACACACTTGAAACAGAAAGAAACACACAGAATTAAAACAATGATCTGGGATAGAATCTAAAATGCTTCAGCTGAAGTACAAAAGGCTGGGATAGTGATTATGGTCTCAGATGAAGCAAAAGTCAAAATAATCCTAATTAAAAGAGATTATCAGGGAAACTACTGCTAAAAAGTTATAGACAATGAAGTAATATTAAAATTTTTACAGCAGTTTTATAAAGTTTAATTAAAACAACCAGTAGGACAGAATAAGTAAAGAAAAAAATACTATATCTCTAGAGAGTAGAAAACATCATTCCATTATACCTGGTCTCTTGCCTGTTCTCTAGCCTCCTGGGGTAAGAAGATAAATGCCATTTCATCATTTCCTGCCATTGAAGTAATTGGAAAAATGCCATTCTATTGTGCTAGGTCTTTCATCTGATATCCTGTTCTCTTGAGGAGAGGAAAAATACCATCCCATTGAGCAACAGACCCACTCTTTCAGAGAAGAGGAGAAAGAATGTTCCAATGAATAAGATCATGAGGAGATAAGTTCATGAATTGTAAAAACAACAAAAATAAAAATTATAATTTGGTGTCTAATCTTCTGATGAGTAGCCTCACTTTGTTAACGTATATTTGAATCGTAATAACAATGTGGGCAGTGTATGAAATCTTTCCCATGTGGTAGGACTTGACAGAGGTTGCACCTAAGTCTATGAAAGTCCCAGGTCACCTTTACTTTGGGATTAAATTTTTGGTGTAGAGTTATTGGTTAATACATAGGAATAAAATGTAGAAGAAACATTGGCAGGATTTGATATTAGTTTGTAAAAAGTAGAAAGATCAAAATTGAAAGTGTTCAGGGAGTTATCTTAGATATTACCATACAGCAATGATGACCTAAATTCTTAGTAGAATGACTGAAGAAAACTTAAAAACAACAAAAGAAAAAGAAATGCTAAAAAAGGTTAAAAAAAAGAAAAATAAATGCTAATACATGTCTTTGAGTGTCATCTGCTATCATGGGCAATAAGTAGCAAAGGTTTACAAAGAACAAAATATGTTGGCTTTTGGATAGAATAACAAAAGTAGTCAATAAAGAGAATGCAGCAGATGTTATCAATTTAGAATTTAACAAAGCATTTGATGGTATCTCATGGAATCTTACTTGTAAAATTAACTGAAATGGCATCTATACAAATAAAATCACCTGCCTTGAAAAATGGCTGAAGGTTCCAAATCTCTAGGTGATGATAAATGGCAACAGACTGCAGTAAGAGGAGGTGCCTAGCAGGGTGCTGCCAATGTGGTTGCTCAAATTAGACTGCACTAATATCTTTTGGCAAATAACCCAAACAAAGATTTATAGATAGAATTTGCAGATGGCTCTAAATTAGGAAGTGTTGCAAAAATCATTAAGAATAGAGAAAAGAAAAAGACCAAAAGCCATTTCTAAATTTAGTTGCATGGTGTGTGTATACATACATATATAGATTCATACACACATACACATATATTTACACACATTCATACACACATATTTACACACATGAATATTTCTAAATAGATATATGGTGTGTGTATACATATATACATATATGTAGCTATTGCATATACACATATTCTTTCATATGTACAATATTCACACATAGTATGGGAAAAAGAAAAAAAGAAGAGAGAAACCCACACACAGAAAGAAATACATAGCAGATGCCTAGGTTTGAGTCCTCCTCTAATATTAATCCATCATATGACTGTAAGCAAGTGACTTCTCTGTGCCTCAGTTTCTTCTTTGGGTGACTTGAGCTTTCCTGAGGATGTCCAAATCACTTAACATGGATACTTCTTTATCTCCTACCAGGTAGGTTCAGGTAGCCTCCTTTGATTGGCCACCTGAATCTTTAAAACTAGCTTTACTGAACTGCTCATTCTATTTCTCTTCAGTCTCTGCTGCTCTCTTTTAGTCATTTTTATCTCCTGTTTCTGAAGTGTAAAAATCCCTGTTTATCCATGGTGATGATACCATGAACTGAACTGGTAAGAGGGGAAAGATTTTCCATCTCCTGCATCATCTCTTTTACCCTGGCTTTATGAAATGTGTTTAGGCTGTGTTTGTTTCTGTTCTGCATTGTTTGTCCTCAATTTTAGGTGCTGGAGGTAGTCCATAGGAGACTGGGAGTTTGAACGACAGCAATCTTTGAGTCAGGAATGTAGGTAAGATGGTGCAGTCAGCCAGCCTGGCAAGGAAGCCCTGAGAAGGGTGCCTAGAACTCTAGCCTCTTGGAAGTTATGGAATTAGAACTGAGCCTATGCTCTGAGGAAAAAAAAAACCCTATGAATCTAATCCATTTTCCCTCCACAGAAGTTGAAGAGGTACAAAGGGATTATCTGTGTTTATATTTTTGAATAAATATTTCTGTATAAAAGCCATCTGACTTTTAGCGACTAAAAGAATTGAGGTATAGGGGACCAGCCCTTAAAACTGAAAGAAAACATCAATAGGGGCTGGAGCCAACGATAGGGAGATCTGTGCCCATAAGGGTGCTGGAAAATCATGGAGCCCCAAGGGATGAATTCTAATTTCATTGGCCTTTCAGGCTGTGGTGTTTGGGCCTCATCTGGGATAAACTTAGGCCTTTCACTCTTATATGTAACACAAATTACCTTGGCTCTCACAGTTTTAAGGTCTAAGTAGGTTATTTTTCGGTCTTCCCTCCTCCACGGTTCTCTGATACTCTCAAGGGGATTGAGGGGTGTCTAGGATGTCTGCAAATTACTCCATCCCCTGACAATGATGCTCCCTTACTTTGGGTGATAGTCCTCTACCTCCCAGTTACACTTAAACACTATCAGTCAGCTTCGCTTTTACAAAGAAAAAATACTTCAAGATACAATCACAAACATACAAACCTAGTTTCCAAATACATGGAGTGCATAATCCTTCTCCTCTCCTGCAATACCTCAGTCTCTGAGGAGAAATTAGATTCATAGCTGAGCTCAGTTCCTGTAGAGCACAGCCTCAATTTAAAGTCCAAAAACCCACCTTCAAAATTGAGACCCAGGCACTCTGAGTTCTTAGTTTTCTATGCAGGGCTACATAGCCACACAACCCTGCTCATAAACCTTCAATCCTGGATTCAATGTCACCATGGTTTAAAAACCATGGTCCCATGGGGATCACATCTAGCACCTGAAACTGGGGAGGACAAACAACACAGAACAAACAAACACCTGTCCATTTTCAAGACAGGTCCTGACACCAGGTCCATTTCTTAGAGCTGGAGTAAAAAGAGGGTAGGGGAGGAAAAGTCCTTCTTCTCTCACTATGGTATCCTTACTGTAGATGAACTGAGATCTTTGCCATTTCAAAGCAGAAGATAAGAATGGCCAAAAGAGAGCAGCAGAAAGAGAATGAACAGAAAGGAGAAATGAGTGGCTCAATCTTGCCACTGGTAAAGATGAAGGTGTCCAATCAAAGGAAACCACCATTATCCAAGTGGTAGGAGATGTAGAGGCCCCCATGTTAGGCAAACTGGGCACACTCAGGCAAGCCTTAAACTTCAGAAACTGAAGATCAGAGGATTTCAAAGGTTGTGGGAGTCTTAATGACCAATTATTCCAATCTAAATCTGGAAACCCCTCCCCCAAACTCTCTCTCTCTCTCTCTCTCTCTCTCACGCACACACACACACACACACACACACACACACACACAATACAACACAAATCCATACCTGACACATGGTCATCTGACCTCACCAATGGGGGGCCCATCACCTCTTGATGTACATATTCTTCTTTTGGATAGTTCTAGCTATTAGGAATTTTTCTTTAACTCAAGTTTTAATCTATATTTGTAAAATCTCTATACAGTTCTCCTGATTCTGACATTGTGACAGCTTAGACAACAAGTCTAATCAATTTTCCATTTGATGTCCTTTCTATTACTTATAGACTATGATGGGCACTCTGAGTTTTCTCTGTTTCAAGATAAATACAATCCCTTTTTCTTCAACCACTTTTGGTATGGCAAGAACTAAAGTTCTATAACCATCTTGGTTGCTCTCTCATAGATACTCTTATCAATTTTCTTTCTAAACTTTGCTACATAGAACAGAATGCAATGTTGACTGATGAGGGCAAAGTATAATAGAACTATCGCTTCATTATTCTTGGAAGGTACAGTCCCCTAAATGATGTCCAAGATTACATATATACACACAAACCATGCCATTCCTCATGTACATACACACAAATACTAAGAGTATTAACTTGAACACACTACTGAACATAAATCAGGCTTTATTAGCTTGTGATTAGTTAGGGAGCCACACATATATGCATATACCAACACATGTATACATATAAATAAATACATACACATGCAATGTATATTATAGATAGGCAAATAAGTAAAATTACCATGTATACATATATATATATATGTTAATGTTCATATGTATTATGCAGGTGTGTTCCTAGCTACTCACAAGTTTATAAGACCTGAATCAGGTTTCAGTAATTCCCTATTCACTGAGGCAGCCAAAATTTATCATCATAGTGAGGACAAGAACAATATACTACATACACACACTTATATACACACATAAGCTTAGAGATATTTTAGGTGGTACTGATTGGCATTTATATAGCGCCGTAAGGTTTGTAAACACTTTACTCTCGGAATTTGTAAGTGGTCCTTAGATGTAAAAGGCATATCCAAATAGGCATAGTTCCCAGATCTTTCTGAGCTCTATTTCCTAGGAGGTGCCATTACTGGACATTTCTGGCATAGCTTCAATATCCACATAGTGTGTAACTAACCAGCTGGTATGGCACAAACTTGCCAAAGGTGACATGGGGCAGAAAGCTCCAAGGTTAAGAAGAGGAATGAATGTAGGAAGGGGCTTCTTTGATTAAACTCCAATGGTTTTCAGAAACTTGGCCTTTTTTAAATTCTATCCTGAAAGGACAGATTTTTGTCTCTGATTTGATCATTCTCTGGTAAACTTGTTAGAATTTTCCCTTCTATATTAGGAAGGCTCAAGTTAACTGGTGTAGGAAATCTGGAGTTCCTAGAAAAGAAGAGACTATCAAATCTGGGGAAGAAATGCTAGAAAAACAAAGGTATAAGATGTAGTTGAGGGCTAGCCCACTTAGATTCTATACAAGCTACTTGCTGCTCCAAGGGAAATAAAAATGCTTTCTATACAGCCTCACCTTTCCCATGTGATAACCTCTATTGAATAACTAACTGCAGTATTTTGCTGAAGCCAACTCTCCCCAGCAGATCTGTGTATGGAGATGGTTTGCTAGGTGTGACAGGTGCTTGGGAATATTTGCTGTTAATGTATTTTCTGATTGAATCCAGTCTTTCTATTTTAAGTAAATTGTTCTTGTCCTCACCATGAGTTCAGATAATAAATTCTGGCTGGTCTAAAGGGCAGGATTCAGTGGGTAGGGGATTGCGAACATTAACTTGAATAGATTGAATTTGAATCAGGTTTAGAAGCTTGTGAGTATCTAGGGGGACATGTACAAACACACATGCATGTGTGTATACACATGAGGCAGCAGGATGTATTGAACAGAGATCTTGCCTCAAAATCTCAAAATCAGGAAGACCAGGGCTCAAGTTTTTCGTTTGCCTATATTAGCTATGTAACCTTGAACAATTCACTTAACTTTTCAATGCCCCAAGTAACTAAGATCAGAATTTATTGTATATATAGTGTTTACACTTATTCATATATGTACATTAGAGTAAGAGAAAGCAAGTTATACTTGTATGTATGAGAGGGGGAAGGGGAACAAGGAGAAGAGGAAGAAGACAGAGACAGAGAAGCAGAGACAGTGTCAGAGACAGAGAGAGCATTGTCCAGTTTTTTAGATCCTTTACATCAATTTTTTTAAGTTTGGAAGAACTTTTCTGCAATTTTTCTTTTTATCATAGTGGAAGTGAAATACAGTTGATAAATTCCATAAATTTAAAATCATAATATGCAATAGATGAGAAAAAGTCTAGAAATTTGAAATATTGTGTACATAGCTTTCTTTTTTCTGTACTGCTCAGTGTTAGTCTGCAGTTTGATATGGCAGCATAATGGTCCCAGAAACATTTCAATATGCTGAAACTTTCATTTAATAATGAACATGGGTTCATTATATTGGCATACATGGAATATGTATGCCAATTCTAAATGACTTGAAGAAAAAGTAAATTAAATAGTGTAGGTTCCTGCACTATAGTACTTTGCATAAACACAGAACAATGTTTAAGAGAGGATAAGAATTATTAAGAAAATGGAGGGTTTGACTGAAGAGGGAATATTAAAATGGCTAAATATTAGTGAATTGATTAAGTGGAGTAATAGATGACTAAGACTGAATGAAAAATCCATAAATAAGGGATAAACATGACTAAAAAGTAAATTATTCAGCAAGGTACAACAAGATATGTTTTAGCATAATAAGATTTAAATAAGAACAGAAACTTTTAAGGTGAAAACAAGACAACATTCTCCATGAGTCCAGTCTGACTATTAAAGTCTTCCACAAGATGTTGGGGTAACACCCCCTAACAGGAAAGGGTGGAATAATGAAGAAAATTTCTCAGATGCATTATATCGTTAGTTTTCCATTATTGGGAGGTATTTTGCCATAGTTCCACAATTTAAATTTCTTTTGAAACATTGTGAAAGGAGCAGCAAGTAGGTCACACAAAAATGTCCTATAATTACTGTGGAAAGAGCAGTGGAGGAAACCATCCTCCTGCTTTCCTTTCTTTTGTTTCTATGAATACATGAGCTTGCTTTGAAGGCCTATATTACTCCTGTCAAGGAAGAAGCCCTATCATTGCCCTTTTCTAAACCCAATTGCTTAGCTCACCTAAATCCTAAGGGGATGCTCAGGAATACAGGCTGAAATGTGGAAGCTGAAATGATTTGTAATTGTTCTTCCTGAGACAATGCACCATCTGAAAGGCAAGTTCCAGGAGTTAATTAAATGCTATGGTAACTTATGTTATGAGTACCCATGAGCTTCAGTGATGATTGCCTCTTCAGAAGGAAAATAAATCAAATAGAAAGGTAGTACCTGGCATGGTTATAGGGCTAGCTGGGGGGGAAAAGTCCAAACTTAAAGATTTTTTTCAACAATGAAAACTGTTATTGAAATAATAGTTTTATATTATGTATCTAAATAAACCTTATGCATGTAACTATTTTGACCAAAATACCAAATATATTCATTTCATATTATAAAAATATTTTGTTTATAGTGAGTTAGCCATCATCATGTTTTAAAGTATTTTTTCTTTAGTGCCATTGCTATCTCATTTATAGGCATATTCAGGACTGTGAAATTAGAGTCCAAGTGTTTTGGCCCTATTCTCCTTGGAGGTGAAAAGTGTGTGCTACAAAAGTCATTGCACAGCTGTCTTCTTTTTCTTTTATTTATTCCAGTTTTATTCTCAAATGTCTTTTAGATGACTTTGCTTTGTTGGATCTTTCACCAAACTTGTTTTAAACTGGTTTTACCTTCTGTTGCTCTGTCTCTCTATCTCTGTCTCTCTCTCTCTGTCTGTCTCTCTGTCTCTCTCTCTCTGTCTGTCTCTCTGTCTCTCTCTCTGACACACACACACACACACACACACACACATACACACTCTGTTCATTATCTTCTACCATCCTTCTCCATAAGTCCTTAACCTCTCTAAAAGTAGTTTTAGGGGCTGGGATTGATGATTTCTATCTTATAGCATTTTGAGTTTCAGATACTAATGGAACATTCAGTTGGAAATACCCGCGTGGTTAAAAGTGTAAGACTAGTTCATGAGATTCACACTAGATTTGGGTATTATCTACATAGGGGCAATAATTAAATCCACAAGAACAGATAAAATCACTAAGAAAAGAAATATATGTAGACAAGAGAAGGCACAGGACAGCACTTGGGATGAACAAATTCTTAGGGGCAGGAGCTTGATAGTGAATTAGAAATGTTAACTGAGAAGAAGCAGTAAGTCAGGTAGAAGGACCAGGAGAAAACAGTGTCAAAGGAGCAATGTGAAAAAATAAGTATCAAGGGGAAAAATGTAGTCAATGGTAACAAAAGTTTCAGACAGGTCAAGAAAGGTAAGAACTGAAAAAACAACAAATTTTGCAGTTAAGATGTCATTGTAAGCTTAGAGAAAATATATTTAGTTGGAGGAGTAAAGCCAGAAACAGATTGCAAGGTGTTGAGAAATAATAATAATGATGAAGACAATAATAATATCTAATATTTATTTAATGCATGTGTCAGGTACTGTGCTAAACACTTTACAATTACTAATTCGTTTGATCCTCACAACAACCCCATGAGTTAGGTGCTATCATTACCCCCATTTTACAGATGAGGAAACTGAGGCAACAGATGTTAAGTGACCTGCCCAGTGTCACACAGAAATAAATGTCTGAAGCCAGATTTAATTTCAGTTCTTCCTGACTCCATGACCAGGACTCTATACACTGTACCACCTGGCTAGTTGGTAACAAAGTAGAGAGAGAAGAAAAGATCCACTAGGATAAGATTGGAAAGAGCAATTGAGATCTTTCTAGGAGAGGAGGAGAGAGGAGTGGACAGATTGATCTGCTACTCAGAAATGTTATAATCCTATTTACCCCAACTCACCAAGCAGTGAAAGGATGTAGGAATATCTTTTATTCAGTATAATTAAATATAGTGAATGAGATAGGTGAGATATCACCTTAAATATCTGATTATTGCCCCGATGCTATGACAGTTTAAGATTCTCAATACTATTTCTTCATATTTATATTTTTATCTTTACTTTTAAATACATGTTTTGTTGGAAACTTCACATTGAATAGTGACACAAACAACAAAATATTTTCAATTAACTGTTTGCATTTAACTTATTTCATTTCAACTCATGAACCATTATTGCACTTTTCAGCCCAAGATGCCCCCTTTTTGTCTATTCATTCTCATTTGTTTCCTTTTATCTGATCATAGCTACTACATATTTTACTCTGTTTTATGTATTATTTCATTAAAGTCTTTCCAGACTTCTTCAGATTCCTCATATATGCCGGCATTAATTGCGTCATAGAATTCTGTTACATTAAGGTATTAATAATATTTAAATTTAATATAAGTAATAATAATATTAATATACTATATACAAAAATATAATATGTTATTATCTACTAATACAATATACCATTATTAATTTAGTCATTTCCCTATTAATTGAATATTTACAATGTTTCTGATTTTTCATTATCGTGCCAATTATTTACATGTCAATCTTTGTACAGATACTATTTCATATGTTTTAAAAGAAAACTTTCAAAATATACCCTAATATTGAATTTCTAGGTGAAAGATACTTTGGTTTTTGAAAGTTTTCTCTTTTAAATTTCTCTTTTTATTGTTATTTTAACGATCTTCAAAAAAAAAGCTGATAATATCTGTTGTATATGACTTATTTTTGAAGTATTATTTAATTTAACCAGGTTATAAGAAAAAAATTCTCTATCATGACCCCTACTACGCTTTTGGGGGTTGTATTAATCCTACCTTTAAAACATTATTATGGATTTTCTTTTTGGAGAGATAGGCAAGGGAGGATGGTGAGCCATATTTTTATCACATCCCAGAGTGTTGGTAAACTTCCTTCACTTGGAGAGTGGGATTGATGAATAAAATCCCTTTGGGAAAAATTGCCAAAACTGCTGCCTTTCCTAACTTCCAAATTGATATAGCAAAGTTTTTGATCTCCCCCCCACCACCACAACTCAATATTTCAACAAAACAAGAAATGAATTTTCGGTCAATTGTCAAGATTTAGTCACTAATAAGCAAACTGTCACTGGGGTATGTCTCAGGATACATTACCTAAAGTGGAATTGTTAGGTGAAAGGGCAGGGTAATTGCTGTAATATCTCATTCTATTAAAATACATGTATGTATGTATGTATGTATGTATGTATGTATGTATGTATATATATACATATATATAAACATTTTCTTTTAAAATATCACATATGTGTATATATACATATATAGCATTTCCTTCTATTAAAATATCATACATGTATACATACATAGATAAATATACATACATACATATTATATACATATACACAAATACATATATGCCTGTGTGTACGTATTTCCATACTTAATTGTAGCCTTCTGGAGGGGAGAGGGGAGGAAGGATAAAAAAGAATGAAATATTTATCACACAGGCTTTCTTGAAATGAAAATTTATCACTACACATATTGAATCCTCTCATGTTCTGCTGTGCATATGACATCTTTTGTTTTTCTTTTCTTACTTTATATTGAAGTTTTAATACTTAAGTTTATGTTATATTTCTTTTTCTTTTCTCTATTCTGTATTTAAGTCCTGGTGTTTGAGTCTAAAATGAAATACATACACACGCATATATATATATATATATACACACACACACACACACACACACACACACACATACATACACACATATATGTATACATATGTATACATATATTTATACGTATACATACATACATACATACATGTAGTGAAGTTAACAATCATCAGCCAACACCAAAAAAAACTGTGGATAAAGAGTTAGACTCAAAGCCAGTGTTGAAGACCTGGGTTTGTCATTCTTCTGACACTTACTGACATCATACACCTACAGGGTAAGTCATTTAACCTTTTAACAACTTAAACATGCTCTAGTTTAGTCAGCCCTCTATAACTTAAGTTGCATAGAACTTGTGGATCTGCATTTTAGGGTGAATTTCCTTATTTGTGAAGATCCAGTTGAGATACCAATGAAATTACAAGCCAATGCCTAGTCTTTATTTCTGTCACTAACTGCATGTAACAGGAATGGTGGATGAGAATGAAAAGAGAGAAAATCCTGATGGGGCCTTG
Source organism: Trichosurus vulpecula (assembly GCF_011100635.1). NCBI lineage: Eukaryota > Metazoa > Chordata > Mammalia > Diprotodontia > Phalangeridae > Trichosurus > Trichosurus vulpecula. The sequence goes on from NC_050579.1 coordinate 89,737,997, forward strand.
CAGATAGGGACTGGGAAAAGGTTCCAGATGCTTTATGAGCAAATGTACCTTCTCATTGCCTGTACTGTTATTTTGTACTGCCAGATTGCTCTCCAGAAGGATAGGACAAATTTACCATTCCACCATTAATCAATGTGTACCCATTTTTGCACAAACCTGCCAGTCTTGAGTTTCATGGCTTTTAATAGTTCTTTTCAGACTTCATCTATATGAAATGGCACCTTAAATTTATTTTAATTTCCATAATGTAATTAGTGACATTGAGCATTTAAAATAATTAACAGTGCATATTTCCTCTTTTAAAATAATTCATTTGCTTTAACCATGTATCAATTACAACCTGAAAATTACTATTTTGACATGCTTTCACATATGTGTGTGTGTATGTTCACAATTTGACCCTAATTTAAAGCTCAAGTAAGCAAGATTTGAAGGAATTTTGAACTTTAAAGATGGTACCTTATAATGGATGATAAAATTGTAATTTGCTACTTGCTTTAGTTCTGTTTTGTTGCTGGAGGTGAATAATTAGGTTAAAACAACTCATTTTTATAAATCTAAAGTAAATTTTTTTAAAAAAATTTTAAAGAAAAGATATGTGGCTATGAAATGTTACCTACATAATCCTTTTTTCACAGTAATAATTTATCTCAAGTACCACCATATTATTTTGAAATGGCTAGTTTTCAACTAATTAGGAGGCAAGATTTCATGCAAAAACTGGCCGGAGGTCTGGGACATACACTGTCATTGACTGTGCCTCTTTGCTTACCCAAGTCACAGCTTTACATAATTTACTTCTTTTCTCTGCCCATTCTTTCTTTACGTGTGTTCAGTTATATTGTCGATTAGATTCTTTTGGATTTGGAAGAATATTAAGGTGTCCTTAGATGTTAGGCGAATATTTGGAGGGGTAAAGGATGGGGAAACATGTCCCTGCAACCCAAGATCAGTACTTATAATTTGAATTTCTTTTGAAATCTTGGTGACAACTTTGTTCCAGTTTTGTCTCTCACATAAGCTTGATCCCAATTTAAACTTTAGAAGAAAAAACAAAAGGAGAACCTGCTGCCTCACTTTTTTAGTAGGCAAGTGAAAATTATAGTGTTTCTTATGAAGAATGGGGGGAGAAAATGCCATTTTCATGCTCTGTGCAGCAACTGATTTATTCATGACTGGTTTCAGGAGTGCTTAGGTTAAAGTCAAGTGCATTTCATTTGGTCAGTTTTCTGTAAGAGGTGTGTGTGTGTGTGTGTGTGTGTGTGTGTGTGTGTGTGTATGTGTGTGTGTGTGTGTGTGTGCGTGCGCACATTTATAATCAACTCCAGGTCAATAGTCGTTCTGAATCAAACTTGAATTGGGTCCCTGAATAGAGATTGGTGGAGTATATGACATAGAGTAAAGAATAACCTACAGAGACAATGAAGCGTATTGACATCTGCAGCCTGTTCAGGAATTCTCACACAAAAGTATCAAGGGTGCTCTGCATTCTGGATCCATGACTCAACCTCACCAGGTACTTATTTTTATAAGGACCTTAAGGAGCTCTATTCCATCAGTGACAGTAAAGGCGATTGGCTCAAGGGAGAGTGGGAATGAATTCTTAGCCCTAGGGAAGCTATTGAAAACAGGATTGACAGGAAGAATGGTATTAGGAGGGAGCAAGAAGAACCTACCCACACTATCAGGGCCTCTAGGGGCTACAGACTCTGGGAGGTTTTCTGCATTTGGAGAGTGGGCTTAATAAATAACAAAAATAATTGCTAAAATACTGCTTTCACTTACTTCCAAACAAAAAAAGAGTTAATCCCTTGATTTTTCCCCAAATTCCATTTTTAAACAAAATAAGAAGCAAACGTTCTCTAAAATGTCAGGATCCATTTAGTGTTCCCAAGGCAGTTGCCTGTCCTAGAATGTTCGAAATAGACCCCTGAGGTTGTAAACCTTAAAGCACCATGTAAACGATGATAAAAATGACCTCTTATCATCATCATCATTATTGTTATTATCATATTCCCTACCTAAGTACTACTCTGATGACTCTTTACGGCTTAGAGGTGACCATGTATTCCCAAAGGCTAATTCTGGAAAAGGCAAACTCTGTCAGCTCTACCATTTATAATCTACATCCATCTAACACCCAAACGAGATCACTCTGTAGATGCACCCTTTAAAGCATCAGAGTATAATCATCATTGCTAAATCAATCTGATAATGAAGCCATAACTAATTTGATGATTTACTAAAGAAAATTCATTCACTTCAAGATAATCCTGCATTGTAATAGTATCTTAAATTTCAATTGTAAACCCCTAAGAACAAAGTTTGAAAAAGGTCATGGAACACCTGCTTTTAAGTCCCAGCCCTGATACAGTCTGTCTGTATGACTCTGGACAAGTCACTGAGCTCCAAGGTCTAGGCAACTCTCTAAGACACAGGAGGTGCTGATCTGAATTGATAACAAAAGTTATTCATGGGAAGCCCCCTAAAATCAGTGAAAACACCGATCTTGTTCCTATCCCTATCTCTCTCTCCACCCTCCTTTTACTTTTAATATCTTCAAAGGAATAAATCTTTAGTAACAATTATTTATGAAGCTCATTGCAATACACAGGTTGTTTGGGTGATATTTCTATCTATGTCTAGAGTCTGACAATTTTTTACTGGAGAAAATATAGCATAAGTTGTCAATTGGTCAATAAGGTATTTATCAGAGCTTTCTACCTTTTGCATCATCAAAGAAATATTGCATGATGTCCAATATTATCTTGTAAAATTTTGATTGTATTCTAATTCTCTTAAAACTGTCAACTTATATATAACTTATTTGGTGATTCTCGTGTTAACTCATATATCTGTGTAACACCTATACTGCAAGCATAGCATGAGAGATGGGAGCTTCAAGTAGACACTAGAGATTATCAGTTCGGTGACATCTTTGAACTTGGTTACTGTGGCTGGTTTTTTTTTTTCTTTGCTCTTTTTCAGACTTTTCTGGGAAGAGCAAGCTGGAAGATTATTCATCTTACTCTTTGCCATGTGGGAAAGAAGTAGAATGCGTAAAATTAAGCACAGTGCCCAATCTCTGGATGCAGGCTCCCCACTATGCATCCTCCTACCCAACCCTGAGGCCCTGTCATGCAAAATGGGATGATAACTGAGTCTGAGAAGTAAACTTTTCTTTTCTTTTGTGGAGAGCTAATGGGGCATGCTGGTGAGATTATAGAACACCTGGAAGAAGCTTAATTCTGTCCTCATATATTTACTGCTGTATATTAAAGATGCTCAAAGTTTGTTCCTCTGTTACACTGCATGGCTGATTTCTTCCTAGGCTCTGCTTGCAACAGGAGGGGGAAGAGATTAGGGAAAGAAGACAATACCATTCCCCACAGAAGGAAGCTCAAGTAGGTATTTATTTACTTCTGAATAATTTTTTCCTCATTTGCCTCCTATCATTGTCATTAAAATCAGGTGACAGCTATATATTTGTCTGGTTTGATTAGTAACAGTAGTGTGTAGAGATTCTGTAAGTCATTTTGATCCCTAGAGAGAAACAGGAGATACACCTCTACTTGAGGACAGTTGAAGCACAGGGTGGGGTTGCAGGATAGGGTAGCCAGCAGATACTGATCTCTCTTGGATATCTCAAAAGCAAGTGAATCATCTTGATATCACAGAATAAGAGACAGCACTTCTCCTTTGAAGGCTAAAGGACCAAGGGAATGAAAGTCACGAAAATCTGATTCAGGAACACCTTCATCAGAACATGACCCCTCTTTAAACCCATCTTTAGCTATAATTGTGAATTATATGGCCACACCTAATTTAGGCATACTAGTGAAGAGAATGTTGCTTTGGTCTTATGGAAGTTAAAGTCTCCTGAACTGAAATCAAGAAAAAGAGATAGGGCTAGGGAAGCAGGTTACCCTGAACCTCAAGAACAATGGCAATCACCTCACCACTGACTCCTTATGAGCCTATTCCACCTGGACTCACAGCATTTCATAAATAGGTGATGGTCAAGATTGAGGATATGGACAGCACTACTACACTGGACAGTGGATCTCAAGTTACCACCACATTTGAACCATTCTATCAGAGATATCTGAAGAGAGTACAGTCTTTGAAAAGGGCTGAGTGGGTCTTGGAAGACAGAATAACAAAGGCTGCTGATTTCGGAGATACATCGTGTTGAACTTTAAGTTCCTCAAGAAAAGTATGTTAATAGAAAGAGAGAATCATGACTATGTATAGATGTGTATATCTGTGTATACATATGCATATATGTACGTGTATATATATATATATATATGTATACCTATTAGTGTGTGTGTATATACAATACATTTATCTATCTATCTATCTATCTATGTATCTATCTATCTATCTATATATGTATCTATCTATCTATATATGTATCTATCTATATATGTATATATAGTGTATATGTATATGTGTGTGTATATATATATATGTGTGTGTGTATGTGTGTGTGTGTGTGTGTGTGTGTGTGTGTGTGTATAATGTATGACCAGGGTCACAAACTCTCAGTGAAGAATCAGCACTGACTAGAACCAATTCTAACCTATTCCAGACACCATCAGAATATTGTCAGAAACAAGCTAGAGCTTGATAACTTGACATTTTAATCATCTATGTATACTGTCCAAAAGCCTACATGGATATAAAGACAAGTAGTGCCTACGCACATCTTAAGAGCCTTGGCTTTTCAAAATCAGTCATGAATCCTCTTCTGTTTTGTTATGATGACTACTCAGTACAATAAGAATGGAAGAACTAGTTGAGGCAAAAGCTCAGTGAGAGGACACCTGTCCTACCAACGTGCAAGTAGGATATGGGATGTACCCAAAAAGGAATCCACAGAATCTAACTTGCCAACTCCACACAGTCCTAGGAATGATATAGGAAGATTCTTTTTTAGATGACCAAAGACCTCAGAAACTGTCTGAAAAAATTACTAGTCAGTGATGTCATCACAGAGTATAATAGCCTATATGTTTCATCCATAGTGTCACCAAAGAAGAATGGAAAGCTACAAACATATGTAAACTACCAAAGAACTAAAGCAGATTAATACATTATGGCATAGGTTCAAGATGCTGTGGCATATCTTGTAGGCAACCATTTGTTCTCAGTCTTGAATTTAATCAGTGGATACCATCAGATTACTATGTTTTGAGAAAATCAGGAAAAGGATGCTTTCATATGCCCAAATGTATTTTACTAATTTCAACATATGCTCTAAAGCACCTTGAGGGGAGCTACTGCTTTCCAATAGCTGATAGAAAAAAATAGGGGTAACATCCTCACACCTCTCATATAGGGTGTGTGGATGCATTCTCACTCTCTGAGCTGGCTTGCTTACTCCTTGACAGGTAGGAGACACAGTGGCTAGGGCACTGGACTAGATTACAGACATAGGACTCTTATCTCCTACACCACCAGCTGCATCTAACTTGCATTGCTTATTTGTAATATCTTAGTAAAAGCTAATTTTATTACCAGTTGTGAGCAAATACATACAGCAAATATATACAGGAAACATGTGTAGTTGTTAAAGTACTGTGGGAGACACATTTCTCACTTTGTGACTTCCCTGCCATGATCCATTGTGAGGCAGAGGCTTTGAGAATAAGCTACTCCAGGAACTGTTAGATTTGGCAGTCATGAAATCTAGAGCTACTTTACTGCAGACCTTAAAGTGTTATATAAACCTTGGCTATTATTATACAGAGAATGTGGGAAAAGTTTAGACAACAAAAATGTCTATGGTTCTAGCAGACAAGGTCTGCGGGAAAAGAATAAAGGGATTGGATTTGTCTTGGGACAGAAAAGGGAAAGACTTCTTAATCATCTTCAATTTGGAAGAGGGGGGGCAGAGAGAGGCATACAGAAAAACAACGACAGAGACAGACAGAAACACAGAGACAGAGAGACAGACAGAGAAAGAGATTATATGACTGGCAATGAGAAGCTGACTTTTGTTTCTATGTGCTGAACAGAGGCTGACTTGAGTGAATGCAGTGGCTTTGACATTGGACACTTTTTTGGCTATAAGAAGTCTAAGCTGCAGGAATGTATTTCTAACCATTCACTGAAGACTCAACTGGTATTTAGTTGTATTTTCTCAAAAATGTTTATTGAGTATATGGATGTTGATAGTGTATATAAGCTATGTTTAAATATAAGCCTTTCTTGTAGGAGGTAGAACTTTAAGGTCAATGAGGCAAAGAAGAAATTTAAGTGCCCCTTGAAAAGTCCTTTTTTATGGAATTTCCTTTTAAATTTTGTTTATGTATTAGGTACCTATTTCAAGTGGATCTTTGGCTTTAAAAGAAAGCATTAGAGAAATAGTTGTTTAACTCCCATTTATTGTAGATAGAAAGACAGGTACTATAAACAATGTTCAAATGAGGAGAGAGATAAATAGAACACAACTAGTTATTCCTTTAATTTCTAATTTATCTGTCTCATGGAAAATATTGCTCTAGACGCTGTTTTATTTCTCAGAGATGTGAGTATTACCCTTCACAGGAGAACATCACCAAATGTGATGAACTCATGTTTATGTGAATGTATTAAACATTCTCTCATGAAATATATTCAATAATCATATCTATTATTCCTTTATTATAATAAATATCCAAGAATTAACTTCTAGAAAGGCTCTATAGAATTTTGTTTGTACTGTTTTGTAAGGAAAATATTTATTGGAATACACATATGCCCCCCCACACACATATATGCACACAAGTAATACATATCCCTCGAGGGTAAAAGAAAATGCTAAGAGAAGGACCCCATCGTTACCTATCTCCATTACTGAGTTACTGAAAATTCTGTCATTGAATTCTATCATTCTATCTACTGAAAATTCATGTCAATTTAGCATGTTCATTTCAGTTTCCCATGTTGATTCAATCGCATGTTCATTATTATGTGTTGAACTTCAGCAGTAGGTCCTCAATTGATAAATAAACAGCAATGCGGTGTGAACTATGATCCTTAGTCATTTGGAAGTTTCCAGTAGCAAAACAAAATAAATACAAGTGCAAATGGGTCTGTTTTTTCACTGAAGTGATTATTTCCTCCAGTGATATAGCTCAAAAACTTTCCATGCCTGCCCACCCTCTTTGGATCTTGTCCATTCCCTCCTATAAATTTGCCACAGGGGAGACAGCCAAAAAACTGGGGACTTCTTGTGCTTTTTCTTGACTTTGATGGATAGCAACAGACCACCTAGGCCTTCTAATGGTTATCCTTCACACTTGCCACATGACTGACTGATCTGCTTTTTCACTCATACATTTCTTTGATAACATGATTCCCTCCACTTCTTTGTAATTCCTTATCTCTAGTGTGTTGCAGCCTATTTATATTCACCATGTACCCAACCCCTTTGCCCTTTGAGTGATTTTCACTTTCAATTTTTCTCATCCTGTTGTGCCCCAAGACTTGTACTCATAAAACAATACCAGGAGAAAATCACCTTGATATACAAAAAGCTAGTTTCTGATTATCCCCTTTCCTCAAGAACATGCTGTCACACGCTACTGGCTGTTTATCCCTCACAAGATAGCCCCTCATTCTCATTCCACCCAATTGAACAAATGAAACTTCAAAGTTTAAGTTCTTTCTCTAATTGTGCTTCCACTGCAGACTTTGATACTTCAAGATAAATGGAACGTGAATGCATTTCCTTTTTAATAATAACCATTCTTTGCTCCAGTGAGCTGGCCTAGCAGCATATGTGAGTAAAGAAAATTACTCAGGTAGCTAGAACTCTGGCAGTGATATGTGCATTGTACCTTCCAGGGTTATGGTCTTGACAAAACCCCATCACCTGATTATACAATTAAGCAAAGCTAACCCTCAAGATTAGCATCATATCAAAGATGTGAGAGGAAATTTCTTTGGTGCTTAGCAATGAAAACTACTGTGCAAGAGAAGCCTATGCATTTTTCACCAGTGTATAAATTTCCTCACTGAATACAGAACATTTCTCTAATCTGGGGTTAGATATTGCGTTATTTCTATCATTTTGACAAACCACCAAAATAACCTTAGAAAATGGGATGGCATGTGCCTTTAAAAGCCGCCTGAGACATTCCCTAAAAATAGTTTACAAAGCAAGAGAGTCAAATTGTTGGGGAATTGCACTCTAATGCATTAGAGAGTCTATTCCTATGGCACTTAAGCTAGCCAAAGTAATAAATATAAAATGGTAATTTTTCTCCATAAGCTCTGCTTGCTGCTCCCATATGATTTCATTCCTACCCAGGAGTAATATAACACTGCCTATTCGCAGACTCCTGAATTCATGGAATAAGACACTGTGGCTCTGCTACTTTGTTAAATGTACTCAAAAGAAGTTAGCAATTACAATTAATCCCTTCGTTGTCTGAGCACAGCCTGTCTCGATTTCCAGAATGTGAGTGTCAATGGAGTGTTTCAAATGTAGGAAATTTTAGTCCTCAACAATAGAGTTGGAACTGACTTGTACGATCTTTCTCTTCTGCCCTAAATATAATACCAAAAAAGGGGGTGGGGAGGGTTTGGGGAAGAAAATGCTTTTTGAATTCATTTTTGTACAGCTTTACTATAGTATGCAGAATATTAGACCTGGTGATTCAAATGACAATTCATAAATTACTATCAAGGTTTTTTAAAAAATGTTTCAGAAAGATCCAGGGGCTTAAAGCTAGAAGCAACACTAGAGCTCATTCCATCTAACATTCTCACTTTTCAGATAAAGCAACTAGGGCTCAGAGAGATGGAAGGACTTGTCATGTAAGTACCAAGAACAGAGATAGTTCGAACTGAAATTCTTGGGTTCTGGGTTTTGTTCTATTTCCACTACATTGTGTATAACACAAAAGATCCCAGAATGTGGTATACTTGTTTATCCGAGATACTGAAGGGAGACCTCGAAAAGACAGCCATTTCTTTAAAGATATAGCAATGAATTGAGGCATGAGGAATATTTTACAATTATTGTGCATTACTGATATTGATATGTCCTTAGTAAGATCTCTGCAGAACAGATACATATGTCTACAGTTAGGGTATTGATAACAGTGATTGTAGTTACACATAAGTATATCTAGTTTTCATATAAATAAGCATATTCTCCAAAAGCTTCAGATAAATTGAATCACATTCTGTCTTTTGTAATGTGTATCATCCATCAGGACACCATACCAAACATCAACATGTGCCCTACCATTGTGTACACCTCCTCCTTTACTCCTCACCTTTTTACCTATTGCTTAGTAAACAATAATTAAATAAGTTGCTATTGATTAATCATATATATGTATATATATAATGTTATTTTACATTTATATATTATTTATTTTCAGTCAGTTGCTATTGATTGCTACTAGAAAAGACATAACAATGGAAGGTCCACGGCTCTATTCATGAATCCCAGTGACTACCCTAGGGCAAAGTTCATTTCTTCCCTAAAAAAATGATTAAGTGTTATAGCCTATTAGTAGAAAGTAATTTCTTTTATGGTAAAGGCTATCTTACTTTTATGTGTATCCTTAGCACATAGCCCAGGCTAATTGTAGGAGCTTAATAGATTTTTGTGGTTTGATTGGTAGTGCATAATTAGCCTGAAATAATTTTATCGGTTCTATTAGGTTAAGGTTTTTATATATTGGGTTCTTTTTTTAAGCAGCATGTTAATTCCATGATTTCAAATCAACGAGAATTCTTTTCACTTTTGATAGCATCCTATTGTAACGTACCCAAGTACACCAAAGGTCTATGATACTGTCGGTAAGGGTAACTCCATTAATGTAGATCATAAACTACTTGGTAGGAAAGAACAAGGAAGTTGCTTGAGGCACTTAGTAATGAAATGACTTGTGCAGGATCACATAGCTAGGCAGTGTCAGAACTAGGATTCCGACCTCTAGCTCCCTGCATCCAAGCTAAGAATACTTATTACTGTATTTGCGCAGTGCAATTGATAAGCACCTATGTTTGAATGTCCAAAAATATCACTGAACCAAAGATGATATAACCTGGCAAAGACAGCATTCTGGGTAATAGAGAAAACCAGGCCCCATTAGCAATTCCATACTTGTAAATATCATTGACTTTTACACGAGTATCAAAGAGATATTGGGTTGTTTTAGCCATTATTAAAGATATTAGCTTTTACATCAATGACTGGAAGAGGGGCCGTGATTTGTAACTAGGAAGCCTGCCAACCAGGAAGGTGACCACTGTACTCATCAGTAGTCTCTTACAAAACAGGCTTCCTGTTGAAGGAAAGTAGTGCTACTTGGCAGGAAGGAGAATCGATAACTTGGCACTGGGTTCCCAGGAGTAGCAGGGTGCTTCAGCTGAGTGCTGAGCCCTCAATCCCCATCCCTGCTAAGCAGCAGCTGCTCCATTCATTCCCCAGAAAGCCTCCTTTGCAGTCTGCATTTGAGGAGGTGAAGCGCCAAATGAAAACGACAGATTTCATTGCTATTCTGGTAGGAGAGATGTTTAAAAGGCCCCTTGTGCCCAGCTGCCTCTTCTGTCTCTTAGAGGTGTTGTTCTGACAAGTTGTTTCTATTTCTGTTGCATCCTGGTCAGGACTAGCTTCTTGGCATGACGAGAATATCGAAAGAATAAATAGTTTACCAATTTCATGGAGAGGCATGATAGAGGCAGGTCATTAGAGAATAACCTTATTCTCCGGGTTACTCTCCTTGGAAATGATTCACATTTGGCAAATGCTCAATTTTGCATGAAAAGGGGATAGGGACATGACAGATTAATTCAGTTGATGGCAAATCTGTAATGATTATTTGATCCTGAACTTTCAACTATCTTTGTCACTGAGTCATTTTTAGGAGAAAAATTTCAAATGGCAAATAAGTTTATTTCACTTTCACCTGTTTTCCTTCCAGGGGTGATAGGCTACTGAGAAACACATTTGCTAACACCTAGGCACCAGGAGGAGAAGCAAAGGACTCAGATAATTTAAAGCAGAATAACTTACTCTTCAATTGCAAAGAGTTCACTAAGCTATAAGCTGGGACAATTAGCATTAGAGTTTTCTCTTTTGCCTTATATTTCCTAAAACAATACAAGTATATATAGTTAACACTATAACACAATGATTTTTCACTGTTTATGACTGATTTGTTTGCTTGGCTTCTCCATGCATTGACAGGCATCTTATTCCCTCATTGACTTAGTAGATGATGTTCCTAAGTGGTTATTATTGAAAATTCTATCTACCCTTGCATAACCTTGTAATGAGTTACTCTGAATTTAGTGACACTGATGATAATTGGACAACAGATAATGTAGGTAACATTGGAATCAATATCAAATATTTTCCAGCTTGGTAGAGCTTACAGTCATCTGAAATAATCTCGCAAAACTCAGGGTCATCTCTATGACATGATGAGATGTCAAGGTAGGACATAATTTTTTCCTGTTTTTTCCCTAAGCACAGTTGCCTTTTCTGTATTACTCTGAGGTGAACTATTACATTTTCTATTATCTTAGGGTTTCTCTTTTATATAAGTAAAGAAAAAGAGAAAAACAAATTATTATTAGTAATCAATCCTTTTTATCCCATTCTATTAGAGTCTTTATTATGTGCTGCATTTTATCAATCTATTTCATTCTTATTTTCAAAACCTGAAAAAAGGTAATTCATTTGCATACAATATTTAATAATGCTGTTCTCATTTAATTAAGTAAAAGTCCAAAACAAGGAGAAAGGATCAACAGTAAGGAAAAGAGCAGGGAAGAAGAGGAAGAGAGTCTGAAGGAATCATTTTATATGAAAGTAGTTCAAGCAAAACTAATTGTGGAGATAAAGTATTGAATAAAAGGAAATGGGGGAAAAATAAAAAAAAATCCAATTAAGATATGAGACAAATTGTAGAACCCATAAGCCTAAACTTTAAATGTGAATAGATTGAACAATCCAATGAAATGAAAGAGATCGACAGGTTAGATAAGAAAAAAAAAACTACGCAATTGATTGCTTATAAAAAAATTTATAAAAAACAGATACATAGAACAAAAGTGAGAATCTATATTAAAATTTACTTGGCATCAGATGAGTTCCCGAAAGTTTCAACCATGATGTCAGCAAAGGAGACTAATATTCTCTAATATTCACTTGAAGAATATTGATTTCCTATTGATATTGTTTTGTTCTTATGGTTCTTTTATGGACAATATAATTTCCTTGTTTGTCTCTACTTATATTTTGAATTTTTATTTCCTTTTCTGACATCATCATCACCTCTACTACCACCAGTAATAAAAATAATATTAGGTAGCATTTACAAAATATTTCAAGGTTTACAAAGTGCTTTGCCATCTCTTTTCAAGCAAAATGAACTGATCTTAAAGAGTATTTAAAGACACCTTAAGGATCCTTTGTCTGCCAGAAGAACATGCCAAAGCCAAAACCTGAACACCATAATGCAAAAATAATACAAGGACACTGCCCAAAATATCTGAATAAAAAAGAACAAAACACTAAACAAAAGAATCCACAGATTAGCTTCTAAAAATAAACAAAAACTATGCTTTAAATTCCAAAATAAAATATATTTATAATAGCAATGAGAGGTTGGAAGAAAATTTACTATGTTTCACATGAATACAAAAAAAAAATCAACCGTGTTATTAGAGGAAGCAAAAAGAAACACCCACAATGTAATCAGAGATAAATAAGGAAATAATTATATTTAAATGAACACCAGACATTGAAAGCAACATCAGTATTAAATTTCAATGCTCTAAATGGCATAGCACCTAATTGCTAAAGAAAAAAAAAATAATCTGAATCGCAATTATAGATAGTACCAAATGTTATTATCAATAACACCAAAACAATAATGACAAATGTTAATATTCTTTTTTCAGAATTAGACAACCATAACAGAAATATAAATGAAACAAAAATATAGATCTCATTTTAAAAAGCTTCCTGGAGAAATTATAGCTAAAATTTTTATGAGGCCTCCTGAATGGGACCTCTAAACAATATACAAACTTATCAGTACCACATATGAATTTGATTTAAAATTGACCATTTATTGAGAAATGGAGATATAAACAAATGCAACACCTACTTCTTTGAAATGAAAAACAACATTGAAAAATATTCAATAAATCAGATTAAAAATAAGAGGACAAAAACAATTAAATGGTAAACAAAAAAGGTGAAATCAAAACAAAACCAAAATAAGTTGAAGTTCATCATATCCACACATATATGATTAAAAATTGAGAACATAATAAGTAGTAAAACTTTCAGAAATATAAAATCCTAAACTAATATCTCACAAATGAAGACATTAAATAATACATTCTTAGAAAAGAAAATGAAACTAGCTCTATGGAAGTACCAAAAATATGTGGGGACCTTTTAGTCCTAATGTCAACTAATAGAAGACATTTATTTTTAAAAAATGAATGACCATACTATACAAATTAATCACAAAAAATTCAGAAATATACACCCTAAACAACTTCTTTTAAAAAACAAATATAATCCAAATGCCTGAACCAGGGTAGGGCAAAACATGAAAGGAGAACTAGAAAACCAGAAAAAAATTTCCATATAAATACAGGTATAAAATAGGAAAGTTCCCTCACTCCTGTTTATTTTAGATAGTTCTAAAATTTTTAGCAAGAGTAACAAAATAAGAGAAAAACCGTTAGAGGCGTAATGCTTCACAAAGAGGAAACAACAGTAGTCATACTTGGTAATGACATGATGGATTACTTGGAAAATCTTAGGGCATCAGAAAAACAACTAAGCAAGCCAATGAATAGTTAAGGTAAGTTGCAGGTTACAAAATAAATTCATAAATATCATTATTTTTATATAATTGCAAAAAATTCAAAAGGCAATAATTATAAAGGAAATGCCAATCAAAATAACTAATATAAACAAAATATGTGATTTATTCTACAAAGCCCACTCAATAATTGAGTTGAATTATTATGTTACTATATTATATTACATAATGATTTCTATCATATAACATGTTAGCGTATATAATTTTTAAAATATCCCATAAGAAATACAGAACAACTTAAAGAGCTATGGATGAATATTTACTGCTCCTGTTAGGGCTATGACAACAAACATTAATTTATAGTGTAAATGCTGTACCAATCAAAATTCCAAAAGTATATTTTATAGTGCTAAATAAAATAATATCAATCTTCAGTTGGAGGAACAAATTATAAAAAATATCAAACTAATAATGAAAATGGGGGAATAAAGGATAGAAAGTATTTTACACCAACAGCTAGATTATAAATTAGCAATTGATACCATTAGTTATTGCTTAAAATATAGAAAATAGATTGAGCAGATAAGCTAGAACCAGAAACAATAGAACTCAATAATTCATTATTCCAAAAACTTGAAAATATAAGTTACAAAGAAAACAATCTCTTCTTTTCTTGTCTAAGATGCCACTGTAACAGTCTTTCCCTTCTTTGAATCATCTTTAGTCACTTCATATCCAGTGATTTCTTCCAATCTGATTACAAGAATCTTCCCAATCTGATCTTCCCAATCATAACAATCTTTCTTAAAATGAGTTATTTAATTTGTACCTAAAACTCCGTCTCTTTTTTATCTTGACTTCTAAATTTAAAATTAAAAATCCCATTTCCAATTCCTTTATTTCTTTACTGCTCACTCTTTCTCTTGCAATTTCATTTCCCTCTATCTACTCTAGTTTAACTATTCTCAGAGATTGCCTATCCCTTCTGAATCTGTGGATGCAACAACTATTTTTTCAACACTTTTATTGTTTGTCATTTCTACAGCTTTCAAAATTGTTGATTATTACTTATTCTAGATAGTCTCTCTTTCTTTGTCTTTAAAGAAATAATACTTAGATGACTCTCTTTGTACATGTTTTTAACCACTCCTTCCATGTATATTTGGCTAACTGATCATTCTCTTGTTGGCCCTTTGATGTCAAATTTGGTCTTGTTCTTTTCCCTTTATAGCCTCTCCTCTTGCAATATCATTCATTCCCTGCTACCACAATCTCAATTATTATCTCTGTGCAAATGATTCCCAAATCTATATTTTACAGTCCTACCACTCCTCTGACTTCAATATTTGCATCCCCTAACTGTATATAGGACAAATGAACATCTATAAAACTGGGATTATTATCTATCCCCCTAAATCCCTAAAGTTTGACTCCTATCTAGCTTAGAAATAAATCCAGCCCTACATGCAAAATAAATGCAGTTGTAAAGAATAGTTACCTTTGACTTTACTATTTTTTTTACTCTGGTTGCACTATTCACCATCTATTCTATTGTCATTACTTTAAAGCCGTCTTTAACTATTTCCTCTTCCTTTCTTCTCATATATATTCACATTTGTAACATTCATTTGCACCACTCTGCTCTCACTGCCATAATCCTCTTATGTCCTAGGTTCTTGGGAATAATTTCAAAAATTTGAAGAGGTGGTCAGGCTCTCCCAACCATCCTCCAACATCTAGCAGAAAATGTCCTATAAATAGATAATCATATGTTAATGTTAATGTCTGAGCCACTAAAAAGGAGAAGTAAAACTCAATAGACAACTAATGTATATTTTAGTAAGAGTCATTGAAAGATATTGTTGATGAACAGATCTTGAATAGTAAACGAGACCTAGTACCTTGAAAGTTGACACGGCTATCTCTGGTGCTTCCAGTTGAGGAATGTGCCCTTCTAAGTATGTAGAGTTTCTGGTCTTCTGCTAGACTTCAACATGATGCTACAAATTCTAGTGTCTGTGCTGGAGTGAGAGGGCTAGTCTTTGGCAACAATGTAATTTGCAGCTGAATTCTTCTACCTTAGGTAGAGAAAATATTATTTTTCTGATTTCACTATCCATAATCCTACTTTCAGTTGACTTTGAAGACCCAAAGAGCAGAGTGTATGTAGCCAAGCACATAGCCACTCTTTGTGTTTCTTTAAGCAACTTGATTTTTGCCTCACAGACAAGACATTCACTGATATCAGATGCAGAAGTCTGATGTCTGGTGGGAAATCTTTGTTGGGCAGATGTTTTATAATTAATCTAAGGAAGATATATATTCAATGACCTTAAGGTCATTAGCCAATTTGGCTAATGAAAGCAGAGAAAATCCTCTTGGAACTTTTAAGCCAAATTGTGACTACAGTCCTTTTCAAGCTAGTTAAGCCTAAGGGCTAGGCCAAGGGGAGAAGCAGAGATGTAGTGCTGCTGAAGGTCTTCTGTGACTCAGAGGAAGGTCTCTCATCCCATTCCTTCTACTAGGCCCTTGCTTTGCTCTGGATACCTCCCTCATCACTGTTCTCCAGCTCCCTAAATACATGCTGTTTTATTAAGCCCTAAGAAATCTCCACCTTGAGGACAAACCCCTAGGAATATTAATAATCTGGCTGAATTCACTCCTTAGTGATTAACAAACTTCCATCTGATTATACTCCTCTCATCTTAGTGATTTAAACCCCTGTCTTTATTTGAACACAGCTCTCTGTCCCTCACTGCTTGATCCCTTATTCCCATCACTCTCAACCCAACTCCCTCAACATTCCCCTCTAGAACTACCTACCCTTTCTGCCATTCTCCCTGGATTCTCCATAACCCAACTCCCTCAACATTCCCCTCTAGAACTACCTACCCTTTCTGCCATTCTCCCTGGATTCTCCATAACTAAGAAGATTTATTCATCTAATAGTTTTTTTTTTTTTTGCTTTTCTGCTCCTTCCATATTCTTGCACCTAGATCTCTCCTGAAGTTCCAGCTTTCCTGGCCACCTTTTCCTGCACTGGTTGTATTTTCTCTCAGACTCTCAGTTCATTGGTTGAATTGGGAAAGTCATAATACTCTTTGTTCCATAGGACTACTTCTAGGCTCTCATTGTACCATTATTACTCAGTAACCTCTTTTCCTTCACTCAATGTATATTACTATCAATCAAGATTCAGATAGCTGATATCTACCAACCTCCTGGATACTCTCCTCCTTTCCCCATGTTCAGTGCTTACCTAATAGTCTCTCCTCCCCAACCTCAGTCATCGTACTAAAGAATAAAGAAGAAAAAAATAAATCAATACCTGACTTCTAGTATTTGCTGATTTCTGAAGAATAAATGCTAATACTGAAAACTTGACTATTGGTTTTCATGAGTCTGTAAGGGCAAGCAAAGTAGGACTTTTGCTGTTTTTCTTTTGGAGTTCCACTTCTCCTCAGCCCTAAGGCAATCAAGTGCCTTTGATTGAGTCTTGCCTTTGATTTAATCAAGAGTCTTTGACGACCTGCTTAAGTCACATGGAAGCCTAAATCATGTGAGTTTGAGTCACATGAGCCTGGGTAATGAGGGTTGTGCTGCCCTCTGAACCTGAAGAAGTATATAACACTTTGTTTTGGGGCTCAATCATGGGAAGAGTATTCCTGTGATATAGCCAGATGAGACTCTGGGTAGCCTTTAATGAGCACCCCTTGCTTTGAAAACCCAGATATTGGTGCTTCTCTCTCTGGTAGCTATGTGTGTATGTAATGGTCAGACAGCTAGAAGTCCTGTTGATTTTGTTATTTTCTCTGCTTGTCATTCCTGCTTGTAATTTCTGTTTACATTTTCTCTGAAGTTCAAGATGCTGACTTTTCCCCCTGAACTAAGTAAATGATGTATATGTTCAATTAAAGTAAGATTGTTAACCCCTTTAAGGTTGCTTTTCTTTAGAAAAGCAGATCAAAGAGCCTGTGCTAGCAGCCCTCCTGTGTGCTGGTATTATTGGTCTTACACCTCCACAGTGGCTGTAAGTAACATTGTTGTTACAAAATGGCATACTGGGCAGGATCTGCAAACTAAAAGGAAAGTATTGGGGCTGGGATAATTGTTTGTATTCCAGTTATGGTAGCTATGATTCTGTGGAGCAATGGAGCAGGAGTGGAGAACTGCCTGTATGCCAACGTTAGTGAGGTAAAAGTGGGAAAGGAGAGCTGCCTGCATCAGGACTCAGGCAGAAGCCAGCAGCAACTGGCTCCTGTAAGAGGAGAAGGAACCCAGGAGTTCAGAATTCAGCCCTGGGGCAAGATAAAAATTTTGCAGCAAGGTACTTTGTGGGCTTTTCTGCTGTTCCCCCCCCCCCATGGTTTGGGACCCAGGGAGAGGGTGGAGTTGTCTATGATGGGTGGGAGGAAGTGCCATGGACCCTGAGGCCCCGCCCTGTTGGCTTTGTTGCCCAGCCAACCATTAGCATTTGAAAGAGAGGGCTGGAGCAGTGTGGGGAGAAGGACACACCCCCAAGAGAACTTTATTTGAACTTTTTTATTTGTGCTGGGACTTTGTTCATTAAAGCATATCTGTACCTGAGAATGCCAGGAGGAAGCCTGCAATGGCAGTGTGGGGAGAAGGACACACCCCAAGAAGGACTTTACTTGGACACTCTGTATTGACTGAGGACATTGTAATTTGCTGTGACCCAGGGGTGGATGGTGTTTGTATTTTATGGCACCCCTTAAGGATGATATATTG
The DNA here is from genome assembly GCF_011100635.1 of Trichosurus vulpecula. Taxonomy (NCBI): domain Eukaryota; kingdom Metazoa; phylum Chordata; class Mammalia; order Diprotodontia; family Phalangeridae; genus Trichosurus; species Trichosurus vulpecula. The sequence continues at coordinate 89,756,548 of NC_050579.1, forward strand.
TGCTAGGGAAGACCTTGGTCTGGGACCCCTGCTTGTGTAAATAAGTATTTTGAGGAATGTTACTGAATCATGTTTTGCTTAAGGATGTTGCTATGAATATTATGGTTTAGTTTATTGAACAATGATATATGCTGTGTAGGTATTCTGAAAAATGCTATAAGATATACTGAATGATATGGGTTATTTAAAACTATGTGGCCACCTTACTAATAAGTTGTTATGTTGTTGTTAATGTTATGCTTTAGTTTCTTGAACAATGTTTAGTTCTGAATAGAGAGTTCATTATACTATACAATTAGACCCTTGAAATTAGCCAAAGCAGCAGTCCTCAGATGTGCTGCTGTTTGTTGGCTTTACATTTTGGCAGCTAGGATGGGATTACAAAGTATAGTGCCTCCAGGATCCATGGCCATTTAGATTGTAATGCCAAGGATCCTGGAGGTTCACCCTGTAAGGGCAAGCAAAATGGGACTTCTAGCTGTTTTTTCTTTTGGAGTTTTAGTTCTCCTCAGCACTAGGGCAATCAAGTGCCTTTGATTGAGTCTTGCCTTTGTCTATTTTTTCATCTTTTTGGTTTTGTATTATAGTTTCTTGTTTTCTCACAAAGTCATTAACTTCCATTTCTTAATTCTAATTTTCAAGCAATTCATTTCTTTACTGAGCTTTTGTACATCCTTTTCCATTTGACCAATTCTACTTTTTAAGGCTATTTGTTCTTCAGTGAATTTTGTGCCTCTTTTTCCATTGTGCCAATTCTGCTTTTTGAAGCATTCTTCTCCTGATTGGGTTTTTCTACCTCTTTTTTTCTCCAGTATTTTTTTGTTTCTCCTTTACCAAACTGTTGATTCATGTTTGAGGATTTTCTAGTAACACTATCATTTCTCTTTCCCATTTCCTGTCCCCTTTTATTCAGTTTTCTCCCTTGACCCTGTCCCTTTTCAAAAGTGTTTGCTTTTGATTACCATCTCTCCCAATCTTCCCTCCCTTCTATCATCCCCTCCTCTCTTATTCTTTTCCCCCTACTTTCTTGTAGGGCAAGATACCCAACTGGGTGTGGATATTATCCCCTCCTTAAGTCAAATATGATGAGAGCAATATTCACTCATTCCCTTTCACCTGTGCCCTCTTCCCTTCCAACAGAACTGCTTTTTCTTGCCACTTTTTTGTGAGATAATTTACGACCATTCTATTTCTACCTTTCTCCTCCCAATATATTCCTCTCTCACCACTTAATTTTATTTTTTTAGATATCATCCCTTCATATTCAACTCACCCTATGCCCTCTGTCTGCACACACACACACACACACACACACACACACGCACACATGTGTATATTCCCTTCAACTACCCTAATACTCCGAAAGGTCTCATGAATTACACACATCATCTTTCCATATAGGAATGTAAACAAAACAGTTTAACTTTAGTAAGTCCCTTATTATTTCTCTTTCCTGTTTACCTTTTTCATACTTCTCTTGATTCTTGTATTTGAAAGCCAAATTTTCTATTCAGCTCTGGTCTTTTCATTGAGAAAGTTTGAAAGTCCTCTGTTTTGTTGAAAATCCATATTTTGCCCTTGAGTGTTATACTCAGTTTTTCTGGGTATGCAATTTTTGGTTTTAATCCTAGCTCTTTGACCTCCCAAATATCATATTCCAAGCCCTTTGATCCCTTAATGTAGACATTGCTAGATCTTGTGTTAATCAGATTGTGTTTCCATAATACTCAAATTGTTTCTTTCTGGCTGCTTGCAATATTTTCTCCTTGACGTGGGAATTCTGGAATTTGGCAACAATATTGCTAGGAGTTTTCTTTTTGGGATTTTTTTCAAGATGCAATCAGTGGATTCTTTCAATTTCTATCTTACCCTCTGGCTCTAGAATATCAGGGCAGTTCTCCTTGATAATTTCTTGAAAGGTGATGTCTAGGCTCTTTTTTGGATCAAGGCTTTCAGGTAGTCCAATAATTTTTAAGTTATCTCTCCTGGATCTATTCTCCAGGTCAGTGGTTTTTCCAATGAGATATTTCACATTGCCTTCCATTTTTTTATTCTTTTGGTTCTGTTTTATAATTTCTTGATTTCTCATAAAGTCACTAGTTTCCACTTGCTCCAATCTAATTTTTAAGGTAGTATTTTCTTCAGTGGTCTTTTGGACCTCCTTTTCCATTTGGCTAATTCTGCCTTTCAAGGCATTTTTTTCCTCATTGGCTTATTGGAGCTTTTTTGCCATTTGAGTTAATCTATTTTTAAGGTGTTATTTTCTTCAGTATTTTTTGGGTCTCCTTTAGCAAGTCATTGACTTGTTTTTCATGGTTTTCTTGCATCACTCTCATTTCTTTCTCTTCCCAATTTTTCCTCTACTTCTCTTACTTGCTTTTCCAAGTCCTTTTTGAGCTCTTCCATGGCCTAAGACCAATTCATATTTTTTTTCTTGGAGGCTTTGATGGAGGCTCTTTGACTTTGTTGACTTCTTCTGGCTTTATGGTTTGATCTTTGTCACCAAAAAAAGATTCTGTAGTCTGAGTCTGAGTCCGTTTAACCTTCCTCATGTTCCACCCAACTACTTGACCCTTGAGCTTTTGGTCAAATTATGACTGCCTTTAGAGTAAAGAGTGCCTTGTCCCAAGCTTCAGGGGAGTTACTCTGCCATTTTCAGAACAACTTCTAAGCCACCACAACTCTACCACACCAATACTCCTCCTCCCTCAAGAACTGCCAATCAGGACAGTGACTCAGATCCAAGCAAGGCAAAGCAAGAGAACCCTGCCTCTGTGCCAGCAAAGTGCTCCCTGCACTCCCACTCTGATTCCCAGCTTGTTTCCTCCCACCAGATGGGCCAGGGATTCTGGAGACAGCCGCAGCTGGATCTCTTGGAGCAGTTGCTGGAGCTTCCTGCTGCTGCCACAACCTCATTTGCCCCCAGGGCTGGGTATGGCCCAGCACTTCTCACCCAGATCCAGCAGTTTTTCCACTGACCTGCTAGGTTGTCTTTGGTGTTTGTGCATTGAGGAGTCTGCTATGTGCTACAGCTCAGTGATTCCTGGCCCTGAGGCCATGCTTGATGGATCTCCTCAGCCCTGGTCTGTCCTGGTGCCTCCCAAGCTGGGCTGTGCTCTGCTCCCAGCATGCTACTATAGACCCTTCCCAGTGACAATCCAGTCTGTCCTGGACTGGAGATCTGCTTCCCTCCATTATTTTGTGGGTTCTATAGTTCTGGAATTTGTTCAGAACCAGTTTTTACTGGTGTTTGTAGGGATTTTGGGAAGAGCTTAAATGATTCTCTGATTTCCAGCCACCATCTTGTCTCTGCCAACCCCCTGATTTTTTTTTTTCTTTCTAGCTGCTTGCAATATTTTCTCCTTGACCTGGGAACTCTGGAATTTGGCTATAATATTCCTGGTGGTTTTCATTTTGGGATCTCTTTCAGGAGATGATTGGTGGATTCTTTCAATTTCTATTTTATGCTCTGGTCCTAGAATATCAGAATAGTTTTTCTTGATAATTTCTTGCCAGATGATGTCTACACAATTTTGGGTAGTCCAATGATTTAAAATTATCTCTTCTGGATCTCCTTTCCAGGTCAATTGTTTTATCCAGTGAGATATTTCACATTGTCTTCTTTGTTTTCATTCTTTTAATTTTCTTTTATTTTTTTCTTGATTTCTCATAAAGTCATTTGCTTCTATTTTTTCATTTCTAATTTTTAGGGAACTATTTTCTTCAGTGAATTTTTGTACCTCTTTTTGCATTAGGCCAATTCTGTTTTTTTAAAGCATTCTCTTCCTCATTGCCTTGTTCTACCTGTTTTTATCATTTTGCCTAGTCTGTTTTTAAGGTGTTATTTTGACTTGTTTTTCATTATTTTCTTGCATCACTCCCATTTCTCTTCCTAATTTTTCCTTTACCATTCTCACTTGATTTTCAAAATTATTTTTGAGCTTTTTCATGGCCTGAGACCCATTCATATTATTTTCTGGGAGGCTTTGTCTATAGGAACTTTGACTTTGCTATCTTCTTCTGAGAGTGCGCTTTGGTCTTCCTTGTCACCATGGTAATTTTATATGGTCAGAATTTTTTTTCAGTTGTTTGATCATTTTTCCAGCCTTTTTCTTGACTTTTAACTCTTTGTTAAAGTAGGGCTTTGCCTCTAGGGTGGAAGGCACATTGTCCCAAGCTTCAGGGCTTTTGTGCAGATGTTTTCATTGATACTTCTAGGAACCTGTTCATTTTCAGTTCTTACAAGAATTAAGATGAGTTTACAACTCTTCTGGCCTGTGCTCTGGTCTGTGAGTGATCACAAGTACTCTTTCTTGCCCTGGAACTGTGATGAGGGTCCCTGCTCCACTGCAGCCACAGGCTCTGGTGTGGTCGGGCTCCTCCTTGCCCTGGAACTGCCTCCTTGGACTGTGACCTGGATCAGAGTGTGTGCAAAGCAAGAGTCCTGCGTCAGTGCTAGCAAAGAGATCCTTTTAAATTTCTTTCTGACCAGTTGTTTGACCCCCTTAGGGTCTCTAGACTGTGAACTCTGGAAGCAGATGCTGCTGCTGCTGATTTAGTGACTCAAGGCCTTCTCTGTGTTTTTTGTTGCTATATATCTGTACTGGTGCAGCCAGTCCTGACAGACCTTTCCTGCTGACTTTCTAATTTGTCTTTGGTAAGAAAATTATTTCACCCAATCCTTTTCTGTCTTTTGCTGTTCCAAGAATTGCTTGATGGCATTATTTAAAGGTATTTTGAGGGGTTTGGGGGAGAGTTCAGGCCATTCTCTGCATTTTCTCTACCATCTTGAGCCTGTGCCCCACCCCCCATTTCTAATTTTTAAGGAATTATTTTCTTCAGTGAGTTTTTATACCTCTTTTTCCATTTGGCTAATTCTAGTTTTAAGTAATTCTTTTAGTGATATACACACACATACATACATATATATATATACACACACATATATATATATACACATACATACATACATACACATGCATATGTATACGTATATGTATGTGTATATACATATATGTGTGTGTATATGTGTATCTATATGTCTGTGTATATGTAATTTTGAACTTAAACTCAAAATAAGAAAAGAAAAAACCCTAACATTCACAGCAGAACATAGGGTAGGATTCAGTATAAAACAACAAATCTCCATTTCAGGAAAGCCTGTATAGTAAATACTACTCTTTGTATTAAGGCTATCTTTTCTTTGCTTCCTTGTAGTTTAACTTTTGTTGTCTTCTATGGCTCTCAATTCATTATACTAATAATTTTTTTTTACATTACAGTAATATTTTATATATGATATTTTTTTCCTCCATTTCCTGACCAATGGGTATCTACTTTGTTTCCAGTTGTTTGCTACCACAAAAAAAGTGTTCTGATGAATATTTTTAGTGTATATGGGGGTTTTAAAAAATCACTTACCTCCTTGGATTATACTTGCTGTAATGGAATCTCTGTGTCCAAGGATATGAACATTTTAGAAACTTTTTTTGCTTTTTAGATAATTCCAAATTGCCTCCCAGAATGCCTGCATCAATCAAGCTCCAATAACACTACATTATTTAATGAAGTAAAAGGATGTCTCCAGGGCTAAGGAAACTATAGCAGATTTAGCCAAATCTAGACCCTTTTGTTGATTGTGGTGGTGATGGTAAGTAACAGAGAAGCCCAGATTTTTGTATCCTTACCAGAGGTCAACTGGAAGCTATGCTTGTTTGAGGTTTGCTCTGTATTCTTTGTCTAATCCTTAGGCACCACAATAATTGACATTGCTGAAATGCATGGATAGCTAGGAATGGAATTGTTTTAATTATTTTCAAATGTTCTGTTTCATCTAAAAGTGAGGTAGGCATTCTATTACCTAATCAGTTGCATAATTTGGAATGCACTGTGGTCTCACAGTGTTTCCATTAGCTTTGGTCTTCGCAGCTCACACTATTGCTCTTAAAACTATTTTATTGGTACTCAATTACTTTACCAGTAACACAATCTTGGTTTCCTCCTTTCAATTTCACTTTAAAGGAAATCTAAAAAATGCATGTTCTCCTTTTTAGTCAAGTTTTACCTCTTTTTCCAGGAGCAGAGTGATACAGAAAGAGACTTTAAAATATAGGAATATATAGATATATTTGAACCCAATTTTTCAGCTTTATTTCCTACTAATACGTTTCATTTGCCTTATCTTTTTGTGACAAATTTGTCATTCATCCTAAAAGTCACTGCCTTACTGACTCCATGTCTTCACTCAAGGTTTCACTTGTGCTCTTCCTCCTTTACTGCCAAGTTACAATCCTAGCCATCCTCCAAGGCCCAATTTGAGTAGCAAATCTGTACAGTCTTTCTGATCTCCATCCTTCCCAGCTAGAAGTGCTCTTTCTGTTTTACAAAATTTCTTGTTCTTTTGTTTATCCTCATCATATCTTTTTTCCAGAATCTCTGAATGACCTAATAGGCTATCTAGTCCAACCTGTTCTTGATCCAAAATGCCTCATTTATCCCTGATAATTTGCCACTCAGTATCTGTTCAAAGACGTCCAGTGATAAGGCAAAAAAAAATAAAACAACTACTTCCAGAGATAGCCCATTACCATTTTGGTGAACAATGATTGACAGTATTTTTCCCCTTCCATGCCTATATATCTCTCTTTTTTCTTCATATTCTATATTATTTTATAATTAATGTTCAGGTTTTCTACCTACTACTGCAAACTCTCTGAGGGACTGGTAAGTATTTTATTCATCTGTTTATGTCATTTATTGACAAGCACAATGTAGGGTAGGCTTTCACTAAAGTCAAGTCAAGATAACAAGCATTTATTAAGCACCTAGTAAGTGTGCTAGGTATTGGGGTTAGAAAGGTAAAAAGCAGTCCTTGCTTCTCAAAGATATCACAGGCTAACTGTGAAGGCAACATGCCAACTGTGTATAAATATAGACAGAGAGAAAGAAAGATGGATGGATGGATGGATGTTTGGATGGGTAGATAGATAGATAGACAGACAGATGGACGGACGGACAGACAGACAGACAGATAGATAGATAGATAGATAGATAATTTAAAAAAAATCTCATAGGGCAAAATGGATGGAAAATGATTCTCGCAGAAGATCGGACTTTAGCTAAGACTTAAAGGGAGCCAGGAAAGCTAGAAGGCTAACATCAGAAGGGATGGGGAGCAGCCAGTGAACATCCTTAGAGTTTTGATTAAGCTAAATTAAATTGCAGTATGATTTTTCCTGTGGGATCGCAGGGAAGAGCTAGTTATTTTGTTAAGTTTCCTACTGGTTTGACTGGTTGAGATACACATCCTGCTTTTGTAGCTGAGACCAAAGTCTGACAGCAATGGCTGCCCAGTGAAGACCAAAATTTGAACCATGCCAGGAGGTGGGATTGAACTAGTTATCCTCAGCTCTGTTATGACTACTTTTCTTTTATAAGACGCGCTGCAGCTGTATTTTCTGTTTCCTTTTATGCCCTTGCCATGGAACACTCTGCTGATGTATAATAAGGCTGATTAGCTTTGAAACCTAGTATCTTACATAGTCCGGAGTCTTGAATACAATATGAACAATTGAAGTTGGCATCCATGGACTTTGTGATTATAACTTTAAGCTATACTTGAAGATGAGCACTGCAAACAGGAAACCCTTCCAAGAATACTGACAACAATAATGCATCTGCACCCTCTGAGAGACCGTTGTGGCTTTTTCTGTTAGGAAAATCACCTAAAATGACCTAGGGTACATTCTAGTGCAGCAACATTCATGGAAAGACTTTCCTTTCACCGTTACGCCAGCTGGCCTTCATTTGCATCCAAAATTTACCTTCTTCTTCTTTCTCCAGTCTAGTCTCGCTTCTCTTTAAGGACCTGGCTGTTAAAAATTGAAATTACCAGACATGCTGTATTTTAAATTTATACTAGAGCTGCTTAAGAAAATGCTTTCTGCATACCTAAGCACTTGAAGTGTATGGTTTTCCCAGGGCACCTTTGTTCAGACACTGTCCCCTGCTCCTCAGTTTTATGACAAGGTCCCTGGTTTCTCGGAGAGCCATGAAAGTTCTAGTATAAATATCATCACCCAGGAGAATGACCTTCTTAGTTATAAATCAGTCACATGTAGGAAGTAAACTTCCTTACTCAATGATGTGGATGTGTGATTGATGCCCTCCCATCACCTCTCCTTTGACTCTCCATTACAAGGCACTCTGCAATAACACTCTGTGTTAAGGTGACTGACTCTCAGTTCTCACTTGCATTATCCCTGAGAACAATGATTTTCCCCAGAAGATGTCAGGGTAACTGTATTGCTGGCAGGAAGAGAGAGGCTATTCTGAGAATTAAAAAAGAGAGAATCGCTGGCAGAAGAAAATCATATGATTTTGCAGCTGAAAGGGAACCTTGAAAATCATCTCATCCAAACCCTTCATTTTAGAGGAAAATGAGGCACAGAGAAATTGTGACTTGCCCAAGTTATCACAAAATAAGTAAATGGCAGAATCAGAACTCAGACCTAGGTCTTTTGACTCCCTGTCAAGTGTTTTTCCTACTTTGTGAAGCTCATGTTCTGCTTGATAATGATCTTCCTTCCTCACTCAACACATAGTATTTATCCTTTTATTCACTTGATTTTTTTACTAGGTAAAAGAGGCTATTAATTGCCTCATTTCTTACCTAGCCTTAATCACTGAATGGGCATTGCCTTAGACAGACTGGAACCTGGGAAAGACCTTAGTTCAAAAAGACCAGGGTCTCCCATTGCATCTGGGACCATCTCCAGTTCTTCGTGATCTATATTTGTTGCTAGACCTAGATGGCTCAAGTGGAGAGAGTGGGGTTGGTGACTTTGCACAGACTTGCCTCACTCAAATTCAATTTATTTACAAGTCATGACATCACCTTCCCAATGTCATGGTCCTATTAGAGAATGAAGGACAAACAACAACAGTAATGTGCTTATCTTCTATTATTTTGTGCTGTAGCTGTTTGTGCATACATTATATTCTTCTGCTAGATTGCAGACCCATACAGAATGTCACTGTCTCTTTTGCTCTCTGTATGTATCAGGTGCTTAATAAACGTTTATTAAGCTGAGTTTATTGTTGTTTTCCTTCTGCAGAGCCTTTGGATTGTGGCCTGAACATTTTACTTCTGGAGGAGCATTTCATTTTGCCTGTAATTGAAAATAATAATAACAATTTATTTACTCATCTCTCTTCTTTTTGGGGGACAAATGGAAAAAGTTGATCTCTTCAGAAACTTGGGGGGAAGAGACTATTTTCCTTGTATAGGTTATAACTGTTTATTATTGGCACTAGTCTCCTCCTCTCTCTTCTGTCTATAGCATGTTAAGCTCTTTCCCTGTATGAATCATGAACAAGTTCAGGATACTACACAGATGTACAAAATCTGGAGATCATTTACAAAGGAACTTGAGCAAGTCACCCAGTCCTAAATACAGGCTGCTTTTCCCAGGAAGAAGAGAGTATTTAAAGCAGGCTGTAAAATTGTCATAGGTTATAAATCAGCAGAATTAGTGAGGAAACACATTTAATCTATATGGTACCAGCCATATCTGTAATTGACATGCCCATATTCTATAAGGGGTTATATGGTATTATTTGTGTGACCAACTGCTACCTCCTAGTTTGATTCTGGTAACAATTCACTGCATAAAGACCACCCAATTTTACATGAGTGCTTTTAACCAGAGAATCAATGTCCTCATTGGAATTTAAATTAGAATTTAACCAGATGTGGAGCTGCAGGTACCTAAATTTATCAACTCTAGCCCAATGAGATATACCCAGAGTGTGCATGTTAGAATTAGATATGACTTCTTTTATTTTCCTGTCAAGTTCAACCAGCTGAGTGTTAATTTTTGTGACTTCAGTCTCCATTACTCCAAGTTCTATCAGTAATAACCTAACAGGAAAAAAATAATACTTATTCTTGAACTTCTCTACTTTATTAAAAAAGTACATCAGTTAGTTTATCATTATGAGGATATAAAATGTTTAAGAATAAGGTGGTGAAAGGACAACAATCATGGATATAAATTTGATTACATACAATTATACGTGTATACAGAAATATGAAGAAGCATTTCCTTTATACACAAAATTGAGATATTTCTGAAAAGTTGATTTTAAAGGAAAATTTCCTCTCAGGAATACTATTCCTCAGTGGCATTTGATCCTCACAACAACCTTGTGAGTCAAGTCCTATTATAAATTCCATTTTGTGGATGAGGAAACTGAGGATAAAAGGTTAAATGACTTACCTGAGCTCACAAAGCTAGTAAATATATGAGGCAGGATGTGAGCTTAGGTCTTCCTAACTTCAAGCCAAGCTTTATATACTATGCCACAAGCCAATTAGCAGCCATAAGATAATTGCTTAGACCTGCAAGGAATCTTACAGGCTACCAAATTAGACACCTTGCTTTATAGATGAGGAAGCTGAGGCACAGAGAGACTATATGATGTACCCAGGCATATATCTAGTAATTATCTAAGTCTAGATATGAATCAATGTTTTCTTGACTCCAAGGCTCAATGCATTATGCCATTCTGTCTCTCTCATAATTAAGTAATCTTAGTATTTTCATATCTATCTTCTTCCTCATCTATAGATTTAGTACAGAATCACAGATTCTAAGAGCTATAAAGAATCATCTAAACCAGCCCTATCAGAAGCTACTGCTGGTTAGTGGTAAGAATAAAACAATAATAACAAAGCAAGACTTTCATGCCCTCAGTATATGTCCCATCATCCCTTCTGCCTTTCCTCCTCCCAACTGTTACCAAATCAACATAGGACCTGGGATGACTGCTTGAAAACTGCCCTTCTGCCCACCTTTAGAGACAGCTTCCTCTGTAATAGAAGCACCTGATTCCTGAAAGCCCAAGTTCCTCATAAATCAACAGAAGACTGGCTCAGAAGAAATGTTTTCGAGGATGGAACTAGCCCTGGTTACATCTTATCATCACTTCTTCCCCAGGTGCAGACATTAGATACCCCAGACATAAACCAAAGGATCAGATATACAAGGCAAATCACTCTGGGGGGATAAACTCCACAAATGTTCTAGAACTTAAGGGAATGACAACTAGGAGAGGCCCTGGGAAGATATGCCCAAGGAATGACTTAGCTCAGAGGTATCCAGCTACAGCACCACAATAACTGACCTCTCCACTCTCCCTCCCATACATTCCCTCTTACCTCATCACCAGGCATAACCTAGTTTGATCTATTATGTGCAGCATAGTTCCTACTATTAGAATTTTCTAAATTCTGTAACTAATTACAAGTCAGAAAGAAATGGAATCACGTATACTTAATGGAATCCTTGGGCTAATTAAATCAGTCTATACCTCAGCACAGATATCACCTCTTCTGCTCTCTAGTCCTAAAAAGGTAAATTGTCCAGTGGTTATGTGTAGACAGTCATAGGTTCATCAGTTTTGATCTGCAAGGGTACTTACAAGGTAATCTGATTGAAGTTGCTCATTTGCAGTTGAGGAAACAGAAGCCTAGAGAGGTTAAATACCTTCTGCAAGGTCATACAGGTAGTAACATGGTAGAGCCTCAGACACTTTGCTAGCTGTGAGATCCTGACTAAATCACTTCAGCCCCTATCTGCCTCAGTTTCCTTATATGTAAAATAAGGATAATAATAACACTTAACTCCCAAGATTGTTGTGAGGGTCAATTGAGGCAATATTTGTGAAACACTTAGCAAAACTTAAAGCCCTGTGCAAATGCTAGCTATTGTTATTGCTTTACTCTGACACTCAGCTTTCTCAGAAGGCAATGTAAAGAAGTAGGAGGTACTGTAGAGAAGAAAATATTTGCAGGAAGATAAGATTTCAAGTACCTAAGTCAGAGGAAGTAGTTCTCTACCACATGAGAAGGATTGGGCCTGGAAGAAACGACTGAAGGAATGTCAGACAAATTCCTCACCAAATGAGTTATCTTTTTCACTGCTTCACAATCTTCCATGCCCTGACTCAAGCTTCCATCTTTAGATGAAATTCCCAGTAGGACTTCCAGGGGCTTTGCCTGATATCTCTGTTGTATAGAGCAAGACTAGCCAGGTAGCATGCAGGTAGAGTACAGCATTGTCCATCCCTAAGGTAAAATATTGGGGAGAGGATCTGTGGTAGTGGTGGGGTAGTAGGGGTGGCAGTGTGAGTGTGTGTGTGTGTGTGTGTGTGTGTGTGTGTGCATGTGGCTTGGAAAAACACCCTCTTTTATCATTAGGTTGATTCATCTATACTTTAAGATTCCTTTTAAACTATATACCAGCAATAAAGGGAAAGGAGGAGAATACAAAGTATGATTTTCCCTACTCCCCATATCTCCCAAAGGGTCTGGGCTACTACTTCACAGGACCCACACTTGTCACTCATCTTCCCTCTGTGCTCTCAGTAGCACACAGGAGTAGTCATGCAGAGATTGAGTGTAGATGTGTCATGCTACTGAGTGGCTCTTTGAAAGCACCTTTAAATCCTAAGAGCCGACTTGCTTCCACCCCTGTTAATGAAGAAATGGCAGTTAAGGCTCCCAAAGGGTCTCCCCAACAGATTTGATAAGTGCTAACATAACAGCCCTTCCCCAAACACTGGCAAATAGAACCATCACAACATATCATAATGAAAAATGTGTCATCTATTGATTTTCTAGCCACCACTGGCTCTTGGTTAACACGTATCGTAGACACTTTTTTCTAATGTCGCATGCCATTGTCCTAAGCTAAATGTATTTTAGAAAGCAAAGATGACAGATATGATGTGACAAGCACCGTTTTGCAATTATAGTATGTCTTTGAAGCTGACATCCACTAATTCATCGTCAACACATTCCTGTGCAGACTGGTTATTAGCAATTATTTTTCAATGAAAAAATTGAATCAGAGAGAGTTGAAAAGGCTTGCTCAATATTACATAGCCTTATCCAAAGTCATATCTATTATGCCATGTTTCCTTATCCTAGACTTGGGAAATAAAAGACAAAAAAATGAAAACACAAAAGAAATAGCCCAAATATTTTTAGTGAATAACAGACATCTTGGACCTTTAGACAGGATTTTCCCTCGGGATTATTGCAATTATCTTTTATTTTCTATTTCCTGATAGCGTGATACATGAGATTGCTCCAAGACTTAAGGGATACAAAATGAATGATTCAGTTTTTGAAAACTGAAAATTAACAACTCATTCTAAGATAAAAGCGTTGGGGAAAATAGCAGAATAAGAAGTATGTTCCATGTTATGATTCTGAGACACCTTCTTTAAAATACCCACCTTCATACTACAACCAATACCCAACAGCAGCTGAAATTCTCACCAATGTTCATAGAATCATAGAATTGGAGAATTGGATTTAAGGATCTTTTAGCCCAATTACCTTCTCTCTAATATCCTTTATTGTTGACCATACAATTCAGGGATCCATTGAGTATTAAGATCAACATTGACATAAAATTAGGACATATTTGATCACTAAATGTCATGCTGACCAGGGATATCCATTACAAAATTATCCAATAATACTATAGCAATATTCTCTAGGTAATCTCCCAACACCTACTTGAACTGAAAGACTAGATCCTGAGATGTCACATACTAAGCCTCCTTTTAGGGTCCAATTAACATTCACTCTGATTTTCCTACCCAAAACATTTTTTCTTAACCATCAATCACCTAGCTGTGTTATCTTCTATTGAAATATAACCATATCGAAGGCAGGAAATGTCTTGTTTGCTTAAATTTGCATTCTCTGCTCTCAGAATAGGATCTGCAACAAAATTAGAACTTAATATTTTTCCTATTTCTTCATTCAAGTTAGATGCAAATAATGTACCACTATGAACTCTTGCTTTACTACTTCTTAAATATGCAAATTAAACAATGAAGGTACAGCCTAAATTGGTTTTCATGACCTCTACTGCTTAAATATTTATGAGTTCCTGGTTTAAAAAATAATCAATTACCCATTGGCCAACCAAGTCAAAGGATTCTTTGGACCTGGGATGATACTTAAAAGACAGAGTCTATTATGAAGCCTTTAATAATAATAGTTCTCACTAACAGAGAGCTTTAAAGTTTGCAAAATGCTTATCCAATTTGATCCTCACATAAACTCTGAAAGTCAAGTTTTATTTTAATCATCTCCATTTTACAGAAAGGAAACTAAAGATTAGAGAAGTTAAGTGATGTATGCATGGTCATACAGGTAGTGTCAGAGGAGATATCTGAACCCAAATTTCATCTGACCTCAGTTCCAGAGCTTATTGACTACACTAAACTAGACCAAAAAGAATTTTAGCCTTCCTGACATATCCACTGAAAATGCAAATTCACAAATTCCAGCTATTGGGGCAAAAACTCACTGTTTGACAAAAACTGTTGGAAAAAACTAGAAAGCAATAATGCTGAAAACTAGGCTTAGATGAATATTTCATACCTTTTACCAAGATAATCTCAAAATTGATACATGATTTAGATATAATGTATAATATCATAAGAAAATTAGGAAAACAGAAAAAACGCTTTTCAGATCTACAGATGAGGGAAGAGTTCATGACTAAATAAGAGATAGAGAGGAATCACAGCTAAATGAATAATTTTGATTACATCAAATTAAAAAAAAGTTATGCATAAACAAAACCAATGTAGCTAAAATTAGAAAGAAAGGAGAAAACTGGAAAATCTTTCTTCTTTTACAGAAAGTTCCTGTGATAAATTTTTCACCTCTCAAATATATAGGGGACTGAACCAATTTGTAAAGATAAGGGCCATTCTTCAATTGATAAGTGGTCAAAGTATATAAATAGGTAGTTTTCAGAAAAAGAAATCAAAGCTACCAATACTAATATGAAAAAAAAATTCTCCAAATCACTAATATTTAGAGAAATTTAAATTAAAACAATTCTAAGTATGTAATACCTTCAGATTTTCTTTTTTTTCTTTTCAGATTTTCTAATAGGATAGAAAGGACAATAGGAATGCTGGAGAGGGTTTGAGGGAAAATAGATACACTAAAGCACTTTTGTTAGAGTTGTGAATTGGCCCAACCATTCTGGATAACAATTTGGAACTATGCTTGAAGTGTTAGAAAACAGTGCATAGCCTTTGACCTCCTTAAGCTTTTTTTCTTCCTTTTTCATCCTCCCCTCATGTTCTATCTTTCAAATTTGAAATTTTTTCTTGTTTTTTTTTACTTGCCCAAATCCATCCTCTCTCTTAAGTCCTCCCCTCCCTTTCCTCCATCCCTACTTGTTTCTCTGTTGAGTTTAATATATTTCTATACCAAATTTCAAGTTAATTATACTTTATCTGTAGCATTTTAGCCCATGGAATACTAACTATCCTATTTCTGAACTTTAATGTGTGAGTATAACTATCCCTTCATTTCTACTATTTATCTAACATGACAGACCGAGTGAAAGGGGTGTTATAATAGAATACTTATACTGTCATTTAAATCCGTCCACACTCTGGTATGAATTTGTTTTTTTTTCCAGATTTATTTCATATAACTCTTCTTAATGCACTCTCTGTTCTAGCCACACTGACCTGATTGCTCTTCTTAGAACTTGGCATTCCATTGCCCATTTCTATGTTTCCATATAGATGGTCTCATGCCTAGAGTACAAGCCTTCTTCATCTCTACTTCCTGAAATGCTTTGGTTTTTTTTTGAAGGTTCATTTCAGGGGTCTTTCCCTAAACAAAGTACTTTATAATGTTCCCAGTTATTTGTGTTCACTTTCTTCTCCGATTACCTTATATTTACTCCCCCATATAAAATTTGAAATCCTCACGTTGAATATAAGCTTCTTGAGGGCAGTTCATCTTTGTTTCACTAGCAACTAGTATATCACCCCACAGATGATACTCAATAAAAATACGTTGAATTGAATTTAGGTTTGGTGACATATAGTGTATTACCAACAAGATCTTGTTCTCATCTCTTGGTTCTCACATATTCTTTTTCAGATCTATTCTGGTTAAGCTACATCTTCCTTAAAATGTAACCCCCAAACTGAAATCAAATTTCAAGTGATCTGAGGACATAGTACAATGGGACTATTGGCATCTTTTTCAATCTGGAAACTCTCCTTTGATTAATTCGGTCCAGGATTTCATTAGCAGTTTTAGCCTATGTCATATTGTTGGCTCATATCAAGCTTTTGATTATGTACTGTAAAACCCTTATGTCTTTGTTATATTAAATCCTGTCAAACCAGGTTTCAGTCACTCTTTATTTGTGTGACTGATTTTTCAACCTAAGCACAGACTTTTAATGTATCGTTATTCAATTGGATTTTTACCATTATTTGTTAAGTGCTTACTATTTCCAAGGTGCTGTGCTAGGAACTATGTTTACTAAGAAGAAAAATGACACTGTACCTTCAAAGGAACTTAAAGTCTAATAAAGGAGACAGTCAATGGATCCAATGAAATTTCTGCCTTACCATTTCACGATTAACAAAGAGAAATAGAGAATATATGATTCTGTTGTGTACAATTTTTATCACCCCCCCCCCCCAGCTTTTGATTCAGTAGGACAAAAGGGGTAAGGGATAGAGGATATATGATTCTGTTGTGTACAGTTCTTATGTCTTACCGCACCCCCCCCACCCCACCCAAGCATTTGTTTCAGTAGAACAAAAGGGCACCTTTCAAATAATTTTATGAGTGGGGGGGCGGAGCCAAGATGGCCGCATGAAGGCAGCATCTTACCAGAGCTCTCTCACAAGGTCTGTCAGATTCCTATAAAAAAGTGAATTTGAGCAGATTTGAGAGAGTCAGAAACCGCGAGCAGTCGGTGTGGGGCAAATTTCCGAGCCGGGAGAGTCTGAAAGGCCGGAGGAACGAACCTGCAGGCTCGGAGAGTGCTCAGTGCGGAGCGGCTCCAGACCAAGGCGGAAGCAGCTGGCCGAGAAATCCACGTGGGAGACGGGCTGGGAGAAAGCTGGGCGCCCGAAACCCGGCAGAGATCCCCAGGACTCCCAACACAGGACAGCAGTCTGTGGGAGCGACAAGAGGCAGCGCAACGCCACCAGCCGTGAAAACACCCACTCCTGACGCTTCCAAACCCAGGAACTCAGCTTCTTGAACTTCCGGAACACTCAATGGCCAGGTAAAAGGCTCTAATCCCTCCCCCCCTCACCCAGAGAATTCCTCGGGAAAAAAAAAAAAAAGAGAACTGAAACAGAGGAGAGAGTAGTGGGGCCTCACAGGACAAATACTAGAAGCAGGGGTCAACACCAGGAGCCCAGACGTAACCTTGCTCCCCCAGGGGAAGTGCCAGACATCATCTCAAACAACAAACAGCTGAGACCATTGCTGAAAAGCAAGTGCTGGAGAGCACCCACAGGGAGTGAGAGGCCAGGGAGCCAGACCCCTCCCCCACACCTCAGGAAACTGAAGGTTTTAATTCTAGACTCACAACCCCCAGAATAAGAAAGCTGGGACAGAGAGCCCAAAGATAGAAATTCGTTGTAACGCCAGGAAAAGGGAAAACAACAAACATGAAGAAGAATACAAAAAAACCGAGGACAATAGATTCTTTTTATGGAGACAGGCAGGATCAAAATATCGATATGGATGAGGACGGCATTGACACGGTAGATACATCAGATACCTCAAAAGCTAATATGAACTGGTCTCCAGCCCAAAAAGCACTGCTGGAAGAGCTAAAGGAGGATTTTAAAAACCAAATTAGGGAGGTAAAAGAAAACATGGAAAAAATGGAAAAGTCCCTAAAGAATAAGATTGGTGAAATGGCTACGGAGATACAGAATCTAAAGAGAGAAAATGACACCCTGAGAGGTGAAATCAACCAATTGAAACTGGAGGCTCAAAAGCAAAATGTAAACACTAACTCATTTAAAATTAGACTTGAGCAAGTGGAAGCTAATGAATCTATGAGGCATCAAGAAGTAATAAAACAAAACGTAAAGAATGAAAAAATAGAAAAAAATGTGAAATATCTGATTGGAAAAACAACTGACCTGGAAAATAGATCCAGGAGAGACAATTTGAGAGTTATTGGTCTACCGGAAATCCACGATGAAAAAAGGAGCCTTGACAGTATCTTCGAAGAAATTATCAAAGACAACTGCCCAGAGGTCCTAGAACCAGAGGGCAAAATAGTCATTGAAAGAATTCACCGATCACCCCCTGAAAGAGATCCCAAACTGAAAACACCAAGAAATATTATAGCCAAATTTCAGAGCTATAAACTCAAGGAGAAAATACTGCAAGCAGCCAAAAAGAAGCAATTCAAATATCGTGGAACTACAGTCAGGATCACGCAGGATCTCTCAGCTTCCACATTAAAAGACAGGAGAAATTGGAATATGATATTCCGAAGGGCAAAGGAGCTGGGACTACAACCAAGGATCAACTACCCAGCAAAACTAAGCATAATTTTCCAGGCAAGGTGATGGACATTCAATGAAAAAAGGGAATTCCAGACCTTCCTGATGAAAAGGCCAGAACTCAATGGAAAATTTGATCTCCAAATACAAAACTCAAGAGAGACATAAAAAGGTAACCAGGGGGAAAAGCCCCACAAACCTCACTAACCAATAAGCTTAGGTTGTTTACATCTTTAAGTGGGATTATATCATCTTATGTATGTTTTTTATGTATGTATGCATATATATATATATATATACATATACATATATAAGTCATTCTTGTGAATGGTACAACTATTATGACAAATGAAAGGGATATACATAGGTTGTGAATGCCTGTATAAATTAACTGATGTAAAGATATAAAATATAAATAAGAGATATAAAGGGAGGGCTATGAGGGAAGTGGTAAGGAGGTAGTAGAAAAGGGTAAATTACACCAAAGGAAGTGGCAAAAAAATGTATTATAGTAGAGGGAAAGAAGGGAGGGAGAAGAGCAGTATTTGAGCTTTACTGTCATCTGATCTAGTTCAAGAAGGGAATAACATACTCTGATAAGTTTAGAAATCTAACTTGTCCTACGGGAAGTGGGAGGGAAAGGGGGGAAAAAGTGAGGGGTGAGGGCAGAAGGAAGAGGAGAAGTAGCAAGTGGGTAACTGGTTAAGATAAGGGAGGGGAGTAAAGAGGGAGGGTAACTGAGGAAAGCGGCGGTCAAAAGCAAAACTTTGTTAAGGAGGAGAAGGGGAAAGGGAGAAATAAAAGCATAAACAGGGGGAATTAGGGTGGAGAAAAAGACACAGATAGAAATCATAACCCTGAACGTGCAGGGGATGAACATTCTCACAAAACAGAAGCAGATAGCAGAATGGATTAAAAACCATAATCCTACAATATGCTGTTTACAAGAAACGCATCTGAAACAGGGGGATACACATAGGGTTAAGGTAAAAGGCTGGAGTAAAATATATTGTGCCTCAGCTAAAGTAAAAAAAGCAGGTGTAGCAATCCTAATCTCAGACAAAGCACAAGTAAAGATAGATCTAATTAAAAGAGATAAGGAAGGACATTATATCCTGCTAAAAGGCACCATAAACAATGAAGCAATATCATTGCTTAACATATATGCACCAAGTGGTAAGGCATACAATTTCTTAGAGGAGAGGTTAAGGGAGTTACAGGAAGAAATAGACAGGAAAACTATAATATTGGGAGACCTCAACCTCCCCCTCTCTGAACTTGATAAATCTAACCTCAAAATAAATAAGAAAAAAGTTAAGGAGGTAAACAGAATTTTAGAAAAGGCACATATGATAGACCTCTGGAGAAAACTGAATGGGGATAAAAAGGAATATACTTTCTTCTCAAAAGTACATGGCACATACTCAAAAATTGACCATGTACTAGGGCATAAAAACCTCACAATCCAGTGCAGAAAAGCAGAAGTAGTCAATGCATCCTTTTCAGATCATGATGCAATAAGAATCATTTTTAATAAAGTACCATGGAAAAATAAGCTAAAAACTAATTGGAAACTAAATAATTTAATTCTAAAGAGTGAGTGGGCCAAAGATCAAATCAGAGAAACAATTAATAACTTCATTCAAGAGAATGACAATAATGAAACAACATACCAAAACTTATGGACTGCAAAAGCAGTTCTTAGGGGAAGTTTTATATCTCTAAATGCCTACATGAATAAAATAGGGAAAGAGGAGATCAATGATCTGGGCATACAGCTGAAAAAGCTAGAAAAAGAGCAAATTGAAAACCCCCAATTAAATACCAAATTAGAAATACTGAAAATCAAAGGAGAGATTAATAAAATTGAAACCAAGAAAACTATTGAATTAATAAATAAAACAAAGAGCTGGTTTTATGAAAAAACCAATAAAATTGACAAACCTTTGGCCAATTTGATTAAAAAAAAGAAAGAAGAAAATCAAATTACCAGTATAAAAAATGAAAAGGGTGAGGTCACCTCTAATGAAGAGGAAATCAAAACAATAATTAGGAATTATTTTGCCCAACTGTATGCCCATAAATTTGACAAGCTTAGAGCCCCAGGTTCTTGCAGATTCTCCTTGAAGAGAACTGTACAGACTAAAGGGTTCGGCCTGACTATCCACTCAGGAAAGACCAAGTGGACAAAGGATATCTATTCCTCAGATTTCAATATGTACTTGCAAAAACATCCTATAGAACTTCTTTGATGTATGTGTGTATGTATATGGATATATATACACACACATATATATCCATATACATACACACATATATGCATGTATGTGTATACATATATGAATACACATATATAACATATATACAAACATATACATATATAATCATATATTTAGATATGTAATACTTTCAGAAGTGGGGAACCTGAGGCATCAAGGCCACATGTGGCCCTCTAGGTCCTCAAGTGTGGTCCTTTGTCTGACTCCACACTTCACAGAACGATTTGTTGCTGCACAGTGAGGACCACATGTGGTATCAAGGCCTGGAACAGAGAAATCAGATGAACAATGAGCTGGGTCTAGAGCTGAAAAAGTTGAAGAGGAAACAAACTTGATTGCTTTTGGGAAATCAGAATTTTTTTTTACTGATCCCAAATAGCTTATAGAACCAAAGGCTCACCTTTTACCGGTGCTATCATAGAGCAAAAAAATAAAAAGAATAAGCAGTTCTTAACAATCATAGCTATCAGAATTGGCTGACTAGAGGGATGGTGATTTTATACCCCTTTGAGGTCTTCAAGCAGGGACTGGGGTACCACTTGTTGGGTATGTTATAATGGGATTCCCTTCCCACTATGGGCTGTGCTATTAGGGTAGTATATCACGAAGGCAGAATTCATGATTTCAAACAAAATCATACATATGCCTGAATGGTTCAGAACTGCAGGATACAAGGAATTCTCTAAGTAGAAGGCAAAAGAATTAAAGCATTTATTCAAGCTTCAAAGTAGCAGACCCACAAACCAGTGTCCCCAATTTGATATCCTGGCCAAAAGCTTCCAGGCCCAATAAGTCCACTTCACAAGAATAACCAGGAGGTTACAGAAAAACAGGATGACCTCAAACCAAATCATATTCCTGTTTCCCCGCTCTGGTAAGAAGATTACCCACTGGCCTCAAGCCCTTGCTCAGCACTCTCAGGTCTGCACCTCCCATTAGGACCCTGGGGGCTTCACTCCCACATCCACTTAGCACCTAGTAATTAGGGTTGGGGGGGGAAACTTCATATCAAAGATCTAATCAGACCTTCCTTAGTTGACCCCACTCCCTTAGTTGGCCCCACCTGGGGCCCCACCTTAAAGCTATTCAAATGGGCTGGAAAGAGCTTCTCATTAACTGATTGCCTTAACAGGTACTGAAGTCCTTTTCAATTTTCAGAGTTTGACCTTCTGTGAAATAACTGAATTCTAATTTCTTTCCATGTATGCCACTTTAGAGCACAGTAGGAATTTTCAATGCATAAAATAACAAAGTCAAGGCTGAGATTGTGTTGTCTGATTCACAGAGCAAACTTTGTAGTTGAAGGGCTGGTCTCTGTTTTAGTTCAGGCTCATAAACTTTCTGGGGCAGTTAGGTTGCACAGTGGATAGCGTGCTAGGCCAGGAGGCAGGAAGACTCATCTTCTTGAGTTCAAATTTGCAGTCAGACACTAGCTCTATGACCCTGTTGAGTCACTTAACCTTGTTTACCTCAGTTTCCTCATCTGTGAAGTGAGCTGGAGAAGGAAGTGGCAAACTGCTCCAGTATCTCTCCAAGAATATACCATATGGGGTCGTGAAGAGTCAGACATGACTGAACAACAGTAACAAATAAACTTTCCAGTTACTAGTATCTAGATACATAAACCCCTCTTTCCTAAATGTTTCCCAATTTTGAAAGTTCGTTAGGCACCATATTCTATATTTGCCTAAAGGAATGCGGAACTCTTTCTAGGATTTACTGGGTATGAAGATCAAAGGGGAACAGGAAAAAAAAAAGATTAAGAAAAATCACAGCAACAGGCATTAATGTAACACTTTCCCTCAAGAGGTACTTTCAATGCGTGCTCATTCCTTAACTCTTCTTAAGTGCCTTGCCAAAAATCTCTTGAACTGTCTTGCCCTTCCCTGTGTTTTTTTTTCAGAAAAGTCCGAATTCTGAACAATGTTGCTCCCTTGAACAAAAATAAGAACAGTGCTTTTTCTTCCCTTCTTAATTTCAATCATATCCATACTTAGAAATATCAACTATAGATTGTCTGAGCCTTCTTAGAAATTATGCTTGTCATCATCATCATCGTCAGCAGCAGCAGCAGCAGTATCTAATACTAATATAAAAAGAGGTAGAAAAATAGGTTGAAAAAAAATAAACAAAACCTAGGAATATGAGTGGAGCAGAAGGGAGAGAAAATTCAGTTGGCAGACTCCTGTGACTAGGTCTTTTTCATCTTTTTTTTCCTCTCTTCTTTTCTTTTCTTTTTTCTCTCCTTCATTACTTTCTTCCTTCTTTACTTCTTCCTTTTTTGTCTTTATCAGACAGATGTTTTTAAAATTAATGCTTTTAATTTTCTTTTTAAATCTAAAATTTTAATGCCCACATAAACATGCTGAATATTGCAGCTACAATGTAAAGACATTTTAATGTAGGCATTTAAAACCATTTTCATTTTTTTAAGAAAACCCTGCAAAATTGGAATGTGAGCAAATTAAAATATTCACTGAGTGAAGCCAATTTGAGCTGATGTGCTCCTCACTTTTATTAGCCCTCTGAGGCAAACACTTATACAGCACGGGAAGAGCAAGGCTTACCAAGAATGTCACTGCCTATACACAGCAGAGCAGAAAGGTCCAGATCTCTCTACAAAAAAAAAGGTCTCCTGTGTGCCAATGGAAATCTATTTTAACTTAATATGCACCAAGAGGTATTCACAACCACCAATCAACTGGAAGAGAAATTACAGATTTTTTTTTTGTTTCAGTTAGGATGTGGTTGATCTTGAAGTAATGTAGCTCAGTTCTAATAATTTTCTATGGGAAACCAAGACGCTTTCTCCCAGACCCAACTCTATACTACTGCTTACCTATAAAATGGGTTAGGCTCATAGAGAGCTGCTTCACCAATATGAATTATTTGTCTTGGCAATCCTAAAGACGATAGCTTCCTTTTCTATACAGATGTGACATTCCATGGGGGCCCTGATGACAATGTTTCCATTAAAACGACAAGCAATGGACAAAGATTAGTAGAGCGCACTATGTAGTAGAAAGCAGTATAGATTTGCTCTGAGAATTTATCAGACATTTAAACCTTGCTTAATTTATTAATACTATCTATAAGAATGGAATTTACTTATAGGATTTTGGAGCTATTTAGTGTGAATTCCCTCTACTGTAAGTTGGTACTAATAATAGCTTATGGGATTGTGAATGACAGTGTGATAGTAAATGTTTAACAACCTGCACTCCAAAAACAAAAGCAGTATGATACACTTTTAACTTTAATCTACATTATTTCCATTGTCTCCATTTTCTTTCTTTCTTTTGGGGGAGGGGCAGAGGAAGGGATTTATTACACTTCTCAAGAGAAAGCGGGTATGGTGCTCACTAGGAATACCCACACTGATGTAAAAGCAGGAATGAGGTTAAACAGTTCTAACCTTTTCCTCAGAGTTAGGGTTGGTCCAGATTCCTCAGGGTTACATTCTTCATTACCCTACGTTCCCTCCTTATGCAGATTACGTAGGTGTGGCAGTGAGGATACTTGTAACCAGGGCATGACCCCTCAAGTTTGAACTGATTGTCCCATCCCAATCTTTATAGTCCCTCCTTGTGCCAGGATGACCATTGTCTTAGTAAAGTAAGGTAAGTGAGCTTCCTCACAGCTATTGATTATCTCCCAATAATTTCTGTGGGAGCAAAACAAGATACAATAATATCCCTTCTTACAATTCCCTACTTTTCTTTTTAATAGGGGTTTTGCTTCCACATTTTCTGTTCATGATTTCTACTCTCAAACTGTTCTAACATCAATTCACATTCCTCATGATCGTTCACATCATCTGATTTTTCAATCATCATCTTGACATTCCCTCCTTCAAATTTTATTTCCACATCCTTAATACTCCCTTACTCTCTTTCTCATGTGAATTCTTCCTCTTATCCATCTCCCCTTTAAGTAGGAGGTGGGAGAGGTTGATTGACAGGTTGACAAATCAAGAGGGGGCAGTCCCCTTAATAAACACAGATAAAGAGATCAAAAAACAAACAAACAACAAACCAATAATGAGCAACCAATTGCCCTTTAAGATTCAGAAGTCTCATCTCCTACTACTGTGTATCAGGGAGCATCATGTGATGGAGTTTTGTGGTACTTGGCACTGGTTCCAGCCATCTTCAGCACAACGTCTCAACATCTCCTTGTCTTCTTGTAGAAACCCATTTTCCTATGTCAATTCTCCTGCAAAAGTGATCTTGGCACAATTTTAAATTACCATTTCTAACACCTTCTACCCTTATCATTCTTACAAAATCAAAATTGGAACATTGGCCAATTGTAATGTTTAAGAAACTCACAATGGGGGGGTGGTGCAGAGCCAAGATTGTGGTTGGAAAGCAGGGATGTAGTACCTAAAGCTCTCCCCCAGGACCCTCCAAAGACCTATAAAAATGGCTCTGAACAAATTCTAGAATCACAGCACCCACTAAATAGCAGAGGGAAGCAGGGCTCCAGCCCAGGACAGCCTGAATGGTTGCTGGGTAAGGCCTATCACACAGTGCTGGGAGCAGAGTAGAACAGAGCCCAACATGGGGTGCGCCTGGACCAAGTAGACTGGGAGCTGGGCAGAACAGGCCCTAGTGCCATCAAGCAAGCTATGGCAGTTACCAGACTTCTTAACCCACAAACACCAAAGACAACAGAGAAGATTAGTGAGAAAACACTGCGGGGACAGAGTGAAAGGAGTTCACCATTCAGCCACCGCGCCAGGTGGTAGCGGAGGTGGTACAACTATAGAATTACAGTTGTAGTCGCTTCTGGCCCCAGGTCTACCTGGTGGGAGGAATTAAGTGGTGGATCAGAGGAGGAGTGCAGAGCCTGCTCAGATCTGAGTCGAGGTCTAGGTTGGTGGTTCTTGGGGGAGGGAGAGCACTGGTGTGGCAGAGCTTGCTGTGTAAAAAAGTTCTGAAAACAACAGTGCAGCACCTCAAGATTGGGACAAAGTACTCTCTACTCTAAAAGCAGTCATTCACCGATGAAAAACTCAAGGGTCAAGTAGTTGGCTGGTAACATGACCAGGCAGCGAAAACAGACTCAGATTCAGACTCAGACTTTGGAATCTTTCTTTGGTGACAAAGAAGATCAAAACATACAGAGAGAAGAAGTCAACAAAGTCAAAGAGCCTACATCAAAAGCCTCCAACAAAAACATGAACTGGTCTCAGGCCATGGAAGAGCTAAAAAAGATTTGGAAAAGCAAGTAGAGGAAAAATTGGGAAGAGAAATGAGAGTGATACAGGAAAACCATGAAAAACAAGTCAATGACTTGCTAAAAGGAGACCCCAAAAATACTGAAGAAAATAACACCTTAAAAAATAAACTAACTCAAATGGCAAAAGAGCTCCAAAAAGCCAATGAGGAGAAGAATGCCTTGAAAGGCAGAATTAGCCAAATGGAAAAGGAGGTCCAAAAGACCATTGAAGAAAATACTACCTTAAAAATTAGATTGGAGCAAATGGAAGCTAGTGACTTTGTGAGAAATCAAGATATTATAAAACAGAACCAAAGGAATGAAAAAATGGAAGACAACATGAAATATCTCACTGGAAAAACCATTGACCTGCAAAATTGATCCAGGAGAGATAATTTAAAAGTTATTGGACTACCTGAAAGTCATGATCAAAAAAAGAGCCTAGATATCATCTTTCAAGAAATTATCGAGGAGAACTGCCCTGATATTCTAAAGCCAGAGGGTAAAATAGAAATTGAAAGAAACCCCCGATCGCCTCCTGACAAAGATCCCAAAAAGAAGACTCCTAGGAACTTTGTTGCCAAGTTGAAGAGCTCCCTGGTCAAGGAGAAAATACTGCAAGCAGTCAGAAAGAAACAATTTGAGTATTGTGGAAACACAATCAGGATAATTCCAGATCTAGCAGCTTCTACATTAAGGGATCGAAGGGCTTGGAATACTATATTCTGGAGGTCAATGGAGCTAGGATTAAAGACAAGAATCACCTACCCAGCAAAACTGAATATCATGCTCCAAGGCAAAATATGGATTTTCAATAAAATAGAGGACTTTCAAGCTTTCTCAGTGAAAAGACCAGAGGTAAATAGAAAATTTGACTTTCAAACACAAGAATCAAGGGAAGCATGAAACAAAAAAGAGAAATCATAAGGGACTTACTAAAGTGGAACTATTTTGTTTACATTCCTACATGGAAGGATGATGTGTATAATTCATGACACCTCAGTATTAGGGTAGCTGAAGGGAATATACATATATAGGGAGACAGAGGGCACAGGGTGAGTTGCATGCGAAGGGATGATATCTAAAAAAATAACATCAAGTTAAGGGATGAGAGAGGAATATATTGAGAGAGGGAGAAAGGGAGAGATAGAATGGGGTAAATTATCTCACATAAAAGTGGCAAGAAAAAGCAGTTCTATAAAAAGGGAAGAGGGGGCAGGTGAGGGGGAAATAAGTGAATCTTGCTCTCATCGGATTTGACCTGAGGAGGGAATAACATACACACTCAATTGTGTCTCTTACCCCACAGGAAAGAAGGAGGAAGGAGATAAAAAAGGGGGGATGATAGAAGGGAGGGCAGATAGGGGGAGGAGGTAATCAAAAACAAACACTTTCGAAAAGGGACAGGGTCAAGGGAGAAACCTGAATAAAGGGGGATAGGATAGGAAGGAGCAAAATATAGTTAGTCCTTCACAACAAGAGTATTGTGGAAAGGTTTTACATAATGATACACATGTGGTCTATGTTGAATTGCTTGCCTTCTTAGGGAGGGAGGGTTGGTGGGGAGGAGATAGGGGAGAGAATTTGGAACTCAAAGTTTTAAAAGCAGATGTTCAAAAAAAAGTTTTTGCATGCAACTAGGAAATAAGATATACAAGCAATGGGGCATAGAAATCTATCTTGCTCTACAAGAAAGTAAGGGGAAAGGGGATGGGGAGGAGTGGAGTGACAGAAGTGAGGGCTGACTGGGGAATGGGGCAATCAGAATTTAGGCCATCTTGGAGTGGGGGGGAGGGTAGAAATGGGGAGAAAATTTGTAATTCAAACTCTTTTGAAAATCAATGCTGAAAACTAAAATTATTAAATAAACAAAATACCACTTAAAAAAAGAAATTCACATTAGATGCCACCTTTTTTATATTTTACATTGATTCATCATTAATTCCCCCATCAGGATGTTGAGATTTCATCAATTTTAATTCAGTACTTATCAAGTCATAAAACAATTCCAAATTCTGGTCATTTTATGCTTCTTTTAAAGCATTTACAAGATAGACCACCAACCATTCTTCTTTTAACACTAACTAATTCTAACAAATATGATATTAAGTAAGTAACAGAATCATGTCCTGGTTTCACAAGCCCTTGACCTAATTGTAGCAGATGTCAAGGCTAAATAGTTAGTTGTTGTTTGCGCTAAAATTCCATTTTTTTAAGTTTCAACACTAAACAAAACAACAAATTACCCTGATTTGTAGCACCTTCTGATTTCTGAGGTGTAAATTCTCATACCAAAAATTTAACAGTAGGCTCTGGCAGATACAGCTAGCTCCAGCACAGTGACGCAGTGTAGATACCATATCCAGCCTCAGAGCCAGGCAGACCTAAATCTAATTCATGTGTTTGTGCCCTGGGCAACTATTTAGGTCTCTATCTTGGAGAATTGTTCTAGAACTGCATTTGTAAAAGAAATTTTTTGATTCAGACCTCTCTATACCAATAAAATAACAGGTTTCATTCCAATCCTTTCAGAGGTTGTTATGAAAATCAAATGAGTTCATGAATATAAAGGTGTTCTCAACCTTAAAGTGCCAAATAATTGGAAAATATTTTTACTAATGAACAACACAGCGTCCAGCCCCCATGACTATTAGATTGTGAACTCCTTAGGGGAAAGGACTGTCTCTCACCTTTTTTTTTTGTAGCCCCTCGATTTAGCACAGTACCTGGCACATAGTAAAGACAATAAATACTTGATTTTTGGAAATGTTTTGATGATCAATTTGAGGATTTCTACTGGCTTTCACTATCCTGGATGATTATGGCTATGAGAGCTCTGGACAATAGCCTGGGATTATCTCTGAATGAGCCTCTGCCTTCCTCCCCTGGGGAGAGGTTGTTTGATATGTGTTCTCTAATTAAAGTAAATGGTAGCAGAGAGCAACAGAGGATCTAGGGAAATTGCATAGCCCAAGACCAGCCCATAGTAGCAGACGGTAGCAGAGATTGGAAATTCCCAGTAGTGGGGCCAGAACACTAGGCCAGATCACCAAAGAATATCAGCTGCTCTGTAACGCCAGAGAAACTCATAGTTGCCCTGGGGAAGTATGTGCCCTCCTCATGTGTTCTCTGTGCTTGGTCTCCTTCATAAATGTGCCCAGACCATTTATGTACCCTATGTACATGTTCCCACAAGCCTGTGCCCTGGTCATGTGTTCTACATATGTACAACATGCCACATATGTACATGTCATACATATATTCCTTGAATTCACTGAATATATAGCCTCCTTGACTGAGTCTGACAGTCTGAGGGTGAGTGTGCCACCGTATTGATGGGGGATATATTTCTCATTGCTTACCCTCCTGTTCTATTTTATTAAGTGTCTTTTACTTAGAACTAACATTTCTTTTGGTCAGCTTGTGAAAGAAATGCATTGCCAGAAGCTTGTAAGCTCAGGTTGTAGTTTTTGGGGGATAACTGTAATACCTATAGTAGGCCTAGAATGTGATATAATTGTCAGGAGGGCACACCAATGTATGTAGGGGTCTGGTTGTTATATTCTGAATGCTAAACTTCTCAGTGGTAGAGTAGATAGCACTGGGCCTGGAGTCAGAAAGATCTAAGTACAAATCTGTCCTCAGACACTTAGTAGGTGTGTGATCCTAGCTAAGTCATTTAGCCTCTGCCTCAGTTTCCTTAACTATAAAATGGGGATGATAATAGCATCTATCTCCCAAGGATCAAATGAAGTAATATTGGTCAAAGTATTTAGTACAGTGTCTAGTACATAGCAGGTGCTTTATAAATGCTTAGAGCTGCTTCATGGCACAGTAGATAGAACACTGGGCCTAGAGTCAGGAAGGCCTGAGTACTTCTATGAAAAGACAAGCTATGTGAGTTGTGAACCTACTATTAATGTGGGAGGGGAGCTAGGTGGTGCAGTAGATAGAGTGCCAGTCCTGGAGTCTGGAGGACATATGTTCAAATCTGACCTCTGACACTATCTGTGTGACCCTGGGCAAGTCACTTAACCCTATTTGCCTCAGTTTTCTCATCTGTAAAATGAGCAAGAAAAGGAAATGGCAAACTACTGTAATGTATTTGCCAAGAGAACCCCAAAATGGTGTTAGGAAAAGTCAGACATGACTGAATAACAACAAAAACAACACTAAATACTTGTTTTCCTCCCTTCCCCTTTCCAACCTTTGAAAGTTGTTATGAGGATCAAATGAGATGATATTTGAAAAGTGCTTAGAACAGTGACTGGAACACAGCAGGCACTGTATAAATGCTAGCTATTATTACTATCACCCTTTCCCCCAACCTTGGCTAGTTTAACAGAAATTGCAGCCTGCCTAATTTCTATCCATTACTTTTTCTTCTGTTTCTCTCATGCATTTTATGTTATAATTAATCATTTGTGCACATGAATTAGACCCCTGACTTTGGTGCTTTAAGGCAAAAAGGTTCTTTCTCGTTTATATTTATCTCCCCCTCGGTGCATAACAGCATTAGACAGAACAGACTTTCAAAACGCTTAATGAAATTGAAATAAACACCAGGCTCTGAGTGAGGTATGTGTAGGTGAAAGAAACAAACAAACAAAAACAAGTCCACTACTGACAGTGTTCTTAAAGTTTCAACAGCACTTTCTAAACATTTCTGGGTTCTTTTTCAACCTTTACTCACTCATTATCTATTCTATTTTTGGCTAGATTGGTCCTATTGCCTTTCCTGAGGCACCAGGCTTTCTTTCCAATGACAGCTAGTAAAGTTACAGCTGAATAAGGTAAAAATGTAGAAACGGAAGAGAGGCAAGGGCGCTGCTGATGCCAGGTATTGGTGGATAAGTGTTAGATTTGGAGGCAGACAACCTCAAATGAATTCTCAGCTCCATTGTTTACTACCCATGGGACTTTGGGCAAGCCATTCCACTTCTGTTGGACTCAGTTTCCTGAGGTATAAAATATCAGGGTTCGCCAACATTGGAGGTTCTTAACCTGACATCTGTAGACTATTTTTTGTTTTTATTATTTTGTTTCTCATGTTTTGATAACTGTATTTCAATATAATTAGTTTCCTTAGTAATCTTATTTTTTATGGATTTCAAAACATTATTTTTTTAAATTTTTTTAAATTTATTTAACATATTTAGTTTTCAGCATTGATTTTCACAAGAGTTTGGATTACAAATTTTCTCCCCATTTCTACCACCCCCCCCCACTCCAAGATGGCGCATATTCTGGTTGCCTTGTTCCCCAGTCAGCGCTCCCCTCTGTCACCCCACTCCCCTCCCATCCCCTTTTCCCTTCCTTTCTTGTAGGGCAAGATAAATTTTTACGCCCCATTGCCTGTGTATCTTATTTTCTTGTTGCATGCAAAAACATTTTTGTTTGTTTTTGAACATCTGTTTTTAAAACTTTGAGTTCCAAATTCTCTCCCCTTTTCCCTTCCCACCCACCCTCCCTAAGAAGTCAAGCAATTCAACCTAGGCCACATGTGTATCATTATGTATAACCCTTCCACAATACTCATGTTGTGAAAGACTAACTATATTTTGCTCCTTCCCAACCCATCCCCCTTTACTGAATTTTCTCCCTTGACCCTGTCCCCTTTCAAAAGTGTTTGTTTTTGACTACCTCCACCCTCATCTGCCCTCCCTTCCATCATCCCCCCCCCCTTTTTATCTTCTTCCCTCTTCTTTCTTGTGGGTAATATTCCCAATTGGGTATGTATGGTATTCCCTCCTTAGGCCAAATCTGATGAGAGCAATGTTCACTCATTCCCCCCTCATCCGCCCTCTCCCCTCCTCCCACAGAACTGCTTCCTCTTGCCACCATTATGGGAGATAATCCACCCATTCTATCTCTCCTTATCTCCCTCTCTCAGTATGTTCCTCTCTCATCCCTTCAACTCACCCTGTGTCCGCTCTCTTCCTCTCTCCCTCTCTCCCTCTCTCTCTCTCTAAATATATATATATATATATATATATATATATATACACATATATATATACATACACACATAGATATATACATACATACACATTCACCCATATATATATACATAGACATATATGTATGCATATTCCCTTCAGCTACCCTAATACTGAGGTCTCATGAATCATACACATCATCTTTCCATGTAGGAATGTCAACAAAACAGTTCACCTTTAGAAAGTCCCTTGCAATTTCTTTTTCTTGTTCTTTTTCTTGATTACCTTTTCATGCTTCTCTTGATTCTTGTGTTTGAAAGTAAAATTTTCTATTCAGTTCTGGTCTTTTCACTGAGAAAGCTTGAAAGTCCTCTATTTTATTGAAAATCCATATTTTGCCTTGGAGCATGATACTCAGTTTGGCTGTGTAGGTGATTCTAGGTTTTAATCCTAGCTCCATTGACCTCTGGAATATAGTATTCCAAGCCCTTCGATCTCTTAATGTAGAGGCTGCCAGATCTTGGGTTATTCTGATTGGGTTTCCACAATACTCAAATTGTTTCTTTCTGGCTGCTTTCAGTATTTTCTCCTTGATCTGGGAGCTCTGGAATTTGGCAACAATATTCCTGGGAGATTTCTTTTTGGGATCTATTTGAGGAGGCGATCAATGGATTCTTTCAATTTCTATTTTGCCCTGTGGCTCTAGAATATCAGGGCAGTTCTCCTTCATAATTTCTTGAAAGATGATATCTAGGCTCTTTTTTTGATCATGGCTTTCAGGTAGTCCAATTATTTTTAAATTATCTCTCCTGGATCTATTTTCCAGGTCAGTGGTATTTCCAATGAGATATTTCACATTATCTTCCATTTTTTCATTCCTTTGGTTCTGTTTTATAATATCTTGATTTCTCATAAAATCACTAGCTTCCACTTGCTCCAATCTAATTTTTAAAGTAGTATTTTCTTCAGTGGTCTTTTGGACCTCCTTTTCCATTTGGCTGATTCTGCCTTTCAAGGCATTCTTCTCCTCATTGGCCTTTTGGAGCTCTTTTGCCATTTGAGTTAGTCTGTTTTTTAAGGTGTTGTTTTCCTCAGTGTATTTTTCAGTATTTTTTTGGGTCTCCTTCAGCAAGTCATTGACTTGTTTTTCATGGTTTTCTCACATCCTTCTCATTTCTCTTCCCAATTTTTCCTCTACTTCTCTAACTTGCTTTTCCAAATCCTTTTTGAGCTCTTCCATGGCCTGGGACCAGTTCATGTTTTTCTTGCAGGTATCTGTTGTAGGCTCTTTGACTTTATTAATTTCTTCTGTCTGTATGTTTTGGTCTTCTTTGTCAGCAAAGAAAGAATGCAGAGTCTGAGACTGAATCTTGGTGCGTTTTCACTGCCTGGCCATATTCCCAGCCAACTAACTTGACCTTTGAGTTTTTCAGTGGGGTATGACTGCTTGTAGACTAGAAAGTTCTATGTTCCACGTTTGGGGGGGAGGTGCCAGCTCTGCCACACTAGCACTGCTCCTTCCCCAACCCCCAACCTAGACTGGGCTTAGATCTTCAGCAGGCTGTGCACTTCTGCTCTGATCTGCCACTTAATTCCTCCCACCAGGTGGGCCTGGAGCCGGAAGTAACAACAGCTGTAGCTGACCCACCTCCGCTGCCCCCGGGGCTGGAACCCGAATCTCGAACTCCTTCTACTCCCGCAGCTTTTCCCACTAACCTTCTTCGCAGTCTTTGGTGTTTGTGAGTTAAGAAGTCAAGTAACTGCCATAGCTCACTGATTCAGGGTGCTAGGGCCCCCTCTGCCTGGCTTCTGGTCTGGATGGTCCACCCCGTTCAGGCTGTGTTCTGCTCCACTCCGTTCCCAGCTCCCAGCTCCTAGCTCTGTGTGGGATAGACCTCACCCAAAGACCATCCGGGCTGTCCTGGGCTGGAGCCCTGCTTCCCTCTGCTGTTTTGTGGGTTCTGCCATTCTAGAATTGGTTCAGAGCCATTTTTTATAGGTTTTTGGAGGGACTTGGTACGGAGCTCACACTAGTTCCTGCTTACCAGCCGCCGTCTTGGCTCCGCCCCCTCAAAACATTATTTTGAACAGGGATTCCTAAGCTTTACCAGACTGGCAAATGGGTCCATTACACAGAAACCGGTTCAGAATCCGTGGGGAATCTCTCAGGTTCCTTTCCAGCTGAGAACTGTAAATTCTTCTTCCTTTCTCTTTCCTGTTAGAGACTTATACTCTTCTTCCTAAGGTTCAGTTATGTTTCAGGTCATGAACTGAACAAATCTATAAAAGACAGAATTGTATGTATCATCCTGTACCAAGGCTGTAGATTCTTGCCAATCTGATACCCATTGCTATAGTACTGAACACAACAGAATGGCCCAAATGAGGTAATATATTTTTTAATTTTAAATTTATTTATTTTTAGGTTACCACACACGGTTCTACATAGTTTTGAGTTCCAGATTTTCTCCCCTCCCTCCCCCCTCCCTCCCCAAGACAGCATGGAATCTCATATAACTGTCATGTATAACTTCGCATTGAATTAATTTATGCACTAGTGAAGTCGTGGAGAAGAATTTTGACCAATGGAATGAATCATGAGAAAGAAGAAACAGAACCAAAAAAAAAAACCAACCCAAAAAAACAAAAGAGAAGCAAAAAAAGGCGATCATGTAGTGCGCCTCGATCTGTATTCAAACTTCGCAGTTCTTTCTCTGGATGAAGATAGCATTCTCCATCGTGAGTCCCCTGGAGTAGTCCTTGCCCCTTAGGTTGCTGAGAAGAGCACAGTATGTCAGGGTTGGTCCTCACGGAATCCATATATCTGTGGCTGTGCACAACGTTCTGACTCTGCTCCGCTCACTCAGCATTATAACATGTAGGTTTTTCCATGTTGTTATGAAGTCTGCATCATCCCCATTTCTTATGGCACAATAGTATTCCATCACCTTCATATACCACAGCTTGTTCAGCCATTCCCCAATTGATGGGCATCCCTTTGATTTCCAATTCTTGGCTACCACAAAAAGAGCTGCTATAAATATTTTTGTATGTATGGGTCCTTTTCCCGCTTGTGTGATTTCTTTGGGATACAACCCTAGAAGTGGTATTGCTGGGTCAAAGGGTATGAACATTTCTATAGCCCTTTGGGCATAGTTCCAAACTGCTCTCCAAAATGGCTGGATCAGCTCACAACTCCACCAGCAATGCAACAATGTTCCAATTTCCCCACATCCTTTCCAGCATTTATCATTTTCCTGTTTTGTTATTTTAGCCAATCTGACAGGAGAGATGTGGTATCTAAGAGTTGTTTTGATTTGCATTTCTCTAATCAGTAGTGATCCAGAGCACTTTTTCATATGCCTATAGATAGCTTTAATTTCTTCCTCTGAAAACTGCCTGTTCATATCCTTTGACCATTTCTCAATTGGGGAATGGCTTGTATTCCTATATATTTGGCTCAGCTCCCTGTATATTTTAGAAATGAGGCCTTTATCAGAGATACTAGTTGCAAAGATTTTCTCCCAATTTTCTGCTTCCCTCCTAATTCTTGTTGCATTGGCTTTTTTTGTACAAAAACATTTCAATTTGACATAATCAAAATTATCCATTTTGCATTTTGTAATGCTCTCTATCTCTTGTTGGGTCATGAATTCTTTACTTTTCCACAAATCTGATAAGTAACCTATTCCTTCCTTTCCCAAATTACTTAGAGTATCAGCTTTTACACCTAAATCATGAACCCATTTTTACTTTATTTTGGTATATGGTGTAAGATATTGGTCTATTCCCAGTTTTTGCCCTACCATTTTCCAATTTTCCCAACAGTTTTTGTGAAATAGTGAATTATTAGCCCAGAAGCTGGCCTCTTTGGGTTTATCAAAGAGTAGATTGCTAAACTTGTTGATTTC
This sequence comes from Trichosurus vulpecula, assembly GCF_011100635.1. Taxonomy (NCBI): domain Eukaryota; kingdom Metazoa; phylum Chordata; class Mammalia; order Diprotodontia; family Phalangeridae; genus Trichosurus; species Trichosurus vulpecula. The sequence goes on from NC_050579.1 coordinate 89,792,290, forward strand.
AGCTACTTGTGTACCTATCCTATTCCACTGATCCACACCCCTGTTTCTTAACCAGTACCAGGCAGTTTTGATGACTGCTGCTGTGTAGTACAGTTTAATATCTGGTGTGGCTAAGCCACCATCTCTAGCATGTCTTTTCATTAATATCCTAGATACTCTAGACCTCTTGTTTTTCCAAATGAATTTTGTTATTATTTTGTCCAGCTCAGTAAAAAAATTTTTTGGTAGTTCGATTGGTATGGCACTGAATAGATAGATTAATTTAGGTAAAATTGTCATTTTTATTATATTAGCTCAGCCTAACCATGAGCAAGTGATATTTCTCCATTTATTTAGATCTGATTTTATTAGCATGAAAAGTGTTTCATAGTTATGTTCATATAGGCCCTGGGTTTGTCTTGGCAAATAGACTCCCAAATATTTTATAGTGCCTTCAGTAACTTTGAATGGAATTTCTCTTTCTATCTCTTGCTGTTGGGCTTTGTCAGTAATGTATAGGAATGCTGAGGATTTATGTGGGTTTATTTTATATCCTGCAACTTTGCTAAAGTTGTTTATTATTTCAAGTAGTTTTTTACTTGATTCTCTAGGATTCTCTAGATAAATCATCATATCATCTGCAAAAAGTGATAATTTAGTTTCTTCTTTTCCTATTCTAATTCCTTCAATTTCCTTTTCTTCTCTTATTGCTACAGCTAATGTTTCTAGTACCAAATTGAATAATAGGGGTGATAATGGACATCCTTTTTTCACCCCTGATCTTATTGGGAAGGCATCTAGTTTATCCCCATTACAAATAATGCTTGTTGATGGTTTTAGGTAGATGCTATTTATAATTTTGAGGAAGGTTCCACTTATTCCTACGCTTTCTAGTGTTTTTAATAGGAATGGGTGTTGTACTTTGTCAAAGGCTTTTTCTGCGTCTATTGAGATGATCATATGGTTTCTGCAAGTTTTGTTGTTGATATGGTCAGTTATGCCAATAGTTTTCCTAATATTGAACCAGCCTTGCATTCCTGGAATAAATCCTACCTGGTCATAGTGTATTATTCTCATAATGAGTTGCTGCAATCTTTTTGCTAATATTTTATTTAAAATTTTTGCATCAATATTCATTAGAGAAATTGGTCTATAATTTTCTTTCTCTGTTTTAACTCTACCTGGTTTGGGTATTAGTACCATATTTGTGTCATAAAAAGAATTTGGTAGGACTCCTTCTTCACCTATTTTCCCAAATAGTCTACAAAGTATTGGAATTAGTTGTTCTTTAAATGTTTGATAGAATTCACATGTAAAACCATCTGGCGCTGGAGATTTTTTCCTAGGGAGTTCGTTGATGGCCTGCTCAATTTCTTTTTCTGAGATGGGGTCATTAAGAAATTTCACTTCCTTCTCTGTTAGTCTGGGCACTTTATGTTTTTGTAGATATTCATCCATATCTCTAAGGTTGTCAGATTTATGGGCATACAGTTGGGCAAAATAATTCCTAATTATTGTTTTAATTTCCTCTTCATTAGAGGTGACCTCACCCTTTTCATTTTTGATACTGGTAATTTGATTTTCTTCTTTCTTTTTTTTAATCAAATTGGCCAAAGGTTTGTCAATTTTATTGGTTTTTTCATAAAACCAGCTCTTTGTTTTATTTATTAATTCAATAGTTTCCTTGGTTTCAATTTTATTAATCTCTCTTTGATTTTCAGTATTTCTAATTTGGTATTTAATTGGGGGTTTTCAATTTGCTCTTTTTCTAGCTTTTTTAGCTGTATGCCCAGTTCATTGATCTCCTCTTTCCCTATTTTATTCATGTAGGCATTTAGAGATATAAAACTCCCCCTAAGAACTGCTTTTGCTGCATCCCATAAGTTTTGGTATGTTGTTTCATTATTGTCATTCTCTTGAATGAAATTATTCATTGTTTCTCTGATTTGTTCTTTGGCCCACTCACTCTTTAGAATTAAATTATTTAGTTTCCAATTAGTTTTTAGCTTATTTGTCCATGGTACTTTATTAAAAATGATTCTTATTGCATCATGATCTGAAAAGGATGCATTGACTACTTCTGCTTTTCTGCACTGGATTGTGAGGTTTTTATGCCCTAGTACATGGTCAATTTTTGAGTATGTGCCATATACTTTTGAGAAGAAAGTATATTCCTTTTTATCCCCATTCAGTTTTCTCCAGAGGTCTATCATATGTGCCTTTTCTAAAATTCTGTTTACCTCCTTAACTTTTTTCTTATTTATTTTGAGGTTAGATTTATCAAGTTCAGAAAGGGGGAGGTTGAGGTCTCCCAATATTATAGTTTTGCTGTCTATTTCTTCCTGTAACTCCCTTAACCTCTCCTCTAAGAATTTGTATGCCTTACCACTTGGTGCATATATGTTAAGCAATGATATTGCTTCATTGTTTATGGTGCCTTTTAGCAGGATATAATGTCCTTCCTTATCTCTTTTAATGAGATCTATCTTTACTTTTGCTTTGTCTGAGATTTGGATTGCTACACCTGCTTTTTTTACTTTAGCTGAGGCACAATATATTTTACTCCAGCCTTTTACCTTAACCCTATGTGTATCCCCCTGTTTCAGATGCGTTTCTTGTAAACAGCATATTGTAGGGTTATGGTTTTTAATCCATTCTGCTATCTGCTTCTGTTTTGTGAGAATGTTCATCCCCTGCACGTTCAGGGTTATGATGTCTTTCTGTGTCTTTTTCTCCATCCTAATTCCCCCTGTTTATGCTTTTATTTCTCCCTTTCCCCTTCTCCTCCCCAACAAAGTTTTGATTTCGACCGCCGCTTTCCTCAGTTAACCCTCCCTCTTTATTCCCCTCCCTTATCTTACCGTTACCCACTTGCTACTTCTCCTCTTCCTTCTGTCCTCCCCCCTCCCTTTTTCCCCCCTTTCCCGCCCACTTCCCGTAGGACAAATTAGATTTCTAAACTTATCAGAGTATGTTATTCCCTTCTTGAACTAGATCAGATGACAGTAAAGCTCAAATACTGCTCTTCTCCCTCCCTTCTTTCCCTCTACTATAATACGTTTTTTTGCCACTTCCTTTGGTATAATTTACCCTTTTCTACTACCTCCTTATCACTTCCCTCATAGCCCTCCCTTTATATCTCTTATTTATATTTTATATCTTTACATCAGTTAATTTATACAGGCATTCACAACCTATGTATATCCCTTTCATTTGTCATAATAGTTGTACCATTCACAAGAATGACTTATATATGTATATGTAGGAGCCCAGATGGCGGCTGGAAAGCAGGGACCAGCCTGAGCTCCCTGCCGAGCCCCTCCAAAAACCTATAAAAAATGGCTCTGAACCAATTCTAGAACGGCAGAACCCACAGAACAGCAGAGGGAAGCAGGGCTCCAGCCCAGGACAGCCTGAATGGTCTCTGGGTGAGATCTATCCCGCAGGGAGCTGGGAGCTGGGAACGGAGTGGAACAGAGCCCAGCCTGAGCGACTTGGACCATCCAGACCAGAAGTTGGGCGGAGGGGGCCCTAGCGCCCTGATTCAGTGAGCTGCAGCAGTTACGAGACTTCTCAACCCACAAACACCAAAGACTGCTGAGAAGGTTAGTGGGAAAAGCTGTGGGAGTGGAAGGAGTTAGTGGTTTGGCTTCCAGCCCCGGGGGCAGCGGAGGTGGGGCAGCTAAGGCTGCTGCTGCTTCCGGCTCCAGGCCCTCCTGGTGGGAGGAATTAAGTGGCGGATCAGAGCAGGGGTGCACAGCCTGCCGAAGATCTGAGCCCAGTTCGGGTTGGGGGTCCTTGGGGAAGGAGTAGTGCTGGTGCGGCAGAGCTGGCACCTCCCCCGAAAATGTGGAACATAAAACTCTGTGGTCTACAAGCAGTCATACCCCACTGAAAAACTCAAAGGTCAAGTTATTTGGCTGGGATTATGGCCAGGCAGCGAAAACGCACCAAGATTCAGTCTCAGACTCTGCATTCTTTCTTTGCTGACAAAGAAGACCAAAACATACAGACAGAAGAAATTAATAAAGTCAAAGAGCCTACAACAGATACCTGCAAGAAAAACATGAACTGGTCCCAGGCCATGGAAGAGCTCAAAAAGGATTTGGAAAAGCAAGTTAGAGAAGTAGAGGAAAAATTGGGAAGAGAAATGAGAAGGATGCGAGAAAACCATGAAAAACAAGTCAATGACTTGCTGAAGGAGACCCAAAAAAATACTGAAAAATACACTGAAGAAAACAACACCTTAAAAAACAGATTAACTCAAATGGCAAAAGAGCTCCAAAAAGCCAATGAGGAGAAGAATGCCTTGAAAGGCAGAATTAGCCAAGTGGAAAAGGAGGTCCAAAGACCACTGAAGAAAATACTACTTTAAAAATTTGATTGGAGCAAGTGGTAGCTAGTGACTTTATGAGAAACCAGGATATTATAAAACAGAGCCAAAGGAATGAAAAAATGGAAGACAATGTGAAATATCTCCTTGGAAAAACCACTGACCTGGAAAATAGATCCAGGAGAGATAATTTAAAAATAATTTGACTACCTGAAAGCCATGATCAAAAAAAGAGCCTAGATATCATCTTTCAAGAAATTATGAAGGAGAACTGCCCTGATATTCTAGAGCCACGGGGCAAAATAGAAATTGAAAGAATCCATCGATCGCCTCCTGAAATAGATCCCAAAAAGAAATCTCCTAGGAATATTGTCGCCAAATTCCAGAGCTCCCAGATCAAGGAGAAAATACTGAAAGCAGCCAGAAAGAAACAATTTGAGTATTGTGGAAACCCAATCAGAATAACCCAGGATCTGGCAGCTTCTACATTAAGAGATCGAAGGGCTTGGAATGCTGTATTCTGGAGGTCAATGGAGCTAGGATTAAAACCTCGAATCACCTACCCAGCAAAACTGAGTATCATGCTCCAAGGCAAAATATGGATTTTCAATAAAATAGAGGACTTTCAAGCTTTCTCAGTGAAAAGACCAGAACTGAATAGAAAATTTGACTTTCAAACATAAGAATCAAGAGAAGCATGAAAAGGTAATCAAGAAACAGAAATTGCAAGGGACTTACTAAAGTTGAACTGTTTTGTTTATACTCCTACATGGAAAGAGGACATGGATGATTCATGAGAACTCAGTATTAGGGTAGCTGAAGGGAATATGCATATATATATATATATATATATATATATATATATATATATATATATATGTTTATGTATATATATATATAAGTGAATGTGTATGTATGTATATATCTATGTGTATATATATGTGTGACACAGAGTGAGTTGAAGATGAAGGGAAGATATCTAAAAGAAATAAAATGAAATTAAGGGATGAGAGAGCATCATACTGAGAGAGGGAGATAGGGAGAGATAGAATGGGGTGGATTATCTCACATAAAGGTGGCAAGAGGAAGCAGTTCTGTCGGAGGAGGGGAGAGGGCAGGTGAGGGGGGAAGGAGTGAACCTTGCGCTCATCAGATTTGGCCTGAGGAGGGAATACCATACATACTCAGCTGTGTATCTTACCCCACAGGAAAGAAGAGGGAGGAAGAAAAAAAAATAGAAGGGGGGGATGATGGAGGGGAGGGCAGATGGGGGTGAAGGTAATCAAAAACAAACACTTTGGAAAGGGGACAGGGTCAAGGGAGAAAATTCAATAAAGCGGGATGGGTTGGGAAGGAGCAAAATATAGTTAGTCTTTCACAACATGAGTATTATGGAAGGGTTATATATAATGATACACATGTGGCCTAGGTTGAATTGCTCGACTTCTTAGGGAGGGTGGGTGGGAAGGGAAGAGGGGAGAGAATTTGGAACTCAAAGTTTTAAAATCAGATGTTCAAAAACAAACAAAAAAAAAGTTTTTGCATGCAATTAAAAAATAAGATACACAGGCAATGGGGCGTAGAAATTTATCTTGCCCTACAAGAAAGGAAGGGAAAAGGAGATGAGAGGGGAGGGGGGTGATAGAGGGGAGGGCTGACTGGGGAACAGGGCAACCAGAATATACGCCATCTTGGAGTGGGGGGGGGAGGGTAGAAATGGGGAGAAAATTTGTAATTCAAACTATTGTGAAAATCAATGCTGAAAACTAAATATGTCAAATAAATAAATTTAAATTAAAAATAATATATGTATATGTATATATGTATATATACATACATAAAAAACATACATAAGATGATATAATCCCACATAAAGACGTAAACAACCTAAGCTTATTGGTTAATGAGCTTTGTGGGGTTTTTCCCCCTGGTTACCTTTTTATGTCTCTCTTGAGTTTTGTATTTGGAGATCAAATTTTCCATTGAGTTCTGGCCTTTTCATCAGGAAGGTCTGGAATTCCCTTTTTTCATTGAATGTCCATCGCCTTGCCTGGAAAATTATGCTTAGTTTTGCTGGGTAGTTGATCCTTGGTTGTAGTCCCAGCTCCTTTGCCCTTTGGAATATCATATTCCAATTTCTCCTATCTTTTAATGTGGAAGCTGAGAGATCCTGCGTGATCCTGACTGTAGTTCCATGATATTTGAATTGCTTCTTTTTGGCTGCTTGCAGTATTTTCTCCTTGAGTTTATAGCTCTGAAATTTGGCTATAATATTTCTTGGTGTTTTCAGTTTGGGATCTCTTTCAGGGGGTGATCGGTGAATTCTTTCAATGACTATTTTGCCCTCTTGTTCTAGGACCTCTGGGCAGTTATCTTTGATAATTTCTTCAAAGATACTGTCAAGGCTCCTTTTTTCATCGTGGATTTCCGGTAGACCAATAACTCTCAAATTGTCTCTCCTGGATCTATTTTCCAGGTCAGTTGTTTTGCCAATCAGATATTTCACATTTTTTTCTATTTTTTCATTCTTTACGTTTTGTTTTATTACTTCTTGATGCCTCATAGATTCATTAGTTTCCACTTGCTCAAGTCTAATTTTAAATGAGTTAGTGTTCACATTTTGCTTTTGAGCCCTCATTTTCAATTGGTTGATTTCACCTCTCAGGGTGTCATTTTCTCTCTTTAGATTCTGTATCTCCGTAGCCATTTCGCCAATCTTGTCCTTTAGGGACTTTTCCATTTTTTCCATGTTTTCTTTTACCTCCCTAATTTGGTTTTTAAAATCCTCCTTTAGCTCTTCCAGCAGTGCTTTTTGGGCTGGAGACCAGTTCATATTAGCTTTTGAGGTATCTGATGTATCTACCGTGTCAATGCCGTCACACTCCATATCGATATTTTGATCCTGCCTGTCTCCATAAAAAGAATCTATTGTCCTCGGTTTTTTTGTATTCTTCTTCATGTTTGTTGTTTTCCCTTTTCCTGGCGTTACAACGAATTTCTATCTGTGGGTCTCAGGGCTTTCTGTCCCAGCTTACTTATTCTGGGGGTTGTGAGTCTAGAATTATAACCTTCAGTTTCCTGAGATGTGGGGGAGGGGTCTGGCTCCCTGGCGTCTCACTCCCTGTGGGTGCTCTCCAGCACTTGCTTTTCAGCAATGGTCTCAGCTGTTTGTTGTTTGAGCTGATGACTGGCGCTTCCCCTGGGGGAGCAAGATTACGTCTGGGCTCCTGGCGTTGACCCCTGCCGACTCTTCCCCTCTGGGACTAATGAGCTTCTAGTATTTGTCCTGTGAGGCCCCGCTACTCTCTCCTCTGTTTCAGTTCTGTTTTTTTTTGCCCCGAGGAATTCTCTGGGTGGGGAGGGGAGGGATTAGAGCCGTTTACCTGGCCATTGAGTCTTTTGGAAGTTCAAGAAGCCAAGTTCCTGGGTTTTGCGAGCGTCAGGACTGGGTGTTTTCATGGCTGGTGGCGTTGTGCTGCCTCTCGTCGCTCCCACAGACTGCCGTCCTGTGTTGGGAGTCCTGGGGATCTCTGCCGGTTTGGGCGCCCAGCTTTCTCCCAGCCCGTCTCCCACGTGGATTTCTCGGCCAGCCGCTTCCGCCTTGGTCTGGAGCCGCTCCGCACCGAGCACTCTCCGAGCCTGCAGGTTCGTTCCTCCGGCCTTTCAGACTCTCCTGGCTCGGAAATTTGCCCCACGCCGACTGCTCGCGGTTTCTGACTCTCTCAAATCTGCTCAAATTCACTTTTTTATGGGAATCTGACAGACCTTGTGAGAGAGCTCCGGTAAGAAGCTGCCTTCATGTGGCCATCTTGGCTCCGCCCCCCTTTCAAGATTTTTTATAATTTAATCTCAGTGTATCAATCTATTCTTATCTACCTTGATTCTGCCAAAGTCACCTTCATCTCTAGGCATGATATTCTCTTTTCTATCATGGAATCAGCATGGGTTAGTCCAAAGAGCACTGGACTTCAAGTTGTGATGAATGAAAAGTTCAAGACAAAATTGGTAATTAACCATTTTATTAATTATGGCTAGCAAACAATTAATAAAAGGGCGGTCATTTGGCTGTTTCTCATGAAGCAAAGATGGATCATGACAGCCTATTGACCTTTATATGACCTTGGAAGAGTAGGTGTTCCCAACAGATGACAATCAGCTCTGATTGGTTAACAATTAATGAGAGAAGGAACATTGTAATAAGAGGTGGGACTATTCTAAAGAGTGGTGGGAGATCTGACTCTGATCACTCAGACCTGTCTGACTAGAACATAAGGAGGTAGATTTCACCCAGACTAAAATCTCTTTACCTTTGGATTAGATCTAAACTTTCCCAGTTGGGTGGTGTCTGCACAAGATTGAGGAGAATGTTAAATTCAATCTCATTATCAGCCCTATTCTTCAGGAGCTGATTTGACCTAGTAGAGAATGAGGAAATAAAATGGGAAAAATACTGGATCTCACCAACAGTAAATGGTTTTTAATATAAGAGAGAAGTAATCATTTCTCTCATAGTCAAGAGATCAAGGTTTGCTTCTTGACTCTTAAGTAGCTGTGAGATCTATCATACACACATGTGATTCTGTTTTCTCATTTGTAAACTGAATTTGATAAAAATTTCTGTGGTCCCTATTCATATAGTTTTATGTGGAAAGAATTCTATAAACTGTCATTGCTCTACAAATATCAGTTACTATCATTTTCCACTTTTTGTGCCTTTATTTGTGTTGTTCCTTGTTTGTGCTTTCTCTATCTCCTTTGATGAAAAATGTTATTCTCAATCATTAGGCATATGCTTCCCCTTAGGAGCCATCCTGGGTTCTCTTCTTTATATTCTAAGCTTTGGAGATCATATCAGTTCACAAAAGCTCAATTATCCTCTCTCTTTCTCTCTCTGTCTGTCTCTCTCTGTCTATCTATCTATCTATCTATCTATCTTTCTCCTCAGTCTATATCTCTAAGCATAATTTCATTTGCATTCTAGTCACATATTACCAACTACCTGTTGGATGTTAATTTTTCATTAGTATCTTAAACTAAAGCATACTCCAAAAAAATCATTGCATTTCCCCCAAACTCATACCTTCTTTAAATTCCCCTATTTTAAGGGTACTACCAGTCTTCTAGTTGACTTGGTTCTTTACTATAGAGTGATCCATCTAATCATCTGCTAAGTCTTATCAGATCTACCTCAGTAATGTCTCCTATAGTTCATCCCTTCTTTCCACTTACCCAGCCATTTCTAGTTCAGGTCTTCACCACTTTTCACCTAAACCACTGAACTAACCTTCAGATTGGTTTCCCTGTTTCTAGCCTCTCCTCTTTCCAAACATTGGCCATACCTGCCAAAATGATAATATCAAACACAGGCCTGACCATATCACTGTCCTACTCAAAAAGCTTCATTTCTTTCTTTCTGCTTCTAGGAAAACAATGTGAGCTCCTGCCTTTAACTTTTAAAATCCTTTATAGTTTAGCTCTGATAGGTAGAAGAGATGAGAGAGAGACAGAGTGAGAGAGAGAGAGAGAGAGAGAGAGAGAGAGAGAGAGAGAGATTTCATGTTATTGTTCCAGTAAAATTGGCCTACTTCTTGGGCCCCTTAAAAGACATTTGATTTCTCCCTTCTGTGTTTTTGCACAGGGCTATCACCAATTTCAGGAATGCTTTCCTTCCTAACATCTCCTGGATTCCAATTCTTACATGAGTCCTTTCTTGATTCCCACCTCCCCGCTTGTTAGTGCTCTATCCCTCTCCCCAAAATGGCTTCCTCTTTCCTTTGTATATAATTTATACTTACTGATCTGCATATGTGTTTTGTATCTCCAGTGGAATGTAAATTTAATAAAGGGAGAAACTGTTTCTGTCTTTTTGCTCATAGCATCTAGAACATTCTATAAAACCTGAATTAAATCAAAACTCATCTAATACTTTTCTGATGCATCACACAAATGTATGCTCTTCTTGAAATTTATCACCGGTGAACTGGCATTTACTACATAGAAAAGATTAGTGTAAATTTTTTGTGTATGTTTTCAGTTCAATTTGAAAATATATTAAGCTAATAAGTATAAACCCCAGAAACCCACTATATCCCTGAGTGCTACTATCAAGAAAGGCAATCACCACAACATCTTCCCCCACTGCAGCACCACTCACCTGAAATTCTCTCTCCATTTTTTTTCTCTCAAGAGTTAGATTATCCAGAGGTCGTTAGCTAAATCTTTGTGCTACTAGCCAGCATGCTGTCCACTATGCCATGATGCCTTTCAGAGACTAGCATATACTAGACACACTCTGAGGCAGATATCTGTGATTCAAGAGGATGTCTCTTACACTAGCTGAATCTATTAATTACCCATTATATAATCAACACATGATTTCTGGGCTAGAGTGAGCATAGGAAAAGGAGAAATACATAAGAAATCTTAACGCGTTTTATTACTAGTCTCTAAGGAGACAATTGCCTCTCACTTATATTACCAAGCAGAATAGTAACTAAAGTGGCTACCTTGACCTACTGTTTTCTATAGTGAGAGCATGTGCTTCCTCCTCCTCTCCTCCATGGTCCTCTTGAATCTAATAATTCTTCTTTGACCTTTATGTGTAATATTTTCTTCCTACTCCATATGCCCAATCACTGCATGACAAACTCTGATCCGTCATTTGGCCCTAGGCCTTTATCTAACACTGTCCCATTGACATTATGTCCCTCTACTCAGCCTACCTGGTATACTTTGGGTACATTCTCCCTATATCCTGTTGTCTAAGAAGACAATATCTACAATTCATGTTCCCACTGCAGTGCCACTTGCCTGCTGTTCCCTTCCTTTGGCTTTCTCCAAAAAGTTGGGTTGTCAATTGACCTGCTGACCAAACTCTCTGGATGATAGGTTATCATTTCTCCTGAAAAAAATGAGCTAAATTGTATATGAAGCGCTTCTGGTATAAGTCATTTAATAAATTTATAAATTTTGTTTTTAAGCATAGTACAAGATTCTTTTGGAACTGAGAGGCAAATGCGGTTGCATAAAATGTTGTTAATAAGAATATTTTTGGGTGTCTCTTTCCTGAAATTCAGAGAATCAAGTATCAGATCTCTCTTAATTAATGGAAATACTAGTCACAAGCCTGAGACAGCAAATGACTAGGATTTAAAAAGAACTAAGTCATGTTCACTTTCATACACTAGCATATAGATAAATTCCCAAGATTAGTGGTATTAAAGTATTTACTTTGAAATAAGTAATGTCCTGTCTAGATGATTATAAACAATTTAAAAGCACTTAATAGATTATATAAAAGCCTAGTAGAAAGCACTGATTAAAATGGAACATAGAACATCATTCATATGTTACATATCTCCCTAATATAACTTAGGAACCTATCTTCTGCTCATTTGTTAGAAAAGCAGAAGACAATTTTAAAGAACCATGTATTATTAAGTGTGTGTTTCCTTAATCTATAGCCTAATGTCACTTTATTCTGTGCAGAATCTTTTGTGTCAATGGCATATGAAGAAAACCTCCCAGACTTAAATAACACTTATATAATTTAATAATAAATAGGAAGGAGAATACAATTAAAGAGGAAGAAAGAAATGCTACATCTTGAGCCAGAGCTGAGAAGAGGTTGGAGTTTAATTTAAAGCCTTCCAGAAACCGTGGCTGGTTATTTTTAGGCAGCCCACCAACATCAAATGAATGCCATGTAAACCAGCCGCTGAATTCTAAAGTGATGCCTCAGCTGTGGTTAGAAGAGCTGGGAGGCTATGTATATTTTACGTATTTAGAAATGAGTTAGGAGGGGATTTAAATTCTGTCCAAGAGAAAGAAAACCTGGGATTATTTTTGGATATGAAGACTGGAGATTCTGCTGCATATATGGGACCTAACAGAAAGCCCTCTTTCAGCCAGCATAACTGAAAGCTATGCACAAATTATCCCTGGGACCAAAGTTCCAATTAGTAGCTGTCATGATAGACCTATGAAACAAAGAGAACATTTGAGACAGAAACCCTGAACCTAGTACACTTCACAATTTCTTTAGATTGACTTATTTTTCTTTTATCAATCCTCAAACATGACTATTCAGCAGAATAAGATTTCCATTAATAAAACTTATATTTGAGGAATACTCTATGTTGTATGAAAAGAGGCTTTCTCCTATTGAAAAAGCAAGACAGCAACATAGAAAGGAATCTTTCCTTATCTAGAGTACTAGAGCAGATAACCCCACTCCTCCAAATGTTGGAAAAAAAAACATAGCAGTATGTGTGGGCACCTATGGAGAGTGATGCAGAAATAAAATATTGAGACCAGTCTCTGCATGGTGGGTAAACATATCTCTCATTACTGCCACACCTCCATTCAAGCAGAGGATATATGCCAAATGGAAATTTTGCCAGCTCTGTTTCTTTGTTCAAACTGTAAATTCAACAGAGAATTGGTTTACTAAAAGAAATCCCCAAATGGCAAAGAAATCAGAGGCAAATTTTTATTAGAGATGATCTGTCCATTAATCTAATGTCATCAAGGAAAGTTACAAAAATAGCATTTTATTTTATTTATTTCTATGGGCTAGGTAACTTGTAATTCTTTTGTGTCCAGGGCCATGTATTTAGGAGTCAACAAGGTAATAGAAGTCATGATTGTGTGAAGTGACCTGGTAAACCAAGTACTTTTTGAGCCACGGGCAAGTCACTAACTCTGAACCTTGAGTCTATAAATTCTTTTTGCTGTTTAATATTTTGATAAGCATATTTTTTAAAAAAGCAATTTCTTTTGTAATCCTACTTTTAAAAATTTTATAAATTTAAAAAGATTAAGAAAGAGTCCTTAGGATTTACCAGTTTACCAAAATTGTTCATACATACACATACAGAGAGAGAGAGAGAGAGGGAGGGGGAGGGAGAGAGGGGGAGAGAGAGAGAGGGAGAGAAACAGAGACAGAGACAGAGGGGAAAGACAGAGAGAGAGAGAGAGAGAGAGAGAGAGGGAGGGAGGGAGGAAGAAGAAGCTCTGCTCTAAGACTTATCAACTAAGTTAGAGATGGATTATTATCATCTATGTGGGTGCTCCATCAGAGAGCTATGACTATGGAAGATGTTTTTTTTTTCCTTCTGTTCTATTTTTTCAAGTGCTTCAGTATGTCAAGATGGTGGTTCTAGTTTATAGAAGACTAGGATAAGAGTACTCAGATGGTAACAATATGTAAAATGATGAAGCCCTGGAGTAATATGTCTATGTTATTACCTAGTAACAGTCTGTGTGTCTGCTGTCTAAAGACTAAGCTATACTAATTCAGAAAGTCATCATTAGAATGTGGGCCACCCAAAGAATTGGAAATTGAAGCGATGCCCATCAATTGGAGAATGGCTGAACTAGTTGTGATATAGGAATGTAATGGAATACTATTGCGCTGTAAATGATGAGCAGATAGATTTCAGAAAAACCTGGAAATAGTTACATGGACTGATGCTGAGTGAAGTGAGCAGAACCAGGAGAACATTGTATACAGTAACAGTAACACTGTGTAATGATCCACTATGATTGATTTAGCTCTTCTCAGCAATACAGTGATCCAAGACAATTCCAAAAGACTCACAATGGGAAATGCTGTCCACAGTCAGACAAAGAACTATGTAGGCTCAATGCAGACCAAAGGATACTATTTTCACGTTTTTGTTGTTTTTTTTTTCCTTTTGTACTGTTTCTTCTTTCACAACATGACTAATGTGGAAATATGTTTTACATCATTGCACATGTGTAACCTATATCAGATTGCTTGCTATCTTGCAGAAGGGAGAGGGAAGGAGGGAGGGAAAATTTTGGAACTCAAAATATTTCAAAAAATTAATGTTGAAAATTGTCTTTACATGAAATTGGAAAAAACAAAATACTATTAAAAATATTGGCCACCAGATTATGGATCCTTATAAGCCACAAACTAGGTTGCTAGAATCTGCACTGGGGAAGAAGTGCATTTCCATCATTCCCATTGATGAAATCATAGATCTTTACAATCATGAAGTAATTGTGGAATCTACAGGTTCCTTCAAAGCTCAAGGGTTGCTTCCCTCATAGATCTTTTCTTTTCCAGCTACCCCTCAAATTCAGGAAGTTAGTTTTATTTATGTCAGCACATATGTAGATATGTATGTATATATAGGTTTTTATTTTGTTTTTCTCCAATATAATGTGTCTTTGAGGGCAGTCAACAAGCATTTTTACAGACTTACTATGCACAAGGCACTGTACTAAATGCTAAATATAGAAAGACAGCCCTTGCTCTCAATGAGCTCACAAGGAGTCAAGAAGACCTGAGTTCAAATTCGGTCTCAGACACTTACTAGCTGTGTGACTGTTGGCAAGTCACTTAATCTCTATTTGCCTTAATACACTGGACAAGGAAATGGCAAACCACTGAAGTACCTTTGCCAAGAAAACTTCAGGGACAGTATTGGTGTAGTATGGTCCACAGGGACATGAAAAGTCAGACACCACTGATTAACAAGAATTAGGTTCAACAGAAACCATACTAAATGTGCTAGTAAAGACTTTTTCCTTTTTATCTCCCTTGCCAGGATATGACACAGCCTCTGGCCCATAATAGGCACTTAATAAATGCTTGCTGAATGAATTAAAGACATAGAAGACAAAAAGGGCAGAAGGTATTATTTTGCTGGCAGAGAAAGAGAAATGCTGAGGAATGGCAGCTAAAGAGCAAATTTGTATCTACAGAAACATGAAGAAAATAGCACAAACTCTGGACAAGTCATTCACCTCTCTGGGCTTCAGATTCCTCCACTACAAAATGAAAAAGCAAAGCTTGTCTATGATACCTCCCAGTTTTAAATGTTATGAGTCTATGAACAGATGAGCATTTGAATGAGAAATCGAAGAAAGCGAGAAGTGGATGATACCCCTTTAATTAAATATGTTAATGAGAAGTGCTATCTTACTTTAGGGCTTCTTGGTTGTTGTTTTATTCGAGAAAAGAAAGTGATAGGTTCTATCATTCAAAGTGCAGAACTGACATTTTTGAAGTACCACCATAGAAACTAGAAGTGGGCAAATTAGCTTCAATACCTGTGAGCAAGAAATAGTGATGGATATCAGTGAAATGAATTCAATTAAACAACCATTAATTAAAATTATAGTAATGATATATTCAAGAAAATTACAAAGTTATTTTAGGCCTTTTGTACTTTCAACCTATAGGAAGAAGAGAAAAAATGCCATTACATCCAAAATCTGATTGTTCCAAGAGATTCAGGTCAAAAAAGTAAAGGACTGAGAAGTAGGAAACCTAGATTCTCTGCCTAGCTTTGAAGTGAAACTGTCCCAGTGACATTGGGCAAGCATCTGGAATTTGTAGGGCTTTAGTTCTGTCATTTTTAAAATGAAGAAATTGCAGTAGATTTCTTCCAATGTCCCAGATTTCAGTGTATATTTGCTTCTGTTGTTGTGTTCCAATAGTAATTATTTATATTTATAGAACACTTTACCTTTTACAAAATGCTTTCCTTATACCAACCCTATGGAGTAAGTAGAGCACATATTTCTTCATTTTTAGATAAGGAAACTGAGGCTCAGATAGATGGCTAAGCATTTTGGCAAATCATACAGCTAGTAAAAGCTTGAGTTGGGGCATGATCTCTGATTCTTTGAGTCTAAGTTGAGTTCTGATTCCATTATACATGAAGCTGCCTTAAGCCAGCATGAGTTTCAATTAAATTTTTGAATAAATATTTTATAGTTGAGTAATGTGTACATAGTAGTATTCTAAGTGTTAGGAAAAATATATAAAGTTTGGAAAAGACTGGGGTATCTGTGATCATTAAGTTTACACTCTTAGTGGGGTCTTAAATCAAGTACAGAAATCCGTAGCATAAAATGGACATATGTTTAAGAGAAGTGTAGAGTGTTAGGTGAGGCCTGAGGGGTGAGGATTTTGCCAACTAAGCAAATTAAGAAGCATTCATGAAGGAGGTGGCAACTGAATTGCATTTTTACTAGATTTATGAGGGGGAGACATAGTGAATCATAAGAGCAAAGGCACAGGGGTGAATATTCAGAGAATAGTTTTGCTAGATTATGGAGTACAAGCTGGGGTCAATGTACAAGATAAGGTTGAGTAGTTAAAATACAGCCAGATTTTTAAGGCCTGTAATTCCAGTCTAAGACATTTGAATTTTACTCTGATAATGAGAAGGGTCTTCAATCAATCAGAAATTATTTCCAAAGTGCCTATTATTTCTCAGGAAGCCTTGAAAGCTAAGAGACAGAGACGAAAAAGTATTCTAGGTATGGAAGGATAGCCAGGGGAAAGGCACAGAGTTTGAGATGGAGTGTTACATTTGGGAACAATAAGGAGGCCAGTATATAGTTGGGTTACACAGTATAGCAAAAAGAGTAAAGCATAAGAGGGACAGCTAGGTGGTGCAGTGAGTTGAGCATGGACCCTGCAGTCAAGAGGACCTGAGTTCAAATCCAGCCTCACACATTTGACACACTAGCTGTGTGACATTGGGCAAGTCACTTAACCCCAACTGCCCTGCCTTCCCTCCTCCAAAAAAATAAAAATAAAAAAGTGATAAAAGATTAAAAAGAAAAGAATAAAGCATAAAAAAAGTGGAGAAGAGAGGATTCTGGGAAGATGATGGAGTAAATCAGAAAATTCCAAATGCTCCCGATTTCCCCCACTAGCAGGACAGAATAGCACCTCAGGGCAAATGTAAAGTGGTAAAAACAAACAAGAGTTGGGGAAGAACCCTGGTCCTTCTGGAACAACCAGAAGAAAAATCCCAGGAACAAGGTTTGGTTCCTGTGAATAGTAAGCACCTCCAGGTTACTTCTGTAAAGTGCAGGCCCTGGGGCTATCTGGACTGGGAGGTAGCCTCAGCCTCAGCCACAGAAATTTTCACCTCCTAGACAGTGCCAGGCATGTGCATCTGAGCTGGGGAAGATTAAGGGAATCACTGCTCATAAGGAATGCCAGATCCAGCTGTGCTGCTGAGTTGTGGCCATGGGAGAGAAGGAACCAGAACATGCCTCGTGTTATTTTTTATCAGTAGGATGGGATGGGACTAGCTGTGGGTACCTACAGGAGGACAGTGCTCTTGGTTTCAGTTCCAGGCCAGAGGGGAGAAGTAAAGGAGAATCTGAGGCCCAAGGCACCCCCCCCCATATCCCAAGACTAGAGATGATTACAGTAACGAATTCCTATAAATTGAAAAAAATGAGCAGGTAAATAACCCAACCATAAAAAATTACTGTGGGAATAGTGAATACCAGGGTTCATTATTAGAAAAGGATATTGAAGCAAAAAATAAAACAAGCCTCTCCTACCCCAAAGAGTAAAGTCAAATGGTCACCTGGCCAAAACGAATTCATAGAAGAACTAAAAAAAGACTTTAAATGTCAAATGAGAGATATTGAGGAAAATTTAAAAAAGAGAAATAAGAACAATAAGTCAACCAACTAGAAAAAGAGATCAAGAATCTTAAGGGAGGAAAAGACTCCTTGAAAATTAGAATTGGGAAAGGGGAAGCCAGTGAAGTTATGAGACCAAGAAACAACAAAACAAAATGTAAAGAAATAAAAAATTGAAGAGAAAGTGAAACATCTCCTAAAAAAAAAACCAACTGACCTAGAGATCAAGAAGAGAAAATATAAGAATAGGCTTCTGAAATTTATAATCAAAAAAATAATCTTGACATAATGATACAAGAAACACTTAAAGAAAATTTTCCTGAAGTGTTAAAACAAGAAGGGAAAGTAGAAATAGAAAAAAATCCATCAATCACCACTTGAAAGAGAATCTATGAGGAAAAACTGTAGTAATATCATAGCTAATTTCTGAGACTCTCAGCTGAAGGAGTAAATATTACAAGAAAAAAAATTCAAATATGGCAGAGGACCACATAAGACCGAGCAGCAGATACATTAAAAGACCACAGGGCTTGGAAAACCGTATATGGAAGAGCAAAAGAACTGGGGTTGCAGCCGAAAATGTCACATCCTCCAAAGTTAAGGATAATCCTGAATGAAAAAAAAAATTACGGACATTCAATAAATTGTTAGACTTAAAGGATTTTGTTGCAAAAGACCTGAAATCAATAGAAAATTCAATATGCAGGATCCAAGGAAATATAAGATAAACATCTAAGACATCTAAGCGCCTCAATAAGGACAGACTGTTCATTTTTTATACGAGGACATATAAGTTGTATGTCTAGGAATGTTATAAGTAATTGGGTGGTTCAAAAGAAAGATTGGGGTAGAGTTGAATATGGTATGATATTAAAAAGCAAACCATCTAGGAAAAGATGAAAAGAATAATCATATACAAATGATGTGAAAGAGGAAGAATACACAAAGAGGAATTAGATGGGGGAGGAGGGCTGCTAGCTCACTAGTTCTGGAACCTTACTGTCATCTGCAATGGGTTAAAGAGGGAAATACGTGTGTGTGTGTGTGTGTGTGTGTGTGTGTGTGTGTGTGTGTGTGTGTAACTAGAAGGGCATAAAAGTTATCTAGATTCAGAAAGAAATGAAAGGCTTAGGGGATAGAGAGGGAAGAAATTATAAGAGCGTGATTTTAGGATGGGAGAGAGGGGATAAGGGAGGGTTCTTTGTTGTAAGGGGGTAGGTTAAATAATAGGGAGGCAAGATAGCTGGTAGAAGTAAAGTAGAGGATTCATGAGGGATAGGATATAACAGATACATACAATCATAAAATAGAGATCAGGAGTAGAATTTATTGGGGAAAAATGGCAGAGGTAGTGATCATGATCTCAGACAAATTTAAAGATAAAAACATATTCATTCAGAAGAGAAAAAAGGGAAACTATTCTATATGTTAGCCATATTAATCAATATTGTTATAGACTATTTAAAATAATTAGACAATATAAGGTTGGAATATTGTTGTGGTATAGGAAATGAGTTGCTGGGCTTAGAAAAATAGGGAAAGACTTGAACCTATGAAGGAAGATGTTATTCGCCCTCACAGACACAGAGGACATACAAGTATTGTATGGGCCTACATAGATGCATATGAATTTATATATTTATATATGAGTATGAGTACAGATATCTAAGTGTGTGTGTGTGTGTGTATATGTATATGTATGAATGTGTATATGTATGTATATGTGTTTGTATATGTATGTCTATGTGTATATATGTGTGTGTGCATGTATCTATATATGTTCATATGTACTTAAGCTTGGATATATTTGTGTGTATATATATGTATATGTATGTGTATATATGTATATGTGTATATACATATATATGTGTGTGTGTGTATATACACATACACATACACACACACACACACACACATATATCCTAGCTTAATTGTAGCTTTCTTGTTGGAGGGAAGGGAGAAAAAGAACAAAGTAAAAAGTGTACATCACAGAACAAAAGGAAACAAAGAAAAGATGGACTACTCTCAATACAACATATAGTATTTATTATATAGGTTTTCTTGAAATGGAAATTTATTGGTGCATAATTTGAATCATCTCTTATGTTCTTCTGTGCACATGGTAATGCTTTTTCTTTTCTTATTTCCTATTTAAGTTTTAGTATTTAAGTTTATAGTATTTTTTTTCTTTTCTTATTGTGTATTGAAGTTTTAGTATTTACATTTAAAACAAAACAAAAAAAAAGAACATAAATTTTCTAATGAATCCATCTGGTCCTGCAAAAAACAAAAACAAAAGCAAGAAAAGTGGAGAGGTAGGAAAATGCTAGGTTATGAAGGGTTTTAATTCCAAACATGGTATGTTTTCTTTAATCCTGGAAGAAGTAGAGATTCATTGTGTTCATTCATTCAGTTATGTCCACCTCTTCATGACACTATGGACCATACCACTCCAGAGCCTTCTGTCCTCCACTGTTTCTCAAAGTTTATCCAGGTTTATGTTCATTGTTTCCATGATACTGGAATTTATCAACTAGCAAAGTGACGATGTCAAAGCTTCGCTTCAGAAAAATCACCCTGGCAGCCAAGTGGAAGAGGACTGGAGTGAAGAGAGACTTGAGTCAGACGTAGTCGTGCAAGCTTGTACCAGAGTAGCAGCTGTTTGAGTGGGGAGGCAATGTAAAAGAGAAATATTATTTATAAAGGTATAAATGGCATGAATGGCAATAAATTAGATATATGTGGTAAGTGAGGGGGAAGAGTTAAAGATGACACCGAGGTTTTGGTGGGGTAATAAAAACATGACATCTTTAACTTTCTCTCCATTAAGTTTACCTCCCAAGGAGATTAGGATCCTTTTTCGGTTTCAGGTCCTAAAAATTGGGGGTATGATATCTATTTTAATGAAACTCCTTGTAACCAAACAAGTGAGAATTTATTACAGTTTTAATATATTTATAATTCAGTATTTATTTATTTAGTATGTTGTATATAACACAGTATACATATTATTTATTTTTGGTCACATTTTAAAGATGAAGAATTGAGGCCTAAGTGGCCTCAATAAGATGTGACCTCCTTGAAGCCACTATTGGGAGAGCTAAAAACAAACCATAGGTCCCTATTGGCTCATACAATAAAAGACATTTCTTCACCAGAAACAATCATTCTAAGTTTGAGATCAACTTCATACTTTCCAAGGTAAGATTGGTTTGTATTTAGAGAAACAGTGTAAGAGTATTCCGTTTGAATGAGATTCTGCTTCATTCATAAAACTTAAGTTGGTGCTTCTGGAAATAGTTCTTTACTAACAACCTCTTATAGCTGGCGGAACGACAGCCATGATGGGTTGCCAAAAATCTCTCCATAATTTATCATTCTTGAATAATTTACTTGATTATTTTTTTTCAAAATGTATTAACTCATGTAATTAAACAAGTTTGCTGCCATATTCTCCAAGGACAAGTAGAGATTACAGATAGGCTTTAAAAATGCCAGCCAACTGAAATCTGTATTAATTATCTGCCCTCCTCTTACGTACACTTGACTTGAAAATTATATGACACTTTTTTTGCTGCCATCTCCAAATATTCTGAGCCTATTAAGGCAAATAATTTATTGCTGTAATGTTGAAAATTTGGAAGATGTTCTCCTTTTTACAACCTAGTCTTTTTAAAATAGATTTTCCAGTAGCAATATTGTTGTTATTTTTCTCCCCTTTTGAAAACCTCCTAAATCAGGTAACGACAGAAAATTTCTGACTTGTTCATTTGAAACAATAGCACAAACAAAAGTAAAGTAGGCATTGCGAAGTCAAGGTAAAATGGAATAATCACCAGGAATGTCTAATTCACAATTGGAAATATTTATCTTTCCATTCTCCTACAAAATGCTCCAGTGTTCATGTTTTACTAGAGTTTTTATATTGTTGTTCAGTCGTTCACTCATTTCTGACTCTGTGACCCATGGACCATACTGTCCATGGAGTTTTCTTGGCAAAGATACTGGAGTGATTTACCTTTCCTTCCCCAGTAGATTGAGGCAAACAGAAATTAAGTGACTTGTCCATGGTCACATAACTAATAAGTGTCTGAGGCCAGATTTAAACTCAAGTCTTCCTGACTCCAGGCCTAGCACTGTATCTTTTACCTTGCCTAGCTTCCTCTATACGTCCATTAACCATACCCTAATATGTATCCTATTTTGAACATAGTACTTTTTCTTTCCCAGACCTCTTTTTAAGTGATCTTTTTTCTTCAGAATATCTGTTTAAATATTCATTAGTATTATGCTAATTGGAAAACAATGCAATTATTATTGTCCTGGAGCAATTTTCATTTTCATATATACATATATATTTTTTTTTCTTGATGAAAGAGTAATTTAGCATTCCAAGAGATCCATGATTGAATTGGCATGGTGTCTCTTTGCATTGATGTATTTCAATATTCCTCTTATATCTTGGTTTTTATGAGTTGTCATGACAAAAATGAAAGAAACAAAAACTATTTTAAAAACCACAACGATCAATATCTGGTAGCTAACTTTCTGTTCAGGTTCCTCTCTCATCTTAATTAGACTAGTCCATGGATAAAAGGCATAGTCCAGTACAGGATGACAGATTACTTTCATCCTATGTAAAGAGGAAGTGAAGTAGGGCAGTGATTGTCAAAGAATGTGCCATGAAACAGTAGTGAGCTACACTTTCCATTCAGCATGCCATGAAACTTTGAATGTTATGACAGATAAAAGAAAATCTGTAGGTAATTTTGCTTAATATAAATTTTCCTTATCCAGCAGACCTATCATGGCAAGAGTGGCATCCTAAAAATAAGGAAAATTTGCCTATTAATACTTCCACATAAATATAAAAACACTTCATATCTAGAACTTCCAAACAATTTAACAGAAAAGTCTCTTATTGAAGAAAAACTACAAATATGAGTTATACCTCCCCACAGTGTGGCCCACTTAAATATTGCACCCAAGTTCGTTAGGACAAAGAATGTTGCACTGTGATCAAAAATAAAACTGAGAATGACTGACAAACTTCAGTTGAGGTGTCCAAAGAAGAAAAGTATGAGGGTGCTGGTCTTTCATAGATGTGATCACACAAAGGGGGCCAAGTGTGTTCTTTTACATATTTACTTTATAAATATTGTTAGCTATGAGAATTTGCTAATCAGAGTAAACTTAGCGAGAATATAGGCATGGGGAGGCAATACAGGGGGGTGTAATCCCAGAGATGAGACAGAATTAGATCTAACATTGAAGGTTTTGCAGCAAGTACTATATATGGCTAGGAAAATTGGAACACTAATGCATTGTTGGTGGAGTAGTGAACTAATCCATGCATTCTGGAGAGAAATTTGTAACTATGCCCAAAGGGCTATAAAACTCTGCATTCCCTTTGATTCAGCAATACCACTACTAGGTCTGTACCCCAAAAGGGGAAAGGACCCACTTGTACAAATATACTTATAGCAGCTTTTTTTGTAGTGCTCAAGAACTGGAAATGGAAGGGTTTCCCATCAATTGGGGAATGGCGGAACAAGTTATGGTATATGTATGTAATGGAATGCTATTGTTCCATAAGAAATAATGAGCAGGCAGACTTCAGAGAAACTTGGAAAGACTTGTATGAATTGGTGCTGAGTGAAGTGAGCAGAACCCGGAGAACATTGTACACAGTAACAGCAACATCATGCAATGACCAACTTTGTTAGACTTAGCTATTCTGAGCAATGCAGTGATTTAAGACAATTCCAAAAGATTCATGATAGAAAAAGCTAGTCATGTCTAGAGAAAGAACTATAGAGTCTGAATTCAGATTGAAACATTATTTTCTCTTTCTTTTGTTTTTTCTTTCTTTCTCATGGTTTTTCTCTTTTGTTCTGACTCTTCTTTCACAATACAACTAATGTGGAAATACATTTAATATGTTTATACACGTATAGCCTATATCAGATTGCATGCCATCTTGGGAAGTGGGGGATGTTGGGAGGGGAGAAATTTTATAACTCAAAATCTTATAAAAGCAAATGTTGAAAACTAAAAAGAAAGTAAATAATTTTTTAAAATGCATTTGATAGGAACTCTCCAATACTGGGGCCAGTTCAGACTGTTCTATTACCTGCTAATCTACTATCTCATTAGAAAAATATGAGTAAACATACCTCTCTCAATTAACAATGCGCAGCACAGGATCTTGAGCACAGTAGACACTCAATAAATATTTATCAATGAATTTTCCCATCCATAAAATAGCAAAAGGCTATAGTTGATACTATTTACTTCTAGTCATCATTTTAGCCATGACCCAATAAGAATAACACATAAAACACTCTGAAATGCTCAGAAAGGAAAGACATAAATATACCAATACTACATAAATAATATCGGGTTCTGTCAGGATCGACTTCCTTCTGCTTCATAAACTGCTACCTTCAACTATTAATGAAATGCTTGTAAATAATTGATAGTGAAATCAAAATGAATAGAGGTAACTTTTAATAAATGATGAGATTAATGACATTGTGGGAACCACTGAATGATTTAAAATGCCTTAGTCATACATCATTACAGCATTCATTAAACAAAATGCATGAAAACTTTAATGCAGCATAGATACTTAAAACATATTGGCATATCTGAGGAGGAAGTTTGAGGGGGAGGTGGAAGAG
Organism: Trichosurus vulpecula; assembly: GCF_011100635.1. Classification (NCBI taxonomy): domain Eukaryota; kingdom Metazoa; phylum Chordata; class Mammalia; order Diprotodontia; family Phalangeridae; genus Trichosurus; species Trichosurus vulpecula. Next base: position 89,816,716 of record NC_050579.1, read on the forward strand.
AAGATTCCATAGGTAATACAGAATCTTATGGTAACTTATTCTGACAGCTTATTAAAACATAACCACATTAGGGTCTATCACAAATGGCTTTAATCGGAAAAGACCATCAATCATTTATAAAGGTAAGCACTTGAGTGGGTGATACTGGAAATAGAGGATGAGTTCCAACATAACAAAATGGAAGAGGGGATGGTTTAGAAGTTTCTGTTGAGAAATGTGTGATCTCCAAATCAGTTATATTTATAAAGGAATACAAATTTAAAAGTAGAGTCAATACCTCTTGGTGAATCTCTTATTTTATAAGTGAGATATATTAAAAACTTCCAAAAAGATGTGTTGTCAAAGAAATCTTAAACATAGTTTTTACTTCACCATATGAATAGGTCAATGATTTCCAAGTGGGCACTCTTTCTAAAGGCTTTCTCAGCCTGCATAAGTCTTGTACTCTTCTAAATTCTGCATAAAGAAGTCAACCAACAAACTAGGATGAATATGGTGATAGTTGAGATATGGTTGCAGAGCTCCTCTAATTCTCTGGCTGTTATTTTGGTACCAATGCAGCACTCATGATGACTAACGATTAGCCCTTATTCTCACAAATTGATTGCCGCACCCCTTTTTTCTAATTAGAGATCTTTCCGTTGTTACCTCTTTAACCACTTTTTTTGCAAGTCATGCATAGTAGTAGATGGGATGCAGTTTGATACTGTTTGATGGGGTGCCTTTCTCCATTGACCTTTGAGTGACACAATTTTAGTTCCCCAGAGATCACTGTAATACTTGCTTTATCTTCATAAGATATGACTAGAAGATTATCAATTTTTAAAACATGGGTTTTTGTTTCAGGAATATGCTCAAAGTCATTGAACACAGCTGTATTATTATCCCTATGCTATCCAGTCAACCCCAGCCTTCCATTCAATTCTGAACCATGTGTATTGTTAATCTTCCATGCCTGTTCAAGAAATATATACTAATGGACCAATTCTATATATGAGCTGCTTAACTGTATGCTATGATAGAACAATGGGAACTTGTCTTCTGTTATCATTTCGTCTTTTGTAGATAGTTAAGTAAAACTAGATCAAAAGTTTGGACAACAGACCACAAACATGGCACAGAGTATGATATGGTAGTAAAAGTGAAGTGCATCATCCAGGCATCTGCTGGAGTTCTTACTCTGCCAACAACAAATAAATCAGTCTTGCCTTAATGATATCAACCTTCAATAGGTAGAGGAAGCAATAAAGGGGATTCTTTTCAGGACCTGCTTCTCACTAATAGGGAAGAATTGGGTGCTGGAGAAAATAATAAGAACTTCAGGAGGAAGCTACTATTTCCTCATGGAATGAGTGATAGTGAAAGAGAAAATCTTGATGGAGTTTGACATGAACCCTCAATTCCAGGAGAATAGACTTAAAAGGGTTCAGAAGAATAGGTAGGATTCCATGTACAAAAATTTCCAGAACTCAGCTCAGGAGGAGTGGGAAAATATGAGTGAATAAAATTCAATAGATAAAAAGAGAAATAATTCTAATGAAGAAGAAAATTTAGTGTTGTCTGAAGACTTCTGTTTAGATGCAAAGAAAACTCACCAACTCGCTTAGATTTAAAAGGGGGAAAAAGACATGTCTAAGATAGAAACAAGGGAAGATAAAAGAGGATGAATACAAAAGGAGGGGATAGTACTATCAGAATAGGGTCAGGAATGCAATAACTCAGAATAAACCATGATTATCAAGGAAAGTTAATGGTAAGGAAAAGGTCATTTTAAAAATTATATTGGGGGAAATTGAGAATACCATAAGGGATAATACTTCAGCTGGAAATGGATGATAACTGGCAACAGAGAGTATGAAGAGTTGGTAAATCTTTATCTTGCTTCTGTTTCTTCTGCCAAGGAAATTGACCTTTGTACTGGATATACTGGGGGAAAAGTTAATAGGGAATTCACATCCAAATTTAAGTAAGTAGATAATGGAAAATCATTTAGTTGTATTGATGGATTCAAATCACTTGGCCCAAATGAATGAATACTGAATCTAAATATTTATTAAGAGCTTGCTATGTGTCAAGTACTGTGGTAAGTGCTAAGGGAAAATAGCAAATGCAAACAATCCATGCTCTCAATTAGTTTATTCTTTAATTGAAAGAGAAAAAAACATAAAATCATGTTTAGATGCAGGAAAGATGGATAGGCCTAGGAATCCCGAGGATTTAGTGGTAGGGTATATGCCAGGGCCCAAGGAAGATTAGGTCAGAGATAGTGCGAGATAAATACAGGGTGTAAAGACACTAGTTGGATGGTAAGGCTTAGAATTCCTACATCTCATTGGGAGACATAGAACTCATAAATTTCATTTCATCTCTGCCTTATAGCAGTGAAACAGCCTAGGGAAAGGAGAAATGAAAAAGGAGATACCCTACCATCACATAAACATGGTGGTGAGTCTTCCTAGTGCCTAGCTGTTCCAAAAGGGGTTCTTAGATTAATCAGGGGGCAAGAGGAGGAGCAAAAAAGGAAGGCAACAAGGGACTCTCAGTGGTGCCAGGTCTTCCCTGTGCCTAGCCATCCTACATGGACTCTGAGAGCTGATTGGTGAACTACAACTACAGGGACTAATAAAACTGGCAGATGAGATTGCTAAATCACTGTCAGGGATATTTAAAAACACGGTAGGAAAACCATAGAGGTCCTTCCAGATTCATGATGGGCAAATGCTCCCCTTATTTTAAAAAATTGAGGAAAATAGCTTCTACAAAATTTAGGTCCACAAGCTCAACTTCTATTTTTCCAAAACCTCTAGAATGTATTTTTTTAATATATTTTTTAATTTCATTAAATATTTTCCAAGTAAATTTTAATAAAATTAATGTTAATTTACTTAAAATTTTGAGTTCCAAAATCCATCCCTTTCTCTCACCTCTTCACCCTCCTTGAGAATGCAAGAATTTGATCTCCATTATTACATGTGAAGTTATGCAACATATTTCAATATTAGCTATGTTGCAAAAGAAAACAGAGACCCCCCCCAAAAAAAAAGAAAATAAAGAAATTTTGAAAAGCACGCTTCAATCTGCATTCAGAGATCTCTCTGTGTAGGTGGATAACATTTTTCAGCAGAGGTCCTCTATAATTGTCTTGGATCATTGTCTTGAACAGAGTACCTAAGACTTAGATAAAGAGTTATTAAGTCTTTCACAGTTGATCATCCTTACAATATTGCTATTACTATCTACAAGGTTTTCCTGGTTCTTCTCATTTCACTTTGCATGAGTTCATATAAGTCTTCCCAAGTCATTTTTTTTAAACCATCCTACTCATTATTTCTTATAGCACTAATCCATCACAATCATATAACACAAATTGTTCAGCTACTCCCCAATTGATGGGCATGCCCTCCATTTCCAATTCTTTGCCACCACAAAAAGAGCTGCTCTAAGTTTTTGCCTTTTGTTTATTTGGGATACAGACCTGGTGCTGGTATTGCTAGGTCAAAGGGTATGCACATTTTATAGCCCTTTGGGTATAGTTCCAAGTTGTTCTCCAGAATGTTTGGGATATTTCACAGCTCTATCAACAATGTGTTAGTATCCCAATTTTTCCACATCCCCTCCAGCGTTTCTTATTTCCCTTTTTCTGTTAATGTTAGCTGATCTGATAGGTGAAATGTTGTACCTCAGAGTTGTTTTAATTTGCATGTCTCTAATCGGTAGGGATTTAGAGCACTTTCTTAATGTGACTATTGATAGTTTTGATTTCTTCTTATGAAAATTTATTGTGAAAATTGCCTGTTCGTATCATTCGATTATTTATCAATTGGGCTTTGGTTCCCTAGAATGTAGTGTTGAAGAGATGGACAGTAAACATTAGAACATGGAGAAATAGTTTCAAAATGCCATTATGGCTTTGTCAAGGATAGATCATAACATATCAACCTTACTCCCCCTTTTTATAGGTTTACTTTAGTAAATTACAGGAATGCTGTAGAGGAAGTTTCCCTTACTTTAACAAAGCATTTGATAATGTCTTTCATGTTATTCTTGTGGGAAAAAATAGGGGAGAAGAGGCATAGATGACAGTGTAATTGGGTGGACCTGGAATGGCTGAACTAAAAGTGTAATCACTATTAGTTTTATAACAAAGCGGAAGACACCTCCAGTAGAGTGCTGCATACTTGGCTCTATGCTGCTTAATATTTTTTGATGACTTTGATAAAGGAATTAATGGCATTCTTATTAAATTTAGAGATGATACAAATCTGAGAGGAATAGTTAATTAAGTTAGGCTGCAAAAAGATAACAACAGACTATAATATGAGGAAGGTTTTTTTTTTAATTTTTTGTTCTGAACCTGTGGTTTCAATACCATAGGAAATTTGTGGAGGGAAGCTCCTCCCACTGCTCTGGCTACTCTCCCTACTCTCCTAAACACCAAATCAACTTAGCAACTTACTTATATAGTCAAAAGCAATTGCCTGGATCACTGAGATGCTAAGTGACTTCATAATAGTCAAAGAGACTTTTTGCGTCAGAGACCAGAATTGTGCTGAGGTCTTCTTAATTCTGAATGAGGTCAGCTATCTGTATAGTTGACTTTCTAAGGAAGATTATTCTTTTTAATAAGATGATTTTTTTTAGATATAAATGTAAAGTCTTGCACTTGGGCTCAAGAAATTGACTTCACACATATGAAACAGCAGTTAGACAACAGTTTGTCTGAAAAAGATATTGAAACACTGACTAGATTGAAAATTCAACATTTCAGTAGTGTGATATGACAGCCATAAAAGCTTAAAGAATATTGGGCCATATTAAAAGAGGAAGGAATGAGGAATGACATTCCCAATGTAATCTATTCTTGTTAGACCATAACTGAAGTAATGGATTCAGTTCAGGATACTCTATGTAAGGCAAAAGATTGATAAACTGAAGAATAGCTTGAGGATAAATGTCTCTAGTCTATTCCAAATCAGAATTATTTTTAAGGAACTAGGGATATTTAGCCTGAAGAAAGGAGGAGTACCCAGGGGACATAAGAATTGTCTGCAAGTATTTGCAATGCTGTCATGTAGAAAAGGGATGGGATTTATTCTCTTTGGACCTGGAGGAAAAAATAAGAGCAATGAGCAGAAGTTACAAAAAGCTAAATTTAAGGTTGATGTCAGGAAGAATCTTCCTAATATTTAGAATTATTAGCCAAAATTGAAATGGATTGCTTTGGGAAGTAACAGCTTTTCTCTCATTGGACATCTTCAAGCAAAGGTTGGATGATGGATGACAATTCGTAGTGAGAATTCTTTGGGGTTCATAGGTAGGCCTAGATGGTTACTGAGATCCCTTCCACCCCTCAAATCTTATAATTCTATGATTGAATTCTTTTGTGGGACAGCTAGGTGACTCAATGGATAGAGCCCTGGTCCTGGACTCAGTAAGATCCGAGTTTAAATCTGGCCTCAGATATTTCCTTACTGCATTACCCTGAGCAAGTCACTTTACCTCCAGCTCAGTTTTGTCATCTCTTAAATGGGGATAATAATAGCACCTACCTTGCATGGTTGTTGTGAGTGTCAAAATAATAATTGCAAAGCATTTAGTATGGTACCTGGCACATAGTAGGTGCTATAGAAATGTTTATTGTTGTCATTATCACCATAATCAACATCCTCCTCTTTCTCCTTCTCCTCATCAACAGTTTAAGGGATTATAGATCTCATATCAGAGGCTCTTCAGTGTTCCAAGACTCAAAGACAATCTGTAATATATCTCCCACAAACAGGAGCATCTAGATTATCTTAGCATCTATAGGGAATTTTTCAGTACTTGTACACTGTAAAGTATAGTCTTCTTTGCAGTGGCGAACACTCTTTTAACATCTTGCTTTATGCATCATTTATAATCAGTGGATCATTGGACAAACATATTTTTTGCTTTTTAATTTATCAAGAAATATTATATGATATTAACATTTGCAAGGGAGATACTATGCCAGGGCAAAGCCTTTAAAGACACATTTTAAAGAATTGAGTGCTTTTTAAAAAGCCAGCAAACAATAAATAGAACTGAATTTTATAGTCTATGCATGTTTTTCTCAATTGTATGTATGAGTATGACTATAGAGATATCTTCTGCTGCAAAATTCAAGCAATGATTAAATTTGACACACATTTATAAAATTATTCCATATGCAAAGTGCCATACTATGTCCTGTGCATATGAGACACTTAGATGTGTGTGTGTATAAAAAACTTACTGTTCCCTTCTCACATTATTATCATTGATATCCACATTATTCTCACCTAGCTTTGTAGAGCTATGAAAGTTGGCAGATGAGTTGACATTCTCAATCACTTTTTTGGGTACCGATGTCTGTCATTTTTAAAAATTATTTCATACCCCATTCCTGGCTTTCAAATGATTGCTTCAGCTAGTGATAGGCCCTCCCCTCTTTCGAGGTTTTCAAAGTTTGGATAACCATTTCTCAGTACGTTGTACAAAGGTTTCTCCCTGACATATGTATTGAACCAGGGGCCCTCTAATGTCTTTTTCAACTCTGAGATGCTGTGATTCTGTAATATGATATGTAGCACAAGTGTGACAATTTTAACAATGTAAGTCAACTTGGTTCTTAGATTTCCTTCAGTTCTGCTCCTTTGGAGGAAATGGAGGTAACAGTACGAATAATATTACTAGCTCACATTAATTACATCAGGATTTAACAAGCAGTTTCCTCAGAACCTCCTTACATTGAGCAGCTATTAGCTTTATGGCATTTTATTCTGGATAAGCATCTACTCTCCAGGCTCCTTTCTTGACTCTCTAAAGTTTTACCACCATGCCATAATAGCCTTTCACCTGGAAGTTCACTCAGACCCTGTGGCCCCTTTTTTAAATTGGATGATTTTTCCTAGAATGCTATTTTAAGGAAAGTACCTATGTCAGTCATTTCTTCATTCCTTTCTGTGTTCTATTATTGACTCTAGAATTTTTCAATCATGCCACTATTCTGTTATCTTTTTCCCTACCCTCCCCTGCCCCTCTTTATAGCTTTCTTTCTTGCGTTGTCCTCCTGTTAGAATATAAACTCTTTGAGGAACTGTTTTACTGCTTATATTTATGTTTCCAGTCATTAAAAGAGTTATTGGCACACAGTAAGCACTTAATAAATGCTTGTTGACTTGAATTAATAATATACTAGAGATACAAGAATAAAAAAAATGAAAGATCCTCATTTTCAAGGATAAAGAACTAGAGAGGGAGAGGGCATAAACATTAAATGATGATAAAACCATTACCAGAAAACTGGGCTCTGGTTCCAACCCTTCCACTAACTAGCTATAAGTGTTTGGATGAATCACTTCCCTTCTCTTGTTATCTCTTTCCTTATCTGTAAAAGAAATAAATTAGACTACAGGATTTCTAACATTCTTTTTTGTATCTTTCATTCCATGGCTCTCAGTGGAAATAGAATCATGATTCTATATTCCTAAGTGAAAAGTAAAAAGGATGCAGGTTGAGAATGCATGAGACCTGAAGGAACAGAGAGTGCTAAAGAGTGATTCTGAGCAGCAAAAGGGTGATTGAGTGGTTCGAAGGATCATAGAGTTCAAAGCAATGCCTGTACTCCTGAAAAGTGGAGTAGCTTCAGTCTTCCAAGTGGTGATTTGTGTAATTCTGAAAGATCTGCCTGTCTTAAACCTCCATTGTTCACTGGAAGATATTTTGTAGAGGATAACTGGAGTGATAAAACACTTGTCAGATTGTTTCCTTTTTTTTAAAAAAAATCATTATTAAATGGGAATGCCCAAAGATTTTTAGATGTAGTGCATAATAAAACACACATCAGCATAATGTGACTTTCCCCTCACTTAATAGTATTTTTTCTAATTATATGTAAAAATAGTTTTCAGCATTCACTTTTATAAGATTTTGAGTTCCAACTTTTCTCCTCCCTCCTTCCTTCCCCTCTCCCCACCCCAATATGACAAGCAATCTGATATAGGCTATGCATGTATGATCTTATTACACATATTTCCACATTAGTCATGTTGTGAAAGAAGAATCAGAACAAAGGGAAAAACCACGAGAAAGAAAGAAAAGAGGAAATAGTATGTTTCGATCTGCATTCAGACTCCATGGTTCTTTCTGTGGATGTGGATGGAATTTTCCATCGTGAGTATTTTTGAATTGTCTTAGATTGTTGTATTACTGAGAAGAACTAAGTTTATCAAAGTTGATCATCACACAATGTTGCTCTTACTGTGTACAGTGTTCTGGTTCTGCTCACTTCACTCAGCATCAGTACATGTAAGTCTTTCAAGATTTTTTTTTTCTGAAATCTGCCTGCTCATCATTTCTTATAGCACAATAGTATTCCATTATATTCATATATCAAAATTTGTTCAGCCATTCCCCAGTTGATGGGCATCCTGTCAAATTCCAATTCTTTGCCACCACAAAAAGAGTTACTATAAATATTGTTTGTACTTGTGGGTACTTATCCCTTTTTTATTCTTGATTTGGGATATGGGCACTGTAGAGGTATTGATGGATAAAAGGATATGCACAGGTTTTTTTTTGTTTTTTTTATTTTTTAAATTTATTTATTTATGCCATTTGAGTTAGTCTGTTTTTTAAGGTGTTGTTTTCCTCAGTGTATTTTTCAGTATTTTTTTTGGGTCTCCTTCAGCAAGTCATTGACTTGTTTTTCATGGTTTTCTCACATCCTTCTCATTTCTCTTCCCAATTTTTCCTCTACTTCTCTAACTTGCTTTCCCAAATCCTTTTTGAGTTCTTCTATGGCCTGGTGCCAGTTCATGTTTTTCTTGGAGGCTTTTGTTGTAGGCTCTATGACTTTGTTGTCTTCTTTAGGCTTTATGTTTTGGTCTTCTTTGTCGCCAAAGAAAGAATCCAAAGTCTGAGACTGAATCTGGGCGCGTTTTCGCTGCCTGGCCATATTCCCAACCAAGTAACTTGACCCTTGAGTTTTTCAGTGGGGTATGACTGCTTGTAGACTAACGAGTTCTATGTTCCACGTTTGGGGGGGAGGTGCCAGCTCTGCCACACTAGCACTGCTCCTTCCCCAAGGACCCCCAACCCGAACTGGGCTTAGATCTTCAGCAGGCTGTGCACCCCTGCTCTGATCCGCCACTTAATTCCTCCCACCAGGTGGGCCTGGAGCCGGAGGTAACAACAGCTGTAGCTGCCCCACCTCCACTGCCCCTGGGGCTGGAAGCTGAACCGCGAACTCCTTCCACTCCCGCAGCTTTTCCCACTAACCTTCTTCGCAGTCTTTGGTGTTTGTGGGTCGAGGGGTCTGGTAACAGCCGCAGCTCACATATTCAGGGCGCTAGGGCCCCCTCTGCCCGGCTTCTGGTCTGGATGGTCCACGCCGCTCAGGCTGGGCTCTGCTCCACTCCGTTCCCAGCTCCCAGCTCCCAGCTCTGTGTGGAATAGACCTCACCCAGAGACCATCCAGGCTGTCCTGGGCTGGAGCCCTGCTTCCCTCTGCTGTTCTGTGGGTTCTGCCGTTCTAGAATTGCTGAAAACCAAATATGTTAAATAAATAAATTTAAATTTAAAAAAAATAAAAAAAATTTATTTATTTAACATATTTAGTTTTCAGCATTGATTTTCAGAACAGTTTGAATTACAAATTTTCTCCCCATTTCTACCCTCCCCCCCACTCCAAGATGGCATATATTCTGGTTGCCCTGTTCCCCAGTCAGCCCTCCCCTCTATCACCCCCCTCCCCTCTCATCCCCTTTTCCCTTCCTTTCTTGTAGGGCAAGATAAATATCTACGCCCCATTGCCCGTGTATTTTATTTTTTAGTTGCATGCAAAAACTTTTCTGAACATAGTAGGTGCTATAGAAATGTTTATTGTTGTCATTATCACCATAATCAACATCCTCCTCTTTCTCCTTCTCCTCATCAACTTTTTTGAACATCTGTCTTTAAAACTTTGAGTTCCAAATTCCCTCCCCTCTTCCCTTCCCACCCATCCTCCCTAAGAAGTCGAGCAATTCAACCTAGGCCACATGTGTATCATTATGTATAACCCTTCCACACTACTCATGTTGTGAAAGACTAACTTCATTTTGCTCCTTCCCAACCCATCCCGCTTTATTGAATTTCCTCCCTTGACCCTGTCCCCTTTCCAAAGTGTTTGTTTTGATTACCTCCACCCCCATCTGCCCTCCCCTCCATCATCCCCCCCCTTTTATTTTTTTTATCTTCCTCCCTCTTCTTTCCTGTGGGGTAAGATACCCAACAGAGTATGTATGGTATTCCCTCCTCAGGCCAAATCTGATGAGAGCAAGGTTCACTCATTCCCCCCTCACCTGCCCTCTCCCCTCCTCCCACAGAACTGCTTCCTCTTGCCACCTGTATGCGAGATAATCCATCCCATCCAAGTTTGGTTGTTCCACGCCGCTCAGGCTGGGCTCTGCTCCACTCTGTTCCCAGCTCCTAGCTCTGTGTGGGATAGACCTCACCCAGAGACCATCCAGGCTGTCCTGGGCTGGAGCCCTGCTTCCCTCTGCTGTTTTGCGGGTTCTCCCATTCTAGAATTGGTTTAGAGCCATTTTTTATAGGTTTTTGGAGGGACTCGATACGGAGCTCACACTAGTCCCTGCTTACCAGCTGCCATATTGGCTCTGCCCCCTCTGAAAGTGCAGGATATGCACAGCCCTTTGACAATAGTCCAAAATTGCACTCCATAATGGTTAGATCAGTTCACAACTTCACCAACAATGCATTGGTGTTCCAATTTTCCCACATCTTCTCCAACATTTGTCATTTCTCCTTTTCTATCATATTTGGTCATTTACTAGGTATGAGGTGGTACCTCAGAGTTATTTTGATGTGCATTTCTCTCATCAATAGTGATTTGGGGCATTTTTCATATAACTATAGATAGTTTTAATTTCTTCCTCTGAAAACTGCCTGTTCAGACCCTTTGACCATTTATGAATTGGGGTATGACTGGTATTCTTATAAATTTGACTCAACTCTCTATATATTTTAGAAATGATGCCTTTATCAGAGATACTGCCTATAAAAATTATTTCTCAGCTTTCTGCTTTCCTTCTCATTTTGGTTGCATTGGCTTTTTGCAAAAAAAACTTTTCAATTTAATGTAATCCAAATCATCCGTTCTGCATTTCAGAATGTTCTCTATTTCTTGTTTGGCTATAAATTCTCCCCTTCTCCATAGATCTGACAGGAAAACTATTCCTTGCTCAGCTAATCTGCTGATGGTATCACCCTTTATATTTAAATCATGTACCCATTTTGATATTATTTTGGTATGCAGTGTAAAATGTTGGTCTATGTCTGGTTTCTGCCATATTGTTTTCCAGTTTTCCCAGCAGTTTTTTTTTTTGTCAAATACTGAGTTCTTATCCCAGAATCCGGGGTCCTTGGGTTTTTCAAATGGTAGATTACTATAACCATTGACTACTGTGCCTTGTGTACCTAAACTATTCCACTGATCCACCACTCTATGTTTTAGTCAATACCAAATAGTTTTCTTGATTGTTGTTTTATAATACAGTGTTAGATCTGGTATGACTAGGCAACTTTCCTTCACATTTATTTCATTAATTTTCTTTATATTATTGACCTTTTCTTCTTCCAGATGAATTTTGTTAAATAAATTAGATATTTTAAATAAATTGTTAAAATAAGTTTTGGTAGTTTGATTGGTATGGTACTCAATAAGTAAAATAATTTAGGTAGAATTGTCATTTTTATTATATTAGCTCAGCCTACCCATAAACAACTGATAATTTTCCAATTATTTAGATATGACTTTGTGTGAAAGAAGATGTTTTATAATTGTGTTCATATAGTTCCTGGGTTGTTTTGGCAGGTAGACTCCCAAATATTTCATATTGTCTACAGTGACCTTCAATGGAATTTCTCTTTCTAGCTCTTGCTGTTGGGCTTTGTTAGTAATACATAGAAATTCCAGTGATTTATATGAGCTTATTTTATATTCTGTGACTTTGCTAAAGTTGTTAATTATTCCAAGTAGAGTTTTAGTTGATTCTCTAGGGATCTCTAAGTGTACCATCATACCATCTGCAAAGAGTGATAGCTTTGTTTCTTCATTATGTACTCTGATCCTTTCAATTTCTTTTTCTTCTCTTATCACTTAAGCTATACTACAATATTGAATAACAGTGATGAAAATAGACATCCTTGTTTCACCTATGACCTTACTGGAAAAGCTTCTTACTTATCCCTGTTACATATCATGCCTCCTGATGGTTTTAGGTAGATGCTACTTGTCATTTTAAGGAAAACTCCATTGATTCCTATGCTCTCTAGTGTTTTTTAATAGGAATGGATGTTGTATCTTGTAAAAAGACTTTTCTGCATCTATTGAGATAATCATATGATTTCTGTGAATTTTGTTACTGCTTTGGTCAATTATGCTGGTAGTTTTCCTAATATTGAACCTGCACTGCATTCCTCATATAAATCCCACCTGATCATAGTGTATTATCCTCATGATGTTTCTATAATCACTCTGATAAATTTTATTTAAAAATTTTGCATCAATATTCATCAGAGAAATTGATCTATAATTTTCTTGCTCTGTTTTGCCTCTTTTAGGCCATATTTGTATCATACAAAGGATTTGGTAGGACTCCTTCTTTATCTATTTTTACAAATAGTTTATATAGTATTGGAATTAACTGTTCTTTAAATATTTGGTAGAATTCACTTGTAATTCCATCTGGCCCTGGAAATTTTTTCTTAGGGGGTTCATCGATGGCTTCTTCAATTTCTTTCTCTGAAATGGGGTTGAGTGTTTATTTACTTCTGATATTCTGGGTAATTTATATTTCTGTAAATAGTCATCCATTTTACTTAGATTGTCAGATTTATTGGCACACAGTTGGTCAAAATAACTCCTAATTTTTGTTTTAAATTCCTCTTCATTGGTGGTAAATTCACCTTTTTCATTTTTGATACTGGCAATTTGGTTTTCTTCTTTCATTTTTTAACTAAATTAACCAAAAATTTATCTATTTTATTGTTTTTATATAAAACCAGCCCTTTGTTTTATTTATTAGTTCAATGGTTTTCTTTCAATTTTATTAATCTCTCCATTAATTTTCAGAATTTCTAATGTGGTATTTAATTGAGCATGTTTAATTTATTCTTTTTCTAGCTTTTTTTGCATGCCCAATTGATTGATCTCCCCTTTCTCTATTCTATTCATGTAAGCATTTAGAGATATAAAATTTGCCATAAGAACTGTTTTGGCTGTATCTCATAAGTTTTGGTATATTGTTTCATTATTGTCATTCTCTTTGATGAATCTATTTTTTGTCTGTCTAGGACTTGTTGTTTGAACCAACCATTCTTTAAGATTAGATTTAGTTTCCAAATAATTTTAGTTTATCTTTTCATGGCCCTTTATTGCATGTAATTTTTATTACATAATGATCAGAAAAAATATTTCTTCCTTTCTGCATTTTATTGTGAGGTTTTTATGCCTAATACATGGTCATATTTTGTGTAGATGCCATGTATTACTGAGAAAAGGTATATTCCTTTCTATCCCCATTCAACTTTCTCCAAAAGCCTAACGTATCATATGATATCATATTTTCATATATTCTATTTACCTCCTTAACTTTTTTCTTGTTTATTTTATGGCTAGATTTAATTAGTTCTGAGTGGGGAGGTTGAGCTTCCTCACTAGTTTAGTTTTGCTGACTATATCTTCCTGTAACTCACCTAACTTCTCTAAAAATTTGGATGCTATATCATTTGGTGCATACATATTTAATACTGATATTACTTCATTGTTCATGGTACTTTTTAGCAGGATGTAGTTTCCTTCCTTATCTCTTTTATTTAGATCTATTTTTGCTTTTGCTTTTTATTTTTGCTACCCCTGCTTTTTTCCTTTTTTACTTCAGCTGAAATGTAATATATTCTGCTTCAGTCTTTTACCTTTACTCTGTGTATATCTCTCTGCTTCAAATATGTTTCTTCTAAACAACATATTTGCAATATTATTTTTTTACTCTGGATTTCATCCCATTCACATTCACAGTTATGATTACTAACTGCATCATTCTTTCCATCCTATTCCTACCCTCATTATATGTTTCTTTCTTTCACACTTTCCCTGCCACCTTCATTCCCTTCTATCCATCCCTCTCCTTTTTCTTTCCCCTTTCCCCTCCTACTTCCTATATGTTAAGACAGATTTCTGTACCCAACTTAGTGTGTATGTTATTCCCTCTTTGAGCCTCTGGTGAGAGTAAGGTTCAAACAATGCTCATCTCTCCCCTTTCTTTCCCTCTACTGTAATAGGTCTTTTGTGCCACTTCATGTGATACAATTTACCATATTCTGACTCCCCCTTTCGTCTTCTCCCAAGACATTCCTTTTTACCCCTTAATTATTTTTAATATCATCTCAAAATCAACTTATACCCACACTCCCTTTCTATGTATACCCTTTCTAACTGCCCTAATGAAGATACAGTTCTTAAGAGTTACAGTTAGCATCTTATAGTGTAGGAATGTAAACAGTTTAACCTTATTGAATAACTTTGTATTTTTTTTTCTTTCTTGTTTCTTGAATCTTGTATTTGAAGATGGAATTTTCTCTTCAGCTGTGGTCTTTTCATCAGAAATGATTGAAAGTCTCCTATTTCTTTGAATGCCCATCTTTCTCCCTGAAACATTATGCTCAATGTTCCTGGGTAATTGATTCATGGTTGTAATCCAAGCTCCTTTGCCTTCTGGAATATCATATTCCAGGCCCTCCAATCCTTTAATATAGAAGCTGGTAAGTCCTGTATAATCCTGTCTATGGCTCCACAATATTAAATTGTTTCTTTCTGGCTGCTTGAAGTATTTTCTCTTTGACCTGATAATTCTGGAATTTGGCTACTGTATTCCTTGGAGTTTTCATTTTGGGATTGCTTACAGGAGGTGATCAGTGGATTCTTTCAATGACTTTTACCCTCTGGTTCTAGGATATTAGGGCAGTTTTCCCAGCTAATTTCTTGAAAGTTGCTGTTCAAGTTCTTTTTTTTTGATCATGGCTTTCAGGTAGTCCAATAATTCTCAAATTTTCTCTCCTGGATCTATTTTCCAGGTCAGTTTTTTTGAATGAGGTAGTTTATGTTTTCTTCTATTTTTTCATTCTTTTGATTTTGTTTGAGTGGTTCCTGATGTCTCTTAGAATCATTAGCTTATACGTGACCAATTTCAGTTTTTAAGGAATGATTTTATTCAGATAGCTTTTGTACTGCCTTTTCAATTTGGCCAGTTCTACTTTTTAAGGAGTTGCTTTCTTTAGTCAACTTTTGTCCTTCCTTTTCCAAGCTGTTAACTCTCTCTTGCATACCTTTCACTTTTTTTCCCCCAATTTTTCTTCTACCTGTACTATTTGACTTTTAAAATCCTTTTTGAGCTCTTGCAAGAAGGCTTTTTGTGCCTGACACCAATTCATCTTCTTTGAGGTTTTGGATGTAAGTATATTGACAATTTTGTCCTCTTCTGAGTTTATATTTTGATCTTCCCTGTCACCACAGTAATTTTCTATAATCAAGGTTCTTATTTTATTTCATACTCTTCTTTTTGCCTTTTTCCTAGCTTTTTTTTCTGGAACACAGTGAGGCACTGTCCCAAGCTTCTTGTGCTGGGGTCCTGGGACATGTTCACTGGCTTTGTCTGTTGGGGCCTTATGGGTTGGCAGTTTGCTGGGCTGGGATGGCCCAGTTTAGTCGTGCCTGTTGTTGCCTGGTTTCTGGGGCTCGCAACTTGCCTTCTGCTATGAAGCTGGATTGGCTGTGCCCCTAGCCTGCTGAGCCAGGACTGAGAGGCCTCAGTTGCTTATCTGTGCTGTGACTAAGGGCCTCCCACTGGCTTGCCCAAACACCATGTGCCCTGTGCTGTACTCTCCCTTTACCTAAGTGAGACAGACCTTTCCTGAAGTTCTTCTAAATTATCGTATGCTGGAAAATTGTTTAACTCCATCTTTTCAAATATTCTGTCACTCCAGAATCCATTTAGAGGCTTGAATTAACATTGTTTCTGAGGGAAACTGGGGAGAGCTCAGGCAAATCCCTCGCTTCTCTCTGCCATCTTGTCCCCCCTTCAATGAGATTTTTAATATTCTTTTGGGTAAGACAAAAAACAACAAATAATTTTGTATGGTATGAACATAAATTGGAATATTAAATCATTATTTATGTTACTTTTTGCTGTTATGTTTTACATAATCATTATGCAAATATTATTAAATAATTAACAGTTTTGTACTGTTTGCTAAATTAATACAAGTTTATCCCACATCTATGATTATAATTCAGCTATGAAATCACAGTTATGCTTAACTCAAGGAAAAGCTAAGATAAATATGTCTGTTATTTCTTGTACATGTTTCTTGCAACAAGCTAACAAAGCGTCACTCCTTTATAAACAAATTGTAAACAAAGTAACTTTTTTACACATATTTTGGGAACTCCTTTCTTCATGTAGTAAATCATCATCCATAGTACACTCAAACAAGTAGGTTTGAAAGATGTTGCTAGTAGTGGTCAAGGCTAGGCTATGTCCCTATGTATGTGTCACTAGACAACAGAATCTGACTTGAATGAATCACAGTGGCCTAGCCCTTATATTTAACACAGGAAAATAGAGATACCAAGAAATGTAAACCCCCTTCTTAAAGCCATACAGCTGAGTACTAGCAGATTTCCAACCCAGACCTTCTGACTCCTAGTGCAATGATCTTTCCACTATAACATGTTGTAGTCATTGAGCATTTGTCTGTTGCAGAACCTGAACTTTTCTCCATTTTTCAAGGAGGCAGGAAGACAGAATGCAGTGAAAGCAATAACTGGCCTGCTGCCTCTGTATATTCAGCTTAGCAGTCTATTATATAATTTGTCCAGGTTGTTTTGCAGACACGATCCAATATTGGTGGTGTGCTGTGCCACTGGTTAAATCTTTGTTGCACATATTAGCTACCCAACATTTAGAGATGATACAGGCAACATTAAAGCTGAGAGGGCCCTTAGAGATGCTTTAGTTCAATTCCCTAAAATTATATTTGAGGAATTCATAAGAGAGAGAGAACAGGTTTGAACAAAAGAAATGGGCAATATTTGCAACTGGCTGCTAGTAGATAGAGCATAAAAATCCTCTTTATTATAGAGCACTGGACTTGGAGCCAGAAAAAAATAGGGGTTCAAGCTCCCTCTAAGACACTGGTTTCATGACCCAGTACAAGTCACTTTACATCTAGGCTTTGTCTTCTCTATAAAATGAGGAGGTCAGACTTTATATTGATGATGATCCAGCAAAGAAAAGTGAAAAGGAGCAGTCAGGCAGGTAGCAGGAAAATGCAAAGAGAGAATTGTTACAAAATCTTAGAGAGGAGAGAGTATACAGGAAGATAGGATGGTCAAATCAAGAGGAATGAAAACTAGGGGGGAAAAGGCTATCAGGTCAGATAATTAAGATACTGGCAAACAGAGAGATCAGCTTCAGCGGTATAATCAAGTCTGAAGACTCATAGCAAAGGTCATAGAGAGGTAAGGAAATGAAGAGAAGGGAGCTAGACGGCTTTTTTCTAAGAATTTTTATTGGAGATGCAGAAACCAAGCCAATGTTTATGTATCTTGGAGGGTGGTTGGTTAAACTGGACATTTTTAGGGATGGGGGAGAGTTTAGAGTATTTGTAAGTAGCAGGGCAACAAATTATTGCATAGGAAGAGATTGGAGATTATAGAATGAGATGGATTTGGAAGAAGTTAACTGGAAAAATGGATGGAGATAGAATCAAGAATGTGTGTTGATTTTGGTGAGGAAGAGGAACCCCTCTTTAACAGAGGATGGAGTAAATGAGAAAATGGATGAGATGTTGTTGTTGTGTCTTTTAGAAGAGATATTAGGAAATTCAAGGTGGAGTTGCCTCAATTTTCTCACCTGAGGGTGGGAGGGGAAAGGGTGGTATCAGAGGCTTGAGAAGCAAGACAAGGTTTTTTGGAACATCTTCTGTGGGGAGTAAAATAAAAACTCAGGGAGGAGTAAAAAGATTTTTGTCTCATGTCTCTTAGAAATATGATATTTCATCTAACTGAAGCTGATCAGAAGCTAAGCAATTGGTTGTGCAGAGAAGAAATAGCAATCTCAAGAGTTTTATTGATTTTTTGCCAATAACACAGACGAAATATTTTGTGAAAGAGGAAATAATGTGCCATTAGGGCTTTAATGGGAAATGGAATTGTTTAGAGCCTCACCTAAGAGTTTCTTAGCTAATGGGTCACCCAAAATGAGGTTTACAGCCTGACCAAAAAAAATGCTTGGTATTACTTGGAAAAAAAACATAAATAGGACAAAGGGTCAAGACATTTGAAGAGAGGATAACATAGCATTGAATTGGTTACTGGAGGGGTGATTATTGGGAAGAGTGGAAAGTGAAACCAGGACAGTATTCATAGCCTGGGGAAGCACTGAGGAATGGAGAGAATGGAGACCATGATGTGGAAGAAGATTTGGTTTATGGAGAGTAAAGTTACAGGGAGAGATGGAACAATAGGAAGTTGTGTCCTACAAGAACAGCCCAATCACATATAGAGAAGATAGTTTAGGCTATGGGGTAGAGGTGCCAGCAGTCAGGCCTAAGGGAGCATTTCCTTTTGTCCCCTATATTATCTAAATCACTTTTATTTTATTATGCTTTCAGTATTTACAATAGAAATTTATTTTCTTAATATTATTTTCATAATATCATTGTTAAAGATGTAAGATTTGTTAATCTATTTTTATAATATAATTGCTAAAGAAATATCAGAATTCCTGATCATGAAAGTGGAATATTTAGATGTTGACAGCAAGATCAAGACTATTGCAGTGTGTCCCTGAAGTGAAGTGGGAGGGGTAAGTCATGGGAACTAAGAAAACTGAGTGAATGTGAAGCTAGAATGTTTGAAAGAACATGTTGAAAAGCCCTAAAAGGAGTGCAGGGCTTGATCTAAAAAGGAAAACTGTGATCTTGGTATTGAAATCCTTGAGAAAGAGTGGAAAATTATCTTGAAATGGGTTGGAAACAGTCACCAAGATTAGGATTAAATGATATTTGTGGATAGAGTGCACTTCAAAGAATGATCAGTAGCAAAGAAAATATGGAAAGGGTTATGGAAATCAAGAAGGAGTAAGTTGGCTTTTATTCCATGTCATAGAATAATAAGGCAATACAACCACCATTGGAAAGGATGGCCACGGATGCAGGGTCTTTTAGAGGGGGAGTCAGGTTTCTGTGAGTTCCAGAATATGGAAGGATCATGAGTGATAATTTTGTATATTCCCTCCCTTTTCCGATTTATAATACTAAATACGACAATCAGTTTTGCCTGGAAGAGTAGGCAACATCCTGTTTTAATATTTAAATGAAAAATAATAGAAGCAAAAAACAGTTTCTCATTAATGTACCATATTTAGAAAATTCTTATTCCAAAGCAGTATCTTTGTCTCTAACTCTGGGATGTATGGCAGTTCAAGCATTATTTAAATGAGTTGCAGAAAATATTTTTTTGAAAGTGAAAGCCTTATATGTCTAACTGTAAAATAGAAAACAAATAAATTAATTCAATTGCATGCTATGAACGGTGAATTTGGAGTACTGCTGTTGGTTAATATTCTCTTAGAAGAAAAATCTCTAGTCTGTGTAGAAAGGAGTGCATTTTAAAAATTATTCCTTGATAATTGTCACTGATATCTTCCAATTTACAAAACACACTGCTTAGAAACAGATCACACATTTTGCTGATGTGTGGGCTACAAAAAAATCTTACTATATATGGACTGTATTTCCTGAGAAGGGGAACGTTAGCTGTCTGCTTTCTAATAGCAAGTACTGAGGAATATAATCTCCAAATAGGAAACTGAAGATGTGTAGTTGAGAAAAGTTGAAATACTTTCATAAATATCTGATATAAATGAAGGAGTTAACCAGTAAAAACATGGGCAAAGGTGTGTGTGGGGGATTGTTTATCAAAGATGATTTCACATGGCTACACAATCACACTGAGAACTCAGCTAGCCAATAAATAATGTAATAAGAACCTAAGTCCTAGTTTGCCTTGTTCCAAAATCAAAATGAGGGCAGACAACGAGGGAGAATGAAGAACTACTGAAATATGGAGCCTATTGCTATCTCATTTTGTTTGTTTGGTCCTTGGGGCTTTTACTCTATTTTTCAAAAATTTTATTTGGTTTGTTTTAGAAACTGTTGTCCTTTAACTTGGTTGAAAATAATTACAGCAATAATTACTGAAACTTAAAAAAATAAAGCACTGTTTTTATTAATATTTGAGAGAAGGGAGGTAGAGTAAAAGAAAGAAAAAGGCAGCATTGGGGAAAAGCACCGACTTGGGAGTCAGAAGAGGTGGGTTCAAATCCACAATAGGATTTGAATAGGCGTATGGGTCTCTGAAGGATAACTTGGAAAATAGTTCTGTTGACCCTTCTGAGATTAATATAATCTATGAAAATGTTAGTGTGTTTTATTAGATTTAGGCTCTCTTTGCCTCAAAGACAACTTACTCCTTTGGGTCTTAAACCTTTGTACAACTCATAACTCATTTTTGAATGGGACTGAGGAGGTGGCTGACTTAACAGATCACAATGTGAGAGTATTTCAAAAAGGAAAAAGAAAAAAAAGCTTACAATATAACATGGAGGGAAGGGAGCTGACACATATGTAGTGTATTTTCCTTATCTAAACTGGGAGATAAACTGTTGTTGCTGTTGTAAATTGTGCAAGAAAGGAGTTTAATTATAAGTAGATTTCAACATTTAACAGGTTATATTATATCAATCCCAAGAACAGTATTCTATCTTTTGTAGTTACAAGTGCACAATAGGGTGATAATGACCAGCCAAAAATCCTGGGCAATAGGAACTGGTTATATACTACCTTGAAGATACTGACATTTAGCCATTGGCACTAACTTGAAGACATTGGTATTCTAGCTTATTATTGCATTGTTTTCAGATCATAGCTCTGTCATCCAAAGTACTAGCATCCATGCCAGAAAGAAAATATAATCATATATGTACATTATTTTAAAAACCAGATAGATAGATGTGTGTATACATGTATATATTTCTGTATCATACATAGGTGTGAAGTTATATATACATGTGTGCGTATGTCTGTATACATATATGTGTATATGTACAAAAACATATAAATATACATATATAATTTTTAGATACTGGAAATTTGCTTAAAAAATGAAAAGATTTTTACTTCTTGCTCATCAAAAGTTCACTTTATCACAATATGTTCTTACAAAAAGAAGCAACAATCTACAAGGGCAACAACCTAAAGGTTTTCAGGGAATGTTAGTTTCGTATTAGCTTCAGAGATACCACCTAATCAATATTATTGAATGGGTAAAATCCTCTTTACATGAATGTTTCCTGAGTGATCTTACAATAACTGCTACTAGTGGGTATGATAACAATATATTATTTATTCTCTTTATTTCCTTTGTACATAATTAAGCAAGACACAGCTATAGAAACTATACATTACAGTATGATGGCCAAAATTATGCCCACCTTCACCATTCATTCAGAAAAAATTTATTTCAGTCCTGGAATGCATAGTTACAGAATATTTCTAATCTCTTTAAAAAAAAGTGAGATGCATTTGTCTTTGTTTAAAAGCAGAAAAGATATTTAAATTGCAAGGGAGTAGAAAACCTATTTATTACAGATACCAGAGCTATAGAAGAATAGACCTTTGAAAGATGTACTTGACTTGGTCTCATTTAAAAAACATTAAGGATGACTCACAAAGTTATATGTGGCTCTATGTTTTTATAAAGGCTGGGTTTAGTACTTTGGAAATCATAATTTGGTGTTTCAATGGAGCATATTCTATGATGCAGTGCACAGAGGGCCTATTTTATGATTATGAAGACCTTAGTTCAAATCTGA
Organism: Trichosurus vulpecula; assembly: GCF_011100635.1. NCBI lineage: Eukaryota > Metazoa > Chordata > Mammalia > Diprotodontia > Phalangeridae > Trichosurus > Trichosurus vulpecula. The sequence goes on from NC_050579.1 coordinate 89,838,714, forward strand.
AATCTGCTGCACTGGGCTCTGTGATTGTGGAGAAGTCATTTTACCCACTGAGGGAATCCTGGCTCTAGACAAAACTAAATAACTAAGAGAGGGAGCAAAGATACCAAGAATACCACATCATGTGCAAAACAATTTTAGAATAAAGTTGAGAAATTCATTCCTATTGTCCATTGCCGTAGTTATACCTACTGATGGACATTTTTGATAAATATATTGGATATATATTTGGACACTCTTCTAAGGATGGCAGTTTCTTAAATAATTTTTTTTTCTGAAAAATATAGTACCAGTCTTCTGTATCCTAATGTACATGTGAACTGCCTCCTAGAGCAAAGATGGATAGCCCCTAATGTTACTTTCTCAGAGAATGTTGATAAAATAATGCCAATGACTTCCTAAGTTACTGAGGGGAGGAAAAAATCTGTATCAATCTACTACATCTAAAGAATGAAAATAAAATCATTAAGAAGCCTATGTGAAAATTTCTACTCCATATTTGTATGGTTCTTTTGATAAAGGTGTTCTGCCCACTTTTGCACCCAACACCTCGGTACTTGAAGATGATTTAATATGACCCCTTTTTTGCATCAATCTGTATTAATGAGTTTAATGTGATTCCATATTGTGCTATAGAAAATACTGTGCAGTAGAAAAATTCACCCCAAGATTAATTAACTGTTTTGGCTGCCACTTTATTCATACTGTTTGCAGTACCCTAAAATCTCCACATATTTTTCAGAGAAATTATTGTCTAACTATGTCTCCCCTATATCACACATTCAAAGTTATTTTTTTATATCTATGTAAGTATTAAGACATGTCCCTATTTAATTTCATGTTATTTGGCAGACCAAAGCTCACTTATCAAGATATGTTTTTGGATCCTTATTCTGTAACCCAGTGTTTGCTATCTCGCTTAGCTCTGTGTTTGTGATGTGAATATTTGATAAGTATAACGTATATATATATATATACACATATATTTATATTTATACAAGGAGATGGATGGGGCAAGCCTTTATGTGGTACCTACTATGTGCCAGACATTATGCCAAGTGCTTTTCAAATGTCTCATTTAATCTTCACAATAACACTGTTCTGTTAGTATCCTCATTTGACAGTTGAGAAGACAGAGCTAATTGGTTAAGTGACTTCCACAAAGTCACACAGATAGTAAGTGTCTGAAGTCAAATTCAAATTCATGGCTTCTTTACTTCAGGCTTGGTACTCTCTCCACTGGACCACTTAGCTTCCTCTAAAGCAGTGTTAAAAATTTCCTACAGCACAGTCAACCACAGTCTTCAAGTACTCTACTGTAGACCTCTTGCCACATTATATTAAAACATGCTCTTTAAACCTGACCATTAAACTAGTCTGGAATCGATCTAATTGGATTATTATTTAATACACGTATCTCCATCCTATCCACAGAAGAATATGAAATACTTTCTATTTCTAGGAGAACAAAGATTGAAACTATCTTTATTTGCCAGAAGCTTGAATAACATGTTTCCTTTGAATATAGAAAGTCATAATCTACTCAGAGTTTTCATCCCAATAAGTTTCCAGGCTAAGTCTAAAGTCAAATTTCTTTTTCCATTAAGGTTTCACTCTGATTCTTACCTAAACTTTGTACATTTTTTCTTATACACTGTAGCAGGTATCGATTTTACTATTAGCTCCTTCCTATAATTTTGTCTCCTATGAGCTTTGAACTTCAACAGCTATTCCTCCCGCAATACTTACTCTCTGTATGTCTATCTTTTTAAATTTTTTTTATTTTACCAGAACACAAATACAGAATAGATAAAAGAAACCATAACATATCATAAACTTAAATATTGAAACTTAAATACAAAGTAAGAAAGGAAAAAAAAACACCTCATGTGTATAGCTGAACATAAGAGAGGATTCAAAATATGAAATGATAAATTTTCATTTCAAGGAAGCCGGTATGATAAATAATCCACCTTGTGTTGAGAATTGTCCATCTTTTCTTTGCTTTCTTGTGTTTTCTTTTGTTCTTTGCTGTGCACTTTTTAACTTTGTTCTTTTTTCCCCTTCCCCCAAACCCCCAGAATTCTATAACATGGTTTAGATGTTTCTCAATTTATACATATAAGTACAGATATATACATACACTTATACATATATACATATGTATATAGACGTATGCTTTCCCAAGCATACTCTACTCCTGATCTTTGTTTTTATGTTTGTACATATCTCTTGTTTCCTATCCCTCCTGCCTCCTCTACTTTACTTCTACACACTCCATCGCCCTCCTATTACTTGCCTACCCCGTCCTCCATCAACTACCCTTCCCTCCTATTACTTGCCTTCCCCCCTCCAAGGATCCCTCCCCTATCCTCCCATTCCCACTAATCTAAAGACTTTTACCTATTCCCTCATTCTCTCCTCTAAAAATACCTCCCTTGTCCTCTCCCCACTCACTATACCCCTACCATTTTATTTCTTCTAAATTTAGAAGACTTTTATACTCTTCTAAATATATATGTACTGTTCCCTCTTAAACCAATTCCTGATGAAAGTAGGTTACCAGAACTACTAGCCCTCCTCCCCCATCTAAATCCTCTGTATCCTTTTCTTCCTCTTGCACCTCTTTTGCATAAAATAGTTTTTAGTTATTTCTAAATGGTTTTACTTTTGAAATTCATATCATAGTCAGGTTTATCCCCCTCTTTCTTATGAGCTCAACAATTATTAGTAAGAATCTTAGACATAAATTTTACATTTTATGTTATATAATAAAGTAAACAGTCTGTCCTTATGAATCCCTTATAGTCAGTCTTTGATATGTACCTTATGCTTCTCTTGGTTCTTGTATGTCGAACATTCTATTAAGTTGAGGATTTTTTTTAACAAAGTCTTGAAAGTCAGAAGGTTTGTCAAATGGCCATTTTTTCATTCTAGATAATACTTAAATTTGAAGGGTATGATATTTTCGGCCAGAGCACCAGGTCTTTTGCTCTTCGATATATTGTGTTCTAAGACTTGCAGTCCTTTAATGTCTCTGCCGCTGGGTCTTGTGTAATTCTAATTGTGGCACCCTCATATTTAAATTGTTTTAATCTTGATGCTTTTAGTATTTTATCCTTGTGCTGGGGGTTTCAGAACTTAACTATGATGTTCCTATGAGTTTTCCTGATAGGATCTCTTTTAAGTGGTGTTTGATGGATTTTTTCTATTTCCACTTCCCTGCTTTGTTCTAATGCTTCAGGACAATTTTCTTTAATTATTTATTGTATTATTGTATCAAGATTCTTTTTTTGATTGTAACTTTCAGTTAGTCCAATTATTTTTGTATTTTCTCTTCTTGATCTATTCTCCAAATCCGTTGTTTTTGTTATAAGATATTTTACCTTCTGTTCCATTTTTTCATTATTCATGTTTTGTTTAATTATTTCTTGGTCTCTTATAATTTCACTGGCTTCACTTTACCTAATTCTAATTTTCAAGGTGTCATTTTCCTCCTTGACATTCTGGATCTCCTGTTCTAATTGGTTGACTTTCTTTTCATAACCTTTTTGTGTTTCTTGGATCATTTTTCTTTTTCTTTTTAGTTTTTCCTCCATCTCTGTCATTTGATTTTTAGGGTTTTTAAAAGATCTATAAATTCTTTTTGGGCAAGTGACCATTTGATGTTGCTTTTTGGGGGTTTCTTTACTTCAATATCCTTTTCTGAGGATGAACCCCAATCATCTCTATTCCCATAATAGGTTTCTATGGTTGGATTCTTTCTCCTTTGCCTGTGTATTTTCTTTGTGGTAATAACTGGATTTTTGTAATCACCTCTAGTCCTGGGGTATGGGAAGTAGTGCCTCTTGCCCCAGATCTTCAGTTCTCCACTCTAGCCTGGAACCAAAGCCAAACCTCCAACCTCCTCTAAATGCCAACAGCCAGGGCCTTTCTGCTCCACTGCTTCTGCACTCAACGGTGTGGGCTGGTTCCTTGCAGAACAGCTGGGTCTGGTCCTATCAGCAGAGGTTCCCTCAATCTTCCTGGGCTCAAACGCGTGACTCTCCTCACTATCCTGGGATGAAAAGTTCCAGTGGCTGGGGCAGAGGGAGCCTCTCAAACCAATTAACCCCAGGGCTTGCCCCTAGTTATTTAAGCAGCTTGCTGGCTTGTTAAAATGGAACCTAGCCTGAAGGTGTTTACTCCTTGCTGGGACCAAACCTGGTCCTGGGATTTTTCTTCAGATCTTCTCAAACTGTCCCAAGAAGGTCCTGGTTGTGCCCCTGGTCTTCTTTTTCTCCACCCACACTTTGTTTACCCTAAGGTGCTATTTTAACTCTTTTGTGGGGGAAAATCTTGAGAGCTTGGAATTTTCTGACCTGCTCAGCCATCTTCCCAGACTGTAGCATCTATCTTAACATATATATGTAATCAATTTTCTCCCAGATCCCAACCCAACTTTTTTGCTTAAATTTTTATTTTTCATTATCATATTTGCAAGGCACCAGATAATTTCATTCTTAGCAGCCTTTGTTGGGTATTCCTCATACCTAGTCAGGAGTATATCATACAGGTCACCGTATCATCAGAAAATGAGTATAATTTCGTCTCTTTACTCATCTTTCTGTTTTTATTTTCTTTCTCTTGTTATCACTATTTCTAGTGTTTCCAGAATTATATAAAATAATAGTGAGGAAAGTGGGTATCTTTGCTTTATTCCAACATTTATTAGAAAAAAAACATTTAGTACGTACTATTGTATATGACATTTGCTTTTGGTTTAAGAGAAGAGCTTTTGTATTTAAATTGTCCCTCTGTGTTTATAGTTTATAGGGTTTATAACATAAATCAGCATAGTTGTTTATCAAAGACTTTTTCTGCATTGATTGAGATAATCATGGGGTTTAGGAGTTTTAAAAATATAATTATGATGATTGTTTTGCTAATGTTGAGCCATCTTTGCATAAATAATAATGAATGAGTTCCTGAATGAATCACCATGGTCTGTTTGACATGAGTGTATTTAAATTTGTAAATAAGGTTTTCATTAATAATATTGATCTATAGTTCTCCTGTGAATCTTTTTCATCCTTCATTTAGGCATCAAGATTATATTCATGTACTAAAAGGAATCTAGTAGGATATTTTCTCAATTTCTGTTAATATTTTGAGTAGTATTAGTGCTAATTATATTTTTAAAAGTTTGACAGAATTCTCCTATGAATCCATCAGGACCAGGTTCTTTTATTTCCTTTTTGGTAGTTGTTTTATAACTAGATCAATTTCCTTTTCTGAGATTGGATTGACATATTTAATTGTTTTTCTGTTAGTTTGGTTTTTATATTTTAGAAGGTATTTCTTTATTTATCTTGTGTTCTCAATCTTGATAGCATATATCTGTGCCATGATAATTCTTTTTTTTAAATTTCTTCTGATTGTGTTGTGAGCTCAACTTGTTTATTTCTATATTGTTGAATTGATTTTTTTGTTCCATTCTAATCAGATTGGCTAAAGGTTTATCCATTTTATTAGCATTTTCAAAGAATCATGTTGTGGTTTTATATGTCAGTTCTGCTGTTGTTGTTTTTATCTCTTTGCTTCAAGTTTATGTATTCCTTAATATTTAAGATTTATTTTTTGCTACTTAATTTTCTCATTTTATTTTCCTTCCTAATTTAAAAAAAAAAGAGCATTCAGGTCATTAGTCCTCTCTTTTTCTATTTTACTAACATGGGTTCATAAGGGTATGATTTTTTTCCATAAAGCCTGTGTTAGATATCTTGCCAAATTTTTCTGTCATCCCATCATTATGAATTTCTTTCACACAATTATTTGTTTCTATGATTTGTTCTTTGACCAGCTCATCATTTAGGATGTTATGGTGAAATCTTCATTTGGATTTCTATATTATTTTTATTGCATATAATAAATATATTTACTATTTTGGATTTCTGACATTTGTTTGTAATATATCTGTTCCCTGGCACAGGGCCAATTCTTATGAAAATTGAATGTTATGCTAAAACTAACAAAATTCCTCATCAGTCCCATTTAGAAAAAGTGATGTCTTTTATCCATAATTTCTCAAAAAATTTGTTCACTTCTATAGTTTCCCTTTGTTTATTTTTCTGTTAGACTTATCCAAAATTGGGAGAGGCACAATGAAATCTCCTACCACTATTGTACATTCATGTGTTGTTGTCATTCTATTAATTTTTTCTTTATAAATTTAGATGTTAAAACATTACATTTGGACCATAAAAATTTAGCATTGGAATCAGCCCATTGTCTTTGGTTCCTTTCAGCATAAAGTTTTTTTAAATTTTTATTTTTCTCTTTTTAAATTGAGAAGGTTTGTTTTGTCTTATCTGATATTATGATTACAAATCCCGCTTTTTTTGGGGGGGAGTTATCTGATATATAGAGATTTTGTTTTTTTAATTTTATCTTTTTTAATATTTTAGTTTTCAACACTGATTTCCACAAGATTTTGAGTTACAAATTTTCTCCACATTCCTACTCTCCCCCCCATTCCAAGATGGCATATATTCTGATTACCTCCTTCCCCAGTCAGCCCTCCCTTCTGTCACCCTATTCACCCCCATCCCCTTTTCCCTTACTTTCTTATAGGGCAGGATAGATTTCTATGCCCCATTGCCTGTATATCTTATTTCCTAGGTGCATACAAAAACTTTTTTTGAACATCTGTTTTTAAAACTTTGAGGTCCAAATTCTCTCCCCTCTTCCCTTCCCACATACCCTCCCTAGGAAGGCAAGCAATTCAACATAGGTCACACGTGTATCATTATGTAAAACAATTCCACAATACTCATGTTGTGAAAAACTAACTAGATTTCCTTCCATCCTATCCCATTTCCCTTTATTCAATTTTCTCCTTTGATCCTGTCCCTTTTCAAAAGTGTTTGTTTTGATTACCTCCTCTCCCTATCTGCCCTCCCTTCTATCATCCCCAGTTTTTTATCCCCTTCCCCTTACTTTCCTGTGGAGTAAGATACCCAATTGAGTGTGTATGTTATTCCTTTCTCAAGTCAAATATGATGAGAGTAAGATTCACTCATTCCTCCTCACCTGCCCCCTCTTCCCTTCCAACAGAACTTCTTTTTCTTGGCACTTTTATGAGATAATTTACCCCATTCTATGTCTCCCTTTCTCCCTCTCTCAATATATTCCTCTCTCACCACTTAATTTTATTTTATTTTTTAGATATCATCCCTTCATATTCAACTCACCTTGTGCCCTCTGTCTATCAATCCATGGAGGAATGTAAACAAAACAATCCAACTTTAGTAAGTGCCTTATGATTTCTCTTTCTTGTTTACCTTTTCATGCTTCTCTTGGTTCTTGTATTTGAAAGTCAAATTTTCTATTCAGCTCTGGTGTTTTCATTGAGAAAGCTTGAAAGTCCTCTATTTTATTGAAATTCCATATTTTGCCTTGGAGCATGATACTCAGTTTTGCTGGGTAGGTGATTCTTGGTTTTAATCCTAGCTCCATTGACCTCCAGAATATCGTATTCCAAGTCCTTTGATCCCTTAATGTAGAAGCTGCTAGATCTTGTATTATCCTTTTTGTGTTTCCATGATATTCAAATTGTTTCTTTCTGGATGTGTGCAATATTTTCTCCTTGACCTGGAAACTCTGGAATTTGATGACAATATTCTTACAAGTTTTCTTTTTGGGATTTTTTTCAAGAGGTGATTGGTGGAGTCTTTCAATTTCTATTTTACCCTCTGGTTCTAGAATATCAGGGAAGTTCCCCTTGATAATTTCTTGAAAGATAATGACTAGACTCTTTTTTTGATCGTGGCTTTCAGGTAGTCCAATAATTTTTAAATTATCTCTCCTGCATCTGTTTTTCAGGTCAGTGGTTTTTCCAATGAGATATTTCACATTGTCTTCCCTATTTTCATTCCTTTGGTTCTGTTTTATAATACCTTGATTTCTCATCAAGTCACTAGCTTTCACTTGCTCCAATATAATTTTTAAGGTAGTATTTTCTTCAGTGGTCTTTTGGACCTCCTTATCCACTTGGCTAATTCTGCCTTTCAAGGCATTCTTTTCCTCATTGGCTTTTTGGAGCTCTTTTGCCATTTGGCTGTCTTTTCTTTAAGGTGTTATTTTCTTCAGTATTTTTTTGGGGTCTCCTTTAGCAAGTCATTGACTTGTTTTTCATGGTTTTCTTGCATCCTTCTCATTTCTCTTCCCAATTTTTCCTCTATTCTCTTACTTGCTTTTCCAAATCCTTTTTGAGCTCTTCCATGGCCTGAGACTAATTCATATTTTTCTTGGAGTCTTTTGATGTTTTGACTTTGTTAACTTCTTCTGGCTGTATGTTTTGAACTCCTTTGTCACTGTCACTGAAAAAGGAATCTAGAGTTTGAGTTTGAGTCTGAGGTTGAGTCTGAGTTCACTTTCGCTGCCTGTTCATGTTCCCAGCCAACTACTTGACCCCTGAGCTTTTTGTCAGGTTAGGACTGCTTGTAGATTAGAGAGTATTTTGTCCCAAGCTTTAGGTTCCAAGTGCTGCTGTTTTCAGAGCTATCTCCAATCCACTGTCACCCCAGGCTCTGTCACAGCAATGCTCCTCCTCCCCCAAGAACCACCAACCAGGACTGCAATCCAGTTCCAAATAGGGCACAGCAAGAGATACTGCCTCTATGTCCACAAAGGGCTCCTTGCACTGCTGCTCTGATCTGCTGCTAGATTCTTCCCTCTGTGTCAGCCAGGGACTCAGGAAGCAGCTGACTCTGGAGTTCTGGAAGCAGCCTCATGAGCTTCCTGCTGCTGCCACCACACTGCTGCACCACTTCCGCAACCCCCAGTGATGGGGCCGCGCCACTCTAAAATCCATCCTGCAGTTTCCCATTAATGTACTCTTTGGTGTTTGTAGGTGGAGAAGTCTGGTAACTGCCACAGCTCAACCCCTAAGCCCCGTTCCAGCCAGCTGACTCCAGGTCTAGTCTGTCCTGGTGTGGCCCACAGTGGGCTGTGCTCCGCTCCCAACACCCTCCAATAGACCCTTCCCAGCTACCATCCTGTTACAGGCCAAGTTAGAGCTGAGCCCTGCCCTTCTAGGACCTCCATGCCCAGGGCCTGCTGAGATAAACTCAGGGCTCTGAGATATGGGTGGAGCCAGAAGGAGGGGGTCTTGCCTTTGTTGCCTCTGTCACTTACTAGTGGGCTATTATGATATTTAGTTCATAATATTTCTGGCCTTTTTCTCCACATCTCATCTATTTGCCTTTTATTTTCACCTGTGTCATGGGTCCATCAAAGTCCCTAAGCATCATTGACTATAACTGTTTGTATTTTTATAAGAAAAACATCATAGCAGAGTTGATAAGGGGATGAACATATAGTCAGAAAGCCTTGGGTTGGAATCCTTCCACTGGTACTTAGTAATGTAACATCAGACCAGAAATATAGCCTTATCAGATTTTTTTTCTCATTTTCAAAATAGTACTATTGTTGTTGTTTTCACACACTTAGGGTAGAGAGTCCTCTAGTTTATCAATGGGTTTGAGGCCTGTTCATTACCTTCAACCTGGTTTAGCCCATTTGCCAAGACAGTTCACCAGGGTATGGCCACTGTGCAAGCTATAGTTTCTTGGAGCCATGGGTTAGAGTCAGGTGAAGTTGGACACTAAAAGTGAATAAGCAGCCCTGAAAAGAGCTCGGCAAGTCCTTACACAAGTGGTGCTAGTCCTCCCTGTACACTCCACGCACCTCAACAAGAAATATTAAATAGATCTCATTGTGTTTTGGAGAGGATCGAACAAGCTTATATGAACTACTTTGTAGACAAAGTGCTATACAAATATCAGATATTTCTATTATAATCATTGGAAAATCTGGAACATAGTAGACATTCAAGATACTGATTAATGAATATATTCATTATAATTTCTTGCTGAAGGATTGTCAATCACTAATTTATTGTGAATTGTGAACTGTACATCCCAAAAGCTGCTCAATTTTTAAAATATATCTCAAAAATTGACATGAAAGTGCAAGATCTCACTTAAGCTAAAAATTAGTCATCCTGAAAGAACCACAAATACAATTAATGAATTTGCTTATAGTTACTACCTATTCATAGACTTTGATCCAAGTTTCACCTGTGAGGTATCTCATTCCAACATATCTAGGGTCTGTGATTTCTTCCTTACCACCAGTCATAGATCAGAACTGATCCTTGCATTAGCAGATTTTCTTCATGATTATCTGTAATCTCATCATGTGATCATCATCCTTGCTCTCTGACCAAACTATTCATAAGTCTCTCAGAACTCAGCAATGCTATTACTCAGATGATAGACATATAATTAATTGCAGAGCCCATGCTGAAAACATTTCCAGGTGGCAGTACCTGCACCTACTGACCTACCCTTCGAGAATCTCCATAGTATGAAAATACATCATAGGACAAATTACTTATGGTGGAGGCTTACACTATTAGTCTATTACAAATACCTGTTGGCTATTTTAAAAAAAGATAGAGACTGGACCTATGATTTCCTTGCTATAAGCAATTCCCAAGTTAGGAAACTGTCTATCAATGCAGGTTGGTCACGTCCCTATTTCTTGTCACCTTAGAGGGTTGTGTAGAGCACTGAGAGTTTAAGTGATATGCACAAAGTTACACAGCCAATAAAGATCAGAGAAGGATCTTAAGTCCCAAGTCTTCCTGTCTTCAAGGTCAACTGTCTGTCACATAAGGCTGCCTCTTAAAACTACTTTAAATATATGAAATGTATTCACATAAATAGTTTAATAAAATATTTTAATGCAGTACCTGACTTTTTCTTATCTCTTAAATTGAAGCTAGATTAGAATGATAAACCTACCCCAAACTGATTATGGTGAGGAAAAGCCTCCATTTAAACAGACCAGAAACTGTAATTTTCCTGAGGAAGATGCAACATGTGATAATGCTGCACATATAATTACAGTATTTGGAAAGCCTCAAATTTTGCTAAGTTACTGTCGTAAAATGCTACGGTAACACTCTCTTTCTTTTCACATAAAGGTCAATCAGAACCTTTCGCAATGTTCTAACTAAAACAGCTGCCTTAAGTGATTGCTAGTGTTTACATGGGGCCTGGAGTTCTGAGCTAAATCCAAATGACATCTAAAAATCACATTCCTATTCAAGGCTGCTTTCAGATCTAGGCAATGCAAATCAGTAATCAGTGCAATTCTTATCAAAGATCATCCTTGGTTGAAATATCAGCTTACTGCACGAGACATTCTGAAAGCAAATAAACAAGTTATTCGAAGTTCTTTTGGATATTGTCAAGGAGAAAATGACAGTAACAGGATGGATTTAGATATGAATTGGTATTAAAGTTTGACTAGAGATCATCCAGTTTGGTAGAACTACACCCATTCTTCTAGTTCTCATTCATGAATAGATGTGTGTTATTGAAATATTCTTAACAGTAGCACACTAGCATTTGTTACTATGGTTTGCTCTCATAAGACTGATGCTTTCACTTCCCCCAATAGCCAATTTACTATGGTGGTGAAGAAAGAAAAAAAAAACATTGCATGTAACTCTATCTTGTTAGCCAAAACAAACAAAAAACATATTGTCACATTTGAGTCTGATGCTAATATTCTATACACTATTTAGAATCCTTATTGAAACTCAGCAGAGAAGTTCCAAATAATCAACTGTCTTCTTTATAGCTGAAAGTGACTTCAAGTCACCCCAGATTTGTTGTGCTTGCTTCTTTGACTTTAGTAACCAGTCACATTGTTCTGGGCTTTGTAAAGATTCAGGATTCTAGCCTTCTACAATGTAACATTCTAAGAAAGAGCTAGATAAGCAGTAATTACTTTTCTTTTTCTCAAACTAGAAGTGTTTTATTAGAAGGCAGATTAATAGATTTTAATTGATGATCCTTTTAGGAGTATAATTAAAGTAAGTTTCCTAGAAATAAATTTTGAAGCAAAGTTTGAATGAAAAGAGAAAAAATTTCTAATATGAACATGTGGCTTTCTCTCCACCCCTTCTACATGTATGATTGATCCTATTCCATCTTATCATTTCTATCAGATTGTGTCCCCTGTCATTTTCACTCCTTTATTCAGTTTCAATCTCTACCTATAGGAGCTACAGGGACACCTCAGTGAGATTCATAGATCAAAAAATGTTTGGTTCACATAAAATACATGTAGAAAAAAAAATAAATTTGGACAAAGATTATTTTCCAGACTATGACATACAGTAAGATGGACAATTCAGTTAGTTCCTCAGAATATTTTACACATATGCACACACACATATAATATTCACTAAATAATATATTGCTATTGTTTGTTATATACAATTTTGTTAGTATATGATTCATATTAACTTATATATGTATATAAAATATAATTTTGTACATAAGTATTCTTATTTAGTGCATATATATTGCAATTAAAATTTTAAAAAGAGAAAACTCTAACCCTACCCTGGATAAAAATGAGTTCTGATTTGTTGAATTTTATACAGTAGCAGGCAAGTGACGTAAATGTATTTCAAGGTACTCAGTGACATGTGCCTACCCCTACCTTCCTTTTTAAGGCTTTGATGTACGTGCTTGGGGATGAGGTCCCAGAAACTGAGATGTGGAGAGGAGTGGAGCCACATTGAAGGGAGAGTACCAGGGAAACCACAAGTGAGAACAGATGCCTCATCGTTCCAGTCATTGGTGAAGAGGCCAATCCTTCACTTTTTCCAGTGGACCCTGGCTAGGTGACCCATCTCTATTCTAACTCAAAATGACTGACTCAGAAGCTTAGGGACCAACAGCTTCCTCAGATAGATCAGGGAGGGACAGTTAGAGAACCACAATAGATATCTTCTATAGTTAGCAACAATGATGCGAACTTCCCTTCAGAAGACATGTCTTAAATTATAGAGGGAATTGGGATTTCCCTGTTAGGATGGGGATAGCAGGAGAGAGAGTTGTCCTCTCCATTATGAGTCTTGGATAAATTCAGTGTTTCTCTAGGGTTCTACAGCAAGTTGGCCTTGAAAGCATCCTGCTATACATGCTCTGACATCTTTGACTTGAACAAGTTTTGTCCATGGAGGATTGGGTCAAACTATGTAATAGAAAATTGAAGAGCAGATAATTGATGTCTTGTTCCACAGGAATCAAAAATTCTTCATGGCTAACCTCCCAAGATGTATAAGCATAGGAATGTGGTTGTCAAAGGATATTACTCTGGGATTTTAACTCAAAGGTGGGATTTCTTATCTTCTCAACAGCTTCAGTGATAGTTTTTCAAAGGCTGACCCTCTTTTGGAAGCACACATGATGGAAACTTGAGAGAATGAAACTAAATCACTCAGACTGAAGAGATAAGGTTTGAGAGTATCTGAGGAAGAGATAGGGTTTGAGGAAGGGTATCTAGTTGGATAGATCTAATAGCTGTACATATTTGGCAATTTCCAAAGTACCTATATGTCTAACAATTGCATAAGAATATTGTGACACTGGAAAAATTATATGTATATACATAGGCACATGGAAATGCTCAACCCCTTGTAGCTGATGCTTCCTGAGGTGGGTCCACAGGAGGCTACAATCTTATGGGGCTTGTATGATGTCTTTTGAGATGGAGAACTAAGCAGCATGTTATTAATCCTGGCTCTGTTCTCTGTTTCCAAACTCCTCAACAGTACCATCCAACCTAGAAGGGATAGGGAAGACGGAGAGACTAGGGGGCTAATCAACTTTTTCCACCCTCAAAATTGTCTCTGCTTTTTTCAAACCATGGGCAGGATGGTATCATCTTGAGTTTTCTCAAATACTGCCATGCCATCAAATTTATCACTTTCTTTTTTTCATTTTTTATTTTACTAAAACTGAAATATACAATAAAGAAAAAAGAAACATAAACCTAAGTATCAAAACTGAAATACACGATGAGAAAAGAAAAAAATCATGCCATGTGCACAGCAGAACATAAGAGAGGTTTTAAAATATATAGCGATAAATTTCCATTTCAAGAAAGCCTATATATTAAATACTATGTGTTGTGTGGAAAATTGTCCATCTTTTCTTTGCTTACTTGTAAGGTTTCTTTTGTTCTCTGCTGTGCACTTTTTACTTTGTTCTTTTTCCCCCTTCCCTGCCCCCCCCTTCCTCCTCCTTCCCAGAAGGCTACAATTGAGCATGGGATATTTATATATATAGATATATACATACTCTTTTAAATATATACTTATACATATATACATACATTTAAACATATACAAAATATACTTTCCCTAACAAATTCTACTCCTGATCTTTATTTTATGTTTGTACATATCTCTTATTTCCTATCCCTCCTGACTGCTCTACTTCCTTTCTACTGGCTACTTTGCCCTTTTATTACTCAACCTACCCCACCCCCAACAAGGATCCCTCCTTTATCTGCCCATTTTTATCAATCTAAACACCCTTCTATGCTCTGCTTTAACCTATTCGCTTACTTTCCCCTCTAAAGATTCCTCCCTTATCCTGGCAAAGATACCACCCTTTTCCTCCCATTCCCATCAAACTAAATACCCTTTTAAGCCCCCCTTGACCTCTTCCCTCACTCTTCCCTCTAGAGATTCCTCCCTTATCCTATCCCCCTTCCTGTGCCCTTGATGTTTTATTTCTTTCTGAATTTATAAGACTTTTATACTCTTCTATATATTCATATATGTATATGTATATGCATATATATGTATATGTATAGTTCCCTCTTTAACCCATTCCCAGTCAAAGTAGTTTTCCAGAACTAACAGCCCTTCTCCCCCATCTAATTCCCCTATGTAGGTTCTTCCTCTCATACTTCATTTATATAAGATAATTTTATCTTATCACTCATTTTATCTATCTCTTTCTATTTTTATTTATCACTCATTCCAGTTATTTTTAAACATTTTTACTTTTTGGAAATCATATAATACTCAGGTCTATCCCAATCTTTCTTATTTACTACCCAATAACTAATCTTAGACATATGCTTCTTGTTTTACATACGTAAAAGGTAAAAAACTCTGTCTTTATCGAGTCCCTTGCAATTAGTCTTTGCTATGTACCTTATATTTCTCTTGGCTCTTGTATGTCAAATCTTCTTTAAAGTCCAGGGTTTTTTGTTTGTTTGTTTGTTTGTTTTTAACAAAGTCCTGAAAGTCTGACAGTTCATCAAATGTCCACTTCTTTTTCATTCAGGATTATGCTTATCTTAGTTGGGTATATTTGTGGCCATCACTCCCATTCTTGAAGTGATCTCTCTAGTTCCCTTCTTCTGAATTGACCCAGTGTGACCACATGACCCTTGATAAAGGCACTATATGGGACTGACTCTCTATAGAATCAATAAGCTTTCACAATAACATCACATGGTAGGGTACCATGATTTCCTGAATTCTTCTGTAGCTTTGCCTCAGACTCTGAGAGGTCTAAGTAAAAAATAGATGGTTCTACATCCAGCATTGATATACAAGCTGGCCTGACATAAAAGCAACCTTGCTGGATAATCTCTTGCACATAATTCTATTTGGTAGACAATGTTCCAGTTCTTTAGTCTTCTTCTGGGCACCTTTGGGCCTATTTCAGCTGGGTAGGGAGTTTGGGGCTGGATTAGGTAACATCGTTGGATCCTGAATGAAAAGATAAGAAGTCTGGATAACATTCCAGAGCTCATGCAAGGATAGCTAGCACCAAAATACTCAATGAAACATAATTGTTTCTTTGCACCTGAAGACCCCTGCTTAATTTTTTATACTTGTGATTTCCTTTTTCTGATATTATCCCTTGCATGACTTTTTGGTTCCTTTCTACTTCTGGTGAACCAGGCATTTCAGAGTTGACACTAGAATTTTCCCCTGAATTAATTTTTTTGCCTTTGTTTATGATACCATATTGGTTTTACAACTGTAACCCAAACCATCCATGAGATTTGAGACTAGCCCAACGTTTTCAGTGTAATTTTGATATTTGGTTGCATAATTTTTGAGGAGGAAGGCAGGGCAATTGGGGTTAAATGACTTGCCCAACGTCACACAGCTAGTAAGTGTGTCAAGTTACTAAGGCAGGATTTAAACTCAGGTCCTCCTGACTCCAGGACCGGTGCTCTACTTACTGTGCCACCTAACTGCCCCCAGATTTGGTTGCATAATTATGTGAATCTACATTCTAAGCAAAGCTATTCAAACTCTCCAGTGGCCTCATCTTCAATGAATTCTTTCTTTTTCATCACATTATGATAGACATGTACAAATTAGCTGCAGGTACTTCAATTCCAGACTTTGTACCATACTTGCTACGATCAGGTGGTCCCCTGCCCAGTGTCCCTGGAGTCTTAGTTCCATTGCCATTGTTTAAGCTGTGTGGCCTTTGGGAATGGTGGACAGGTCCTAGGAACTGGCTACCCTCTGTCTTCATGATCCTCTTGTCCATGCTCATCAAAGATGCTCTCTGTATTGTCATTGTGGACATGTCTAATCCCAGCACAGCTCATTTCTGCAAAATAGGGAGAGAAATGTTACAAGGTCTGAACAGAAGTAAGCTTTTAACTAACTGCTGAAGGACTGGAAGAGATGCTTGCACCCTTGCCTTCTTCCTCTGCTCTTGCACATTTTACATGATCCTCTAACCTCTCCTGTACTTTATGGTGTTGACCAGACTGCCTCCAAATGATTGAAAAACTCTGCTGCAAATTTCTGTGGCTGAACCTGGCTTTCTTTTGGAACTTAAGTTCAGGGTATGTGAGGTAGTGATATTCATCCAATGGCCTTGACACTTTCCTACATCTCTCTTCAATGTTGGTTTCAGCTTCTGTAATGTGGCACATAATGTCTCTGTGATGGATATTGTGTTGTCACCACTGGACATACTCTGCTATTCACTGTAATGAGCACTGGTAGCTTATGGAAGGGTATAGCCTGGATTGAAGTAGTAATAGTAATGGCTCCCTCCATCAATCATGTTTGAAATATTTGCCTTCACTGTGTCTTCTATTTCCTGAGGTTGATTGGGGAACTATTTCTATAAGTAATTTCTGAGTTAGCTTGCTAGATGGAGTGGAATTTCTGTCATTGTTATCTTCTGCTTCTTGTTCATACTTCTATTCTTCATCCTCATTGAAAATTGGCAAATGTCTGGGGATATTTTCTGTGACCCAGGGGCTCTCATCACTAAAGATTTTAGAGCTTTCTAAATTCATTCTTGTGTGTTCCTAATAAATATCTGATTTAAGGAATAAGGAGTGTACTTTATCTTGGTCCTGGTCCTCCTAGGTCCTGGACCTCCTTCATGGGTTAGACCAGGGCTGTCCAACCTTAGGTTTTTATTAAAACAACAGACAATATATTTTGATTTGTCATTTTAGTGAGAGCTCTGCGGTGGCTCAGCTTCCTTTACTGAAGCATTCACGTAAATTTCTATGCTTGTAGGAGGGCCTCATAAATCCCACTGCAGGCCACAAGCAGGCCACAGGTCACATTTTGGACAGCCCTGGATTAGACCATAGATTGGGCTTAGTTAAACATGGCAGGATCAATGCATTGCTTATTAACGCAATCTGCTTTGATGAGAAAGAAGAGAAGAAAACTATTACAATTGAATTTTGCACATTTACAAGGAATAAACTTGAAGGAAGAAATAAAATACCTCCTACTAATTTGCAGAGGTTGGGTTCCATAGGTGTGAAATGTTGCATATAGCATCAGGTGAGAATTTTTCAATATGTTGATTGTTTTAATGATTTTCCCCCTTATTCCTCTTTAAAAAGATGATTTGTTATAGAAAATGATTTAATAGGAGGGAAAAGAGGAGATGGAAAGGGACAAATATCAGAGGAAATATAAGTGGCAATAAAAACAAGATACCAATAAAAAATCTATTTAAAACACCATATGTTAAGAAACATCCTATTTTTGTTAGTACTTTATCCAAACGTAGAAGTTATTTTTAATAGATTTGCATATTTGATTCTTAGTATAGCTTCCTAAAGTAGGTAACGTGTGTTTTGGTCCTAAATATTCAATAAATATATTCTCTGTTTTTAAGGGAATGGACATGGGTGGGTATGTGGGGATGAGATGCTTATTGGGTTTGCAGTCTATTAACATAATTCCCAGTGGGAAATAACCCAGGATTTGTACAACTTGTTCTTGGAAAGAATTTGGTGAGTAGTTTGGTTTTTTTTGTAAGAAGGTTAAGGAAAAAGTAAATCCCATGTATACCTAAAGTATACAATTAAAATACTTTTTTAAAGTGATATTTTCTAGCTAAAGAGAAAAAAATCTGTAATCCCTTACCTTCTTCAATGTGGTTGTTTTCTATAATTCAGTGGTAACTGAATTATATGTCATGTTATGCACACATATGTATGTATATACACATGTATAATCTTTGTGCATATTATATTACCTTATTGTATAGCTAGGTAGGCTCTAGTTGAATTTTAGATTGTTACAGATTAGGAATATTCAGAGAAATGAAGATTCCAAAAGATAGCTCAATGCTGCAGCTTCTAATTAGCTTAACAGATTTGTAGACAGGCATGACATTTATATTGTGAATTCTAGAATCAAGCACCATTAGTGATTCAATGAATAGAGTCCTGAATTTATCCATAATGTGAAACACAAATCCTAAAATGCTAGGAGCTCTTAAATCAGAGATCTCATTAGCACTTTAGTATACTACTATTATCTCTTCAAATAAAGATAAAATTTCTGAATCCCATAGTGTAAGAAAGATCATTGGCAACTGTGAAAAGTATATATGTGTATACAAGTATGTGTGTATGTATGTATGTATGTATATATTTACATGTATGTTTATATATGTTATATATACACATATATCTACATATATTATCACACATATATAGCAATGTATATAAAGGTATTTGACATCTATAAGTGTACAGTTTGTTGGTAAATCTCTGTTCATTTTTTGATCTTTAATATGCTAAGTAACATTTATTATCTCAGGAAATGAATATATGTACTTTTGAATGTAATTGATTTGAAATCTCTAGAAAGGCATTTAATTGGTTTTATTGGTAATAGTAATCTGATATTCAAGGAATGAGACTTTGCATAATGTAGAAAAGCCCTTTCATTATATAGTTATCAGAATGACAAAGTCTACATGAGAAACCATTAATATCTTGGGACAGACAGGTATGATAAAAGGATATTTTTATGAAAAACATTTTAGTAACTTTCTCAGTCACTTTCCTGATTACATACACAATTTAAGTTTATGTCTATGAATGAATAATGAACAGATATCCTTTTAATATTGTTTATCTTTATAACCAATGTTGATAATTTCATGATTTATCTACAGTGATAAGTACTGATCATGGAATTGAATGAAATGAACAAATTGGTCACATTGAACATCAGTTTATCTACCTCATAAGAATAAATATCAAATGTAAGGAAGGGGACCTGAAAAATACTTTAGATTGTATATAGCATGCCATAAATAATTATTCAAATGGCAATAGCTACATACTAGATTTTTTGTAAAATATAAGTAACAAAAGTCACAGTTGACTGTTAATTTCTGTCTCTGATTAAATAAAGCTCATTGAAATCATCCCTTTATAGCAATGCCTTCATATAATCATAGAATCTCAGCACATGAAGGATCCTCCTACTGAGAAGGAACTCAGAGGCCATTTAATCCAAGTCATGCCTGAATAAGAACCCCATATACCTCAACTCAACAAAATGGTCTTCCAGTCTCTGCTTTAATACTTCCACTTAAAGGGAACCCACTGCCTCCTGGGGATGTCTATTCTATTTTGGGGTCACTTTAATGTTTAGATTTTTAATTGTATTTTAATGTTTTGCTGAAAACATGCTTCAATTTGTGCCCCTGCAATTTTCACAAATTGTTTCTCATTCCTACCACTGGTCTAAGCAGACCAGTGTCTTCCACATGGCAGACCTTTAGATGCTTTAGGTTATCATATCCTCATTAAGTACTCTCCTCTTCAACATAAAACATCACTTAAAGTATCCAGATTAAAAAGTAGCAATGCCAAAGTGTTAATGAAAGAGAATTTTAAAAAGAAAATTTAAATACTTGGAGGTACCTAGGGATGAAAATATTATCCTTTGAGGGACCTAGGTACAAAGTTTAGTCATCTTTCCTCATAGTCTATAATTAAAGAAAAATGCTATTAAACATGAAAACAATTATTAAAATATTACAATAATTTTACAATTTTAATTGTTATTTATAACTTCTTTTAATAATATAATTTGTATTTAAATCATTAAGTGACTTGAAAATTTCAGAACATGTCAAGGACATGTAAATTTGCAAAGAAATTTATTTTTTCTACTGAAAATGAATAAATTGTAAGGAAGATAAAAAATAATTTTACAAGAATAGACAAAATAACTTGACAGAATATATATTTCCCTGATGTTATGAAAATAATACCTATTACAACACAAGTGGAAAAAGTCTAGTATATACATAATGGAAATATGTATTGCAATATTATCCTTCGATGCTTCTTAATACATCTTTTAACTCTAACTTGTGACAATTCAATTTTACTGTAGAAACTGAATAGCTGATCCTTTCTGCAACTCCTCCATCTCAACCCTCATCCCATGCCTTAATTTTCTCTTCTGTGTATCTGATAAGAGAGTACCCCTTATCCTGTTTCTTGGTATAAAGGCCATCACTGCCTGAGAAGGCCAAGGTCAGATCATCGGGTAAGATGTCCCTCATCCTGCACTTGGGAGGAAGATTTTCTCTTTGAGATACCCAAGACCAGAGTATTGGACAGGCTTTTTCTTACCCTTGAGTGGGAAATAAAGACCTGCCTGAGATGCCCGAGGTCAGATCATTGTGTCAGTCTTTACTTACTCTTTGGAAGGAGATATCATCCTGAAGCAGATGGGTGGGAAACATCCTTGAAGATCTACAAAAAGCCCCACTCCAATCCCTAGTCAGCAGAACAATCATCACCAATCTCTTGACTACATGGTTATCTTTCATCCTTAGCTGATTCCCAGAGTTGTTGTTTTTTTTTTTTCCATCCCACAGTTGGGATATACTAACTTCTTAAGCAGACTCCTATCCCAGACTTTGGGATATTACCTCTCTTTCTCTTCTTTGTTTCTTTCTATGTATTTTGTTTCTCATTCCCCTGGCTTCGGGATCTTGCTCACATCCACCATTGAACTCTGGTAGTGTTAAGTGTCTATAAACACCTATAGAAGCCTCCTTTGCTATAACACTTGGTGTCATCTTTTCCTGTCAAATTCAATCGTACTTCTCAGATAGATAATGGACTGAGCCTGGACTACTAGCACCTCCCTTTAACTCAGGAATTGTGACCAAAGTTGAAACTACCTTTCCTGGCAGCCAGTGCTCTGCAGAGAGTAGAATAGGCACTCCAACTGCCACTCTCTACCTTCTTGGGAGGAGTCAAGGTCTAGATCACTGGCCCTCCTGCTTCAGCAGTAGGAAAGCCCTCTCTTTCCCCCAGGTCTATAAATCGCAGATGAGTGCTGAGACAGGAACTTTGGCAGCTAGCTACACCCTGATGGGTGGTTCATGCTGCCTTCTCCAAACTGAACAACGGTTGAAGGTTGAAAGCCCATACCCTACACTTAGAGAACATTTCTATCCCTTCCCCTTCTCCCAACTCTTTGTCTACAAGTTGCTAACTAGGGCTGGCACTAGGATTATTAACAGGTGTGCCCTTGCAGGTGTGATTTCTTGCTTTGAGAGTGCAAGAGCTAATGCTCTGAACCCCATGCCTCACATACATGAAATTCCCCTCCACAAGCCACTGACAAGGATTAGGACCAGGACTCCTGAATCTGACATCTGTGCCCCAGTGGAAGGGAATTTTTCCCCTGTTGTGGTCAAGGCAAAGCTTGTAATCCTAGCAATATAATGTAACATAATTACCTCATTGGGTGTAGCATTGTCAGTTCTGTCACTTATGTGTTCCTAAAAATCACCGAATTATGTGAAACTTCATAATAAAAACCACAGAGCTTATGGGATGAATGGACATGAGGTACAAAACTAAAAACGACAGATATTTCATTTATTTATTTTTTTTTTACTTCATGGTGCTGTCTCTAATGATCTATAATTTAGGTTCCTTTATGCTTATGGCTACAAATGCATCTCCTGGCACTTGTTTCAAAATGTTTCATTTCATGATTCTCAATAGTTAAAACTTTCCTTTTATGCGTTCTGCTTGGTATTTTTTTTATTTGGGATGCTTAGACATGTTTGAGATGTTAAAATGAAAATGAGATATGCCTGTATGTGTATGTGTGTATATATGTGTGTACAGATATATAGTGTGTATATATGTATATATACACATATGTATATTGCATGCACATATATTTCACAAATGTAAAGGAACAGTAAACTACAACCTTACAGGACAGCAAAACTGGTGAACCTAAGCAGCTGGTAAGTGTTTAATGTGTGTATGTGTGTGTGTGTATTCCTATGTGGCTCAGTCCAGATAGGTGTTTTTAGAAGGAGGTGATCATATCAACCAGGATATGTTTCAATGTTTCAGGAGAAGGAAAAGAAACAAAGCTAGCATCAATTAAAGTATCATTAAGCATCAAATCTTATATTGGAATTTTATCCATATCCTTCTGTGGTTAGTTTATCCTTTGTGTGGGTTTTTTTTAATACCTGTACTGGTTAGATAGCTGCTACAGTATCATGTCCAGACTAGTTGCATCATAAAAACCAAATAGGGAAAAAGCATTTTGGAAAATAAGAGAATCTCCTATTTTCCTGGTAACCTTGGTTGAATCTTGAAGGTTTTAAATGGGAGGTTCTTGTGTTATTTTGTGCTATGACCTCTGTAGTGGTCTGGTGAAACCTATAGACCCCTCAGAATAATTGTTTTAAAATGTATATAATGAGATAATATTACAAAGGGAACCACCTACATTGAAATAGTTATAAAAATCATAAATTCACAGACCCCCTCAAATCTTTCCACAGACCCCAGGTTAAGAATTCCTATCTTAAAACTATTTGCTTGCCAAATGTGCCCATTGAGTCATCCAGATCTGAGCATATTCATTTTCAAATGGAATGTGCTATCTGAATAGTTAAGCTTATGTGAGCAGTGTTCCTTGATAGACTGAAAAATCACCAATAAGTAGTTTCTGAATATCCCTGTGGTATTTCCTGCATTAAAAGCTGTGAAGTATAAAAGAGGTGAAATTGTGATGTCTGCCCACAAAAAGCTGATAGCCTAATCAAATACACTAAACCAATAAAAAGGAAATGAATAAGATTAGTTTAACTAACTTGTTTATTATGATAACAATAATCTAAATAAAATAGCACAAATACTTAGAAACTGAATAGTATATTATTAGGTGTTCATTAATAGACAGTAAATGCTATCAAAATTTAGAGGGAGATATTAATATGGTTCATTGTCATCTAGATAAGCTTCATGAAAAAGGTTGAGACATGAGCTAGACTTTGAGAAAAGTCCATACAGAAACTTTACAACACCGTATTTTATTTCAAACAGGTAGAAAAATCTGAAAGTGGACAAGTACAAAAGATATGATCTTTTATATCTGTTCATGAAGAAGCAACTGTAAATACTTCTGTAATGGTATAAAACGTTTCCAAATAGTAACATGGACATTTTGACTATTCCATGGACAAGCTTTCTCTTACCAAACAAGACAAACAAGACAAGCAGTAAGGGCATTGTTTCTTAACTAATACATCAAGAAAACTGCTTCTCCCCAAAGAGTACTCTTAAGGTGTTAGGCATCAATTCTGCCAAAAGAATGGGCTGTTAATAGGAAAGTCCTAGTGAACTAAAGGTTACATAAAAATGTTAATCTCTGGCAAATGTCTCACTATACGACCAGCAAGTACCGCTCCTTGGATGTTGCTCTTCCTCTTCCAATCTAAGGCCTGCCTTTCGTCCCAATTGCTTCGTGTAGCTTACTCTGACTTTTCCAGATGAAAGTGAGCTTTTTCTTCCCAAAATCTTGTCCCACATAACTTAACCTACAAATATATAGAGTATGATATGATTGTCTATATTTACAAGAATGATATTGTGGATAGATACTTTACCTTACAGTGAAGGAAATCTGGGATAAATTTCTGACTTTTACAAATACTATGTAATAAGAGATATGTGACCATGGGAAAGTTCCTTCACTTCTCAGATTTCTGAGCAACATTTTCAAACACTATAAATTTATAGATGAGTTGTCAAACTCTACATAGTGGGTGAGAGACTTTCCACATGGGTCGACTAATACCTCTCAACTAACAATACTTAGTGCTAGGGGCAGATAGATATAATCCTAGTCATGTGCTCCTTCTCTGAGGAGAGGAGAGCCAGTCTAGTCACCCAAATCACATACTTTCTTCAAGGAAGTACAGTAATCAGTTTCCCTTAGAGAATGATGATTAAAGTTCCATATCTAGCTAGGTAGATATAGATATATAGATATACACACATGCACACACACATACACACATGTATGCATGTGTACACATGCATGTATATACGTACATATATATAGTATGTATGCATATACGTATATACACATATGCAGAGATGCACACATATGTATGTATACATGCATATGTATTTGTATATGCATGTTCTCCTATAAGCAACACTTAGATAAACCCATGTGTACATATACTACATGATTAATACGTAAATCCTACACTAAATAGTACTGGAACACTCATGTGCTTTATAGTCTAGTCATCTTATTGATCTTCATACATGAAATTCCATTTTCTTTTTAACAGACTCGGCACAGGCTATCCACAGTGCTTCTACATCTTCCTCACTTCCGCTTAGAATCCCTCACTATATTTTAACACCACCCATCTCATGAAATTCTCTTTTATTTTGTATATGTTGTATTTAGTGTTTCTACCAGGAGAATGTAAACCTGTTGAAGCCAAGACTCATTGCTTTTTGTCTTTGTAACCTCAGCATCTAGCACAGTTCCTGTACACAGTAGATGTTTAATAAATGTTTGTTGATTGATTGATTTGAGGTTGCTCCTTCTTCACAAAGTCTAAGACGAGACGGTACATGATCTAGCTGATACAGTCAACCTAGGAAGTCTCTGATTGTGGACCATAAAACAGACTACATATTTGTGTGGCAAGAACCAGTTTAACTGACATGAGAGATGCTCATTATCAGAGAACAAGCAAACAATTTTCAGGGGGAAGGACCACCAGAAACTTATAACAGGTATCTACTATGGTATAAAAGGGTCTGAGATATACATCTTTGAAAAGTATAGCTGTACCAATTAAATCAGAGATCAGTAAAGTGTAAAATGTGTGCCTGGATCATGATTTGTTATCAAATTCTCTTTACATGCAATGCATCCAGGAGTCCTCATCAGGCCCCTATCTCACCCTGTTGGGAACTTTATATGTTTGTATGAGAAATGTCAAAAGTTAGGGCACAGTGAATGGCTGTGTTTCCTGGTCCTCGGGACTCCATTAGCCTCTCAGACCTTGGTGTGGTTCTCAGGATTTTTTCATTTTTTTGACTTCCATGCTACCACCCAGGACACCTAGGAAAATCTTTGTATGGTGTCTGTTACCCAATATGCAGAGACAAACTTCATTTGAAATAATATAATTAATAATATTATAGCAGTATATTTTATTGAAAAGAGAAATAGAACATAAACCTTACCTGTCCCAGTGTAAATACAAGGGATCAAAAGCAATAGAGTTCTTGTCCCACCAGTCCTTCCTTTACCTGCTTCTCTTCATCTTCCCTTTTCCAATCTACCCACTTTCCCGTGCCATCTTCTGGATGTTTTTTCCCTCCTCAAGCTGTTGTCATTCTCCTAAGTTAACAGAGGGGAAAGGGAGAGGTAAAGAATTTCCCAGCAAAAGTTGTACCATATTGCAATAATTGGAGGGGCAGCTGGGTGGCACAGTGGATAGAAAAATGATCCAGGAGCCAGGAAGACAAATCTCCCCAAATTCAAATCTGGCTTCAGACACTTACTAGCTGTGTGACCCTGAACAAGTCATTTAACTCTGCCTCAGTTCTTTCATTTGTAAAATGAACTGAAGAAGGAAATGACAAACCACTCCAATATCTTTGCCAAGATAACCCCAGATGGGGTCATGAAGAGTTGGACATGACTGAAAAAATGGCTGAATTATGAACAATAAATGCAATAGAGAGGTAGGAAATAAAAGTAAAATGTTGATGAGTTTCAAGGTTGAATTAGTAAATTTAAAAAACAACAACTACCAAACACTTTCTGATTTAACTGGCCTGTGATTTTTCTCCATTGCATCTTGCAATCTAGAATTTTCTAAGACTAGATCACATATATATATATCTATATCTATATCTATCTATCTATCTATATGGAATATGTATATGTGTATATATGTATATGTGTATATATGTGTGTATATGTGTATATATATGTATATATGTGTATAATATATACATATGCAATATAATGATATATACATATGTACACATCTGTATTATATACATAGATACATTGTATATTGTATATACGCATCATATACACATGTCTATGTATGTGTATATGTCTATATACATGTGTGTAAATATCTATATACATATATGTATAATCTATGTACATGCGTGTACACATACATGTGTGTACATATGTGTATGCACACATAAAGACACACATTAACATTGATGGTTATGGACTCCAGAATTCTGAGCCCTTACAGATTTAACATTGAAGACCTCCTTCTGGTCCACAGGGTAAAAAGTACTGAAGTACTCTGATGTCCAATAAAGGGACTCAGATATGAGGTCTGGACTTGACTCATTTTTGAGGCTCCTGGCCTCTGATAAGAGGGAGGTAAAACTCTCTGTTCTCATACATAACTCCTTTTGTTACCCACCCTGATGCATCAGGGACAGTTGTATTTACTGGATAATGTCTATAGTTTCATTCAAAAGGTGGTATAAAAAATAATCAATATATAATATGAATCACATGTGGGAAAGGTTAATTTATTCCTACACAAGAATGGAATCCCAAATACATGATATTCACACAAACATTAATTTTTATTTTTTTTACTTTTAATATTCTTCTCTTTTTAAATTTTGAGATTTCTTCCACCCCTCCCCGACTCACAGAAAAAGCAAGCAAAATCATATCAATAATACATGTGAAATAATGCAAAACATTTTTGTATTAGTCATAGCATGAAAAAGCAAGAAAATTAACTTCAATTTGCATTAAAATTTCATGAGTTCTCTCTCTGGGGGTAGATAACATTTTTTCATAATTATCCTTTTATGCAAAAAAAAATTTCCCCCATTCTGTTTCCCTTCCTCTTCTCCTAGTGCATCCTTCTTTCTCACCACTTCATTATTCTTGTGATCATCCCAATATAATCGACTTATACCTGCAACTTCTGTCTATGTAGACGTCTTCTAATTGCCCTAATAATGATAAAGTTCTTAGAAGTTACATGTATCATCTTCCCATATAAAGATGTAGATGATTTAACTTTATTGAGTCCCTTATGATTACTTTTTCATGTATAACTTTTTATGCTTCTCTTGAGTATTGTATTTGCCTGTCAGATTTTCTATTCAGCTCTGATCTTTTCATCAGGAATGCATAAACTGGATCCTAGGAAAGTGTACATTAAACATCAATTTTTTTCTTCCCTGAAGGATTATACTAGATTTTCCTAGACAGATTATTCTTGGTTATGTTCTTAGCTTCTTTGCTTTCCAGAATGTCATATTCCAAGCCCTCCATTCCTCTAACATAGAAGCTGCTAAATCTTGTGTGATGCTGACTGTGGCTCTACTGTAGTTGAATTGTTTCTTTCTGGCTGCTTGCAATATTTTCTTCATGACCTGGGAACTCTGGAATTTGGCTATAATATTGCTGGCAGTTTTCATTTTGGAATCTCGGGAAGTGATCTGTGGATTCTATCAATTTCTATTTTACCCTCTGGATTTAGAATACCAGGGAAGTTTTCTTTGAAAATTTCTTGAAAGATGATATCTAGGATCTTTTTTTTCTGATCATGGCTTTCAGATAGTCCAATGATTTTTAAATTTTTAAATTATCTCTCCTGGATCTATTTTCCAAGGCAGTTGCTTTTCCAATGAGATATTTCACATTGTCTTTTATTTTTTTCATTCTTTTGGTTTTGTTTTATTATATCATAATTTCTCTTAAAGCCATTATCTTCCATTTGCTCCATTCTAATTTTTAAGGAATTATTTTTTTTGGTGAGCTTTTGGACTTCCTTTTCCATTTGGCCAATTCTGCTTTTTAAGGCATTCTTCTCCTCATTCGACTTTTTGGACCTCTTTTACCATTTGGCCTAGTCTGTTTTTTAAGGTGTTATTTTCTTCAGCATTTTTGTGTTTTCTTTACCGAGATGTTGACTCATTTTCCATGATTTTCTTGTATCACTCTCATTTCTCTTCCCAATTTTTGCTCTACTTCTCTTACTTGATATTTGAAATCCTCTTTGAGCTCTTCCATGACCTGAGACCAATTTTATATTTTCCTTGGAGGCTTTGGGTGTAGGAGCTTTGACTTTGTTGTCTTCTGAGTGTATGTTTTGATCTTTCTTGTCAACATAGTAACTTTCTATAGTAAGAGGTTTTATTTCCCTTGTTTTCTCAGCCTATTACTTGACTTTTTAACTCTTTGTTAAGGTAGGGCTCTGCTCCCAGGGTAGAGGGTGAACTATCCCAAGCTTCAGGGATTTTGTCCATCTTTTTTCAGAGATACTTCTAGGGACCTGTAAGTTTTCAGTTCTTCCAAGGTTGTATGATCTAAGGAGAGGTATTTATTTCTCTCCTGGCCTGTGCTGTTGTCTGTGAGTAACCACAAGCACTCTTTTCTGCCCTGGCTTTGTGAGAAATGTTCCCCTTCTACTGTGACCACAAAGGCCCCTGTGCTAGTGCTCTACCTCATCATGGGATTGCCACCCAGGACTGTGATCCAGATCCAAGTATGGGCAAAGCAACAGACTCCAGACCCAGTAGTACTAGTAAAAAGCACTACTCTACTGTCCACTTGTTTGACCCAGTTATCAACTTCAGAAGCAACCACTGCCACTGCTGCTGCTGATTCAGCCACTCCAAAGGCCTGTTCCTACTTTCCTGGGGCTGGGGCTGTGTTGGCATGGCCTGTGTTGGAGTGCACTCTCCTCTCATCCTAGTGCAACAGACCTTTCCTGCTGACCTTCCAAGTTGTCTTGGGCTGGAAATTCATTTCACTCTGTCTTTTTCTGAGCTCTGCTGCTTTAGAATTAGTTTAGAGTCATTTTTAAAAGTATTTGGAGTGGTTTGGGGGAGATCTCAGATGAGTCCCTTCCTTTACTCTACCCATTTGGCCCCTCCCCACCTCCAATAATTCTTCAATTCACTCTCCTGGATCTATTTTCCAGGTCAGTTGCTTTTCTACTGAGATAAATAAATAGGGAAGTTAGGTGGTGAATGGATAGAGCTCTGGGCCTGGAGGAAAAACCTGAGTTCAAATATGGCCTCAGACACATACTAGCAGCATTACCCTGAGCAAAATCCTGTTTGCCTCAGTTTCCTTATATGTAAAATGCTCACAGTAATAGCGCCTGAAGATCAAATGAGATATCGATTATAAAATGCATAGCACAATGCTTGGCACAAAGTTCTATACAAATGTTATTGTAGCCAGGCTTAGGCTTTGTTTGAAGTTGCTCTTTACAATGAAGAAGTTTACCCTGGTGCCAGCCAGCTCCAACCTGAGTGGATACAGAGGCTTTGGACCTCCTGAACTCAAAAAGCTACCTCAAAACCTGGATACATCCATCACAGAATAGATACTAATTCACCTAAAACTAGGAAAAGCCAAACGCAAAAGAGGTAGCACAAACTCAGGGTCAAGTTTGCCTGAGAAGGATACGTACTTCAGTTGTTCTGTACTCACGACAACATAGAAGATTGGATGGCATTCAGCTATTCCTTCACAACTTGATTATGAAGAATCATCTCAAAAGAGTCCTGACACATTCACAGTCAGAAAAGAAGAGAATGTTAGGAGTGAGTGCATTCCCTGAGTCACCATACCCACAGCTAAGAGTGGGATTCTTCTTCATTTCACAGGGCAAGACCTTTAGAATTCATTCATATGGGCCAGAATCATCCATTCTATACCACACCATCTCTTCCCAAATTCCTATGAGGCCACCTAAATCAAGGAGTGGAAGCTCTGAGCATGTTCCATGAGGATGGCCCTGCTATGTAGCATTAACACAAAAACTAAAATAGTTGTATCATAATAAATATTAATGAAAGTATATACTGTTTGCAGAGAGAAATATTACATGTAGGAAAAAAAACTTTGGGGGGGGGAATATTTGGGCAACTTTTGGCCAATATTCCCCCAAAACATCAGAGTATGGATGAAATTAGAATTTTAAAAAATTGGTAGCTAAATAATCAAATGTAATAAGGTGTTTTAACTTAGAAAATATTCATATTTGATACACATATATCATACAGATAAATAAAAAAGAAAATATTCATAACTATCAAAAGCTAAAAACAATGTGGCAGTTAAGACCCTCTATAATTTGGATCTCACTTATATATTTCTAAACTTCTTTTGCCTCTCAAATGAGAAAAGATTTGTAAAATGTGCTTAACACAATGCCTGGCACACAGGAGAAACTATCCAAATATGTATTCTCTTCCTTTTCCCTTTCTGTCCATTATAAGCTATGCCTTTGAGCTGGATTGAACTATAAGCTATTCCCTGGACTCAACATTCCATCTACTTCAGTGTTTTCCTATAAGATATCTTCCATGCCTGAAACATATTCTCAACTTATCTCTGTATCTCAGAATATCTATTTTACTTCAAGACTCAGCTCAGGTGCTGTCTCCTCTATGAAGCTTCCCATTCGTAAGTGTTTTCTTTATTCTGAACTTACCTTATATTTTTTTTTCTGTACATTTCTGTCTAGAAAATGATAGATTATTGAGCATATGGGTGATTTAGTGTTCTTTTTTTGTCTTTGCATACTTAGTACCATTCACTGTGACTTAAACATAGTAGGTAGCTTGGTGACACAAACAGTAGCCAGCTAGGCTGTGTAAGTGAATAGAGCTCTGTCCCTGGAGTCGATAAGAACTGAGCTCAAATTCAGTTTTAGATGCTTAGTCTATTACCCTTGACATTCACTTAAACCATGTTTGCCTCAGTTTCCTCAACTGGAAATGGAGATAATAGCACCTACCTCTCAAGGTCATTTGAGGATCAAATGAGATAAGATCTGTAAAAACTTACCCCGTAGTATGTACTATATAAATGTTTATTGCCTTCTTCCCTAGTTATTGAATTGAATAGAAATGGTAACAATTATCAATTCTTTTTCATTATCCTCTGTCACATTGGGAAAAGGACTTCTTTGGACTTCCTAATGAATGACCAGTTATTTACAGATTATACAAATTAACTATAATGTTAGGAACTATGTAGTAGCCCTGTGAAATTCAGTGCCATAGGAGATCATTGAGACCTATAGAACAGGTGCAATTAAATATATGTGTGTGTATATATATATATTATATACACACACACACAAACACACACATACATGTGTGTATGTGTGTGTATAATATTAAACTATTAATATGTGTAATTTCGCAAGTTAATAAAAAAATGAAAACGATTCCCTTGATTTTAGAGCTCACAGAGTATCATCAACAATGTCCACAACATAAAAAAAATCTCTTCTTCCAGTCTTGGCAGTTTGCTCCCATATACTGGAGTTTGGATTTCCTTTAAATCATGTCTCTCACACAATGTGCATATATTGTATGTGTGTATGTATATGCATATTTATACACATGTGTGTTCATATATATGTATATATGTATGTATGTATGTATATGTTTATATATATATATATATATATATATATATATATATATATATATATATATGTGTGTGTGTGTGTGTGTGTGTGTGTATGTGTGTATCTTGTTTGGATATGTTCAAAAAATTTCAAGAACCAACTGAAAAAATCATGTTTTAGTTTTCTTTTTTCTTCCTTTTTAGATGCCAAGACTCATTTGATTGATATAATGGATGACTAGGATGTAAAATCTAATGGTGAAGTTGCGCTTGTAGGATTAAATATAGTAAAGGGTCTCCATATAGCTAAATGTTGGGGAAAATGCTCTTGGATTCAATATTAAAATTTCAAAGATATGGCCCAAAAATTCATCAATGGCAAATACTTTACAATATGATAGCAAATAGGATCATAGAAAGCTATAGTTGAAAAAAATCATAATGTCATAAATTTAGGAGTGGAAGATACCTGAGGGACCATTAAGGCAAAATGCTTCATTTTACAGATGGGGAAACTGAGCCACAGAGAAATTAAATGTCCCAACTCATATTGGCCAGAGTCATCCATTCTATACCACCCTGTCTCTCCCCAAATTCCTATATGGCTACCTAATTCTAGGAGTGGAAGCTCTGAGAGTATATATTCATATATACATACATATACTGTGTTATATATACACACATATATCCCATTTAATACACACACATAGCAATATATACATAATGGAATGTGTGTATATAATCCATATGTATATGTGTGTGTGTGATGACAGAGAGAGAGATGGTCAGCAGCAGTAACAGCAGCATGCATGGATAGAAAACAAACTTTGGAGTCAGAAAAATTGAGATTCAAGTACTGTCTCTGACACCTAATTTATCTTTATGATCATGGGCAAGAATTATAACTTCTCAGTGTCACAGGCAAATGACTCTGAGGCTATAAGGTGCTGTTCTGTTTAACAGGAAGGAATTCCCATACCTGGAGTTTTCAATCTCATTGCATCACACTCAAATAGAAATAGGGGCCACTGATCCATACAGAAGAATACCTGCTAGCCACCTATTGACTTGCATTTAAAATGTAATATTATCTATGTTTTATTATATTTTATTTACTTTGTTGAGTATTTTCCAATCACATTTTAATCTGGTTTGGACTATACTCAGGAGTACTGTGGGCTGCATGTGGTCTGTGGTCCATTTGATGAAATTACATGTTGTTTTTACACACACACACATACACACATATACACATACACACATGTATGCATGCATACACACGTGTTTATATGCACATGTGTTATGTGTAACATGTATATGGCACGTGTGCTATTTAATTGTGTAGATATGTTCATTATGTGTTTGGATTTTTTTTCATAGGCTGTTTAGTTTTTCTAAACCCTTGGCATGGTGCCTATTGTAACTATTTGATAACATGGTCCTATGGTCTATAGCATTATGCAAATTCTTTTCAATTTGAAATACATTTGTCACCAATGAAAAGTTACAAGATCATTAAGTTACAATGGGTTTTGTAATCAAAATAAGAATAATACTTAATGCAGCTTTAAAAACATATATCCAACAACCAATGATGTATTAGCATACAAAAATAAATGTAATCTGGCATTAGAGAAAGCCATTTTTGAATCTGGTGTCATAATAATAAAAATCATTCCAAACCCCTTGTAACTATAATGCAGCATAAATTGTTGATGGCTTTCCAGAGTCCTCTCTTACTAAGCTTCCCTCTTCATAGAAGTAAGGATAATAGAGCTTAGAGGAGCAGAATATCTAATCTTGCCAAGGCTAAAGCTTACTTTGCCATCTGTACTATTTGTAAGCCAGTAGATCCAAGCATGTCACTGTGGTGTGTACTGATTGTGACTTCATGAATCCTAGCCTGGTGCTTGGATTACTCCCTTTGAGCATCATAATCTACCTTGCGTGGTAAATCACATACTTAACTGGATTTGGAAAGATACTGTATTATAATACTGAGCTGATGCTAAAGCTGTCAGTTTTTTTCCCCTTTTTAATGCACTTTTCATCCCCTTTTTCTTTCAAACCAGGCATTTTGAATAAGCCACACCATAGTGCAGATACTGAGCAGCAATTTCTCTTGCACATTAGTTAGTTATAAAGGAAAATTATGGGGATCTCTTAATAACATCCTGCAGTTAGGGTAAATTAAACTGGGAAAAAGCCTGATTTTGGGGGACCCCTTTGGAGTAGAGTAGAAACAACTCTATCTGCTCCTGTTAATACTGATTCAGTTACCTACAGTGCCAGCTGGTAATTCCCAGCAGTCAAGAATCAATGCGCTGCATCTATTCCGTGATATCATGCCAGCTGCTCCAAAGGGTAGAAAGCATGATATATTAGCTAAGAAATGATGTGTGAAGAGAAGACTGATGAACACAAAACAGCCCCAAAAGGTACTGAAACTATGGTGATAAAAATCATCCTACTTTTTAAAGGCAACATAACAAAGAAAAGTTTACCAAGATGATGCTAAAAGCTATGGGATTGAGCTTTTTATGAGAAGTGACCTATCAAGGGGCACAAAGCTTGCCATCTAACATCTAATTTTCTCATTTCTCATTTTCACTTAAAGGCAAGAGAGTGCCAACAAAACTGGAATGCCATTCATTATTATTTCTTCTCCTGCTCAGACACATTAAGCCAAGTTTTTAGAGACCCTTTCCTAGCCTCTTCATTGTGTGTTATATGCCTGCCCTCCAGGACCAAGGCATTTTTTTCTTTGAACAGTTAACAAAGCTTGTAGTTATTCTTTAAGGAATATGAATGGAAGGCAGAAACTATTCCTTATTTATTTTGTATCACAAAACTGAATGAAAGTACCAGAAATTTATTTTTTCTTCAGTGTACTTTATTCACAGGGCACAGACTAGCCTTGTATATCATTTCACTTATCAAAGGAATTAGTTGCCGGGACTTCCAACAGAGATTTCCCATCTGTGAATATAACACAAGGTTCATCATGGATCCTCTTTTAAAAGCAATGGTACAATGGATAGTAAGCTGGGCCTGCAGTCAGGAAGAAATGAGTTCAAATCCTCCCTCTGACATTTACTAGCTGTATGAACCTGGGCAAGTCACCTAACTTCTGTTTACTTCAGTTTTTTATCTGTAAAATGAAGATAATAATGGCACCTACCTTTCACATTTGTGGTAAGGATCAAATGAAAGAGTATCCATGAAGTGCTTTGTGATGTGTGTGTGGAACACAGTAGGTAATCAATTAAAACTTGTTTCTTCCCTTCTTCTGTTTTCCCTACTTTAGTGACCTCATCAGATCTCAAATACTAAATTATCTCTATAGAGATGACTCGACTCCAAGATATATATCCAAGCCTGGTCTTTCCCTGTGTTGTAACCCCATATTACCAATTGCCTACTGGACATTTACATCTAGATGTGTGTAACGGACTGGTCTGATTCAGCTTGGCAACCTATTAATTTAGATTTGGTGTTCTAAATAATGAGATACTCAGGGGTAATTCCACAATTAAAAAAAGGAGATTTACTTTGGTATATCACAGAAGGGATGTTCAACAATAATTCTGAAACACTTAGCTTGGGGAGAGGTGACCTTCCTTGCCTCCATATGGAATTGTGTCTGGTCAGAAGGGTAGATTATAGTAACTTGTACTCTTGGGGCATTCATAGGAATATGCTGGTAAATATTTAGCAATCATCTCTCTAAAATTATGTTTAATTCTTATTATTAATATTTTATTCATCATTTTATTACGTCTAGAAAATCAACAAAATAATAAACCGAGTCCTGATTTTTTGACTTCACCAATTTCAGAAGTATAAATGCTTACTAAAATTTCAACAATTGGTTCTCATGATCTGATTTGAGCTGGGTCCAAACAAGATCCCGGGACATCCACCAAATCTCAAGGACCTCATATCTATATCCATATGGGTGAGACTCTTTACGGTCTTAAATGACCAGGAAGCAACAACACCATAATCTAAAGCTATCAGGAATCTGCTGTCGAGGGACAGCTTTCATATCTTGCATATAAAAACTAACACTTGGAAGATAGTGGCTCTTTCACAATATTCCATTGTCATTTCAAGTTCAACATATGTGGAATAAAACTAATTAGAATTTACCACAAATACACTCCTATACCAAATTTCCCTATTCTTATTATGGTTATCACCATCCTGCTAGTCACCAAGGTTTACAACCTTAAAGTTAACCTCAATTCCTGACTCTCCAACTAGTTGCTTAATTTAGTTTCTATCTCTACATCTTTTCTCACATCTATCCCCATTTCTCTAATCACATGGCCTCTATGTTAGTTCAAGCCCTCATCACCTCTTTGATGAATCATCAGAATAGCCTTCTAATTGGTTTTCCTTCTTCAGGACTCTCCCACTTCTAATTCATTCTCCAAGCAGATACCAAGACTACATTCCAAAATTACAGGTTTGACCATCTCACTCCTCTGTTTCTACTTGACTTTATAGCAGGCCTGCACAACCTGTGGCATGCCAAAGGATTACAGGCAGTCCACAAAAAATGTAGAGGGAAATATCCATAAGCAAAAGCAGTCCACCAGCCACAGGTTGTGCAGGCCTGTTTTATAGTCAAATACAAACTAATAATTTTGCATTTAAAGATTTTTTTAAACTAATCTCTTTTTAGCTCATTACGTATCATTTTACAATGTTTACAATCCAGCCAAACTGATAGTCTTACTGTTCCTCACACACAACACTTCATCCCGTATCTCCAAATCGTAGTACTAGCTGTTCCCTAGTTCTAGAATTCCCTCTCTCCTGACCTCCATCATCTGAAAGCCATTGGGTGTGGTGGTGGTGGTAATGTTGCTTTTAAGATAGCACACAAGTACCAACTTCTAAGCAAAGATTTGGCTGATCCACTTAGAAGTCAGTGTCCTTCTCCTTCCAAATGTATGAATATGTGTGTATGTATGTATGTATGTATGTATGCATGCATGTATGTATACATATAAATATATGTATTGTGCATATGTATATATGTGCACATGTATATACGTGTATATATGTCTGTGTTTATCTGTATGTATATAAATACACACATATTTCTCGTTACTAATGTTCCTTCTTGTTTTTTCTTAATTCTGATCTTTGCCTTGAAAAGTTAGTATTCTGACTACTTTTACAGAAATAATGTGAGTCACATGATACACAAACAAGTTAGTCAAGGCATTTCCTTACAGTTAAAATATAATACCCATAAACACAGACATATACATAGACATATATATGTATATATATTTGAGATATATTTATATATTAATATATTAACCTTTGTTATATATGTATGTATATATACATATACATACACATGCATACATATATTGATCTTTGCCATATATACATATATAGAGACACATATGTATGATATTTGCCATATATAATACATATCTTGATTTCTTCCATATATACATGCATATATATTGATCTTTTCCATACACACAGATATATAGGAACATATATTTACATATACAGATGGCTAGATTTGGGGGAGGAGGATACTATCAGCTATGTGGATCAGGTAAATCTTTGTGTAGAAGTTGGCACTTGTATATATAGATAGATCAGACACATCTTTTTGTAGAGGTTGGCACTTGTGTAACTAGATAGATATAGATATTCACATGTTATCTTCCCCCAACAGAATAAATCACTTGAGGGCAGAGATTCTTTCACTTTTGTCTTGGTGTCCTCAGCATCTAGCAGAGATTTGGCACTTATATAGTTAATGAATCATTGTAAATTGACTAATTGTTTAAAGTGCTTGTGTTGTGAATGGATAATTTTCATGAAGAATTTTTAAAGTGACATAATAATCATATAGTTTGATGTCACTTTTTTCTATTAATAAGGTCTGAGATTTTTTCCTGCATATTGGTATCTTCCTGTCTTTCACATACCTTGAATACTGATTCCTCAATACTCAATTCCTCTCCACAAAGGATCTCCTTTAGAAGATCTCTTCTATAAATATTTGATCCAGTACTGCTGCCTTTCTTTTCTTTGTCTGTCTTCCTCCTTCATAAGCACATCTGGAAATTAAGTGCAGGTCCACATAAGGTGATTCCATTATCCTTAGTGATGAAGACAGTTTTTTTTAATTTTTTTACAAATATTTTCCATTTTTCTTCTGTTTTTTTTTTCTCCATTTTCCTTCCTTCTTAAATGTCCTTGGGATAACTTTGCTTAGTTGAATATTTCACTTACGTTCTTTAAAAAATACTGGTTATACTATCTACTGCTTTTCTCTGCATTATGAAATGATACTGCTCATTTCATAATCATCTATCATCTTCTCTTATATTTTGCAGACAAGTTTAAATTTTTTAACTTCAGCTAACATCTCTTTCCACATAGCAGGTAAATCAAATATTTGCTGAGTAAGCTCCTTTCTGAGCTCTCTCTACTTATTGGAGTAATAGATTTATATCATTTAAACTTCTATTTAAATTAATTATAATAAGAGTTGATACTTTTTGTCCATTTCTCAATTTTTACTGATAATTATTCATTTGAATAGTTCAGATTTAAGTTGTTTTCATTATGAGCAATTTATTTTTCTCATTATTAACTTTTTTTCTTTATTTTTCTTAATTCTGATCTTTGCCTCTGAAAAGTTAGTAGTCTGATTACTTCTAGACAAAGTAGTGAGTCACTGATAACTTGAGTCACATAGTACATAAACAAATGAGTCAATGATAATGCCCACATCAACATGACTTTTTCCTTCCAGTTAAAACATAATGTTTTGTGAATATATGTGTGTGAAAGATATTACCTGGTGTTTTCCATTTCTATAATCCATGAATTCTTTTCTCTAGGAAAGTGTTCATGATATAAAGTGATGAGACTTCTGTGTAATTTACATATTTTGACCTCTTTCATTCATTTTATCCCCATGCATTCCTTAAGTATTTTCTGTACTATGAGATCTGAATCCATCCCTCTGTCTTTCACAGCCTTCCTTAAGCTGCCCTGACTCTACATATCCAACCTTGTTGCCCACTTCTCACTAATACCATATTTGATTCTACTTATATCAATCTCATTTTTTCCAGAAAAACAATAGGCTTATTCCTCAGTTGTATCCCCAGCATTGCTTCGTGTGTACTAGACTTTTTAAAAATAGATTACAAAGTCACTGAAGGT
Organism: Trichosurus vulpecula; assembly: GCF_011100635.1. Lineage (NCBI taxonomy): Eukaryota > Metazoa > Chordata > Mammalia > Diprotodontia > Phalangeridae > Trichosurus > Trichosurus vulpecula. The sequence goes on from NC_050579.1 coordinate 89,877,850, forward strand.
AAGAACTATGCTTTATGTATCTGTATCTTCTTTAGTGTCTAGCAGACTGTAGTGCATATAGCAGTTGCTTATTAAATTGTTGATTTGATTGACACTATAACATTAAGCAAAGGTAGCAACTTGCTGGGTGCCAGGAGGAACAATCTCAGTAATTTCAGCTTTGTCTTTAGCAGTGTAAAGTCCTGCTATAATTTTACAAGCATTTTATATCAATAAATATAGTAGCAGAGAAGATAGGACCTGGAAGGGGCAGTATGTCATTAGATACCAACAAAGGGCTGAAGGTGGGCAGATAACAACTCGGAATGGCTAAAGAAATGCCATGCTAGCAAATAATAAGTTGAGGTACCTAGAAGATGAATTGGATCACTAGTGTTCAAGTGCCACAGAAATGATTCCAGAAGGACAAAGCAAATCTGCAGCCTCCCACAACTTCCTCACATTCAAGTATCTGGAGATTTGGTTAAGACATGTAGGACTATGCAAATGGTGTTAATGATATTGCAATTATGATAAACCATAAGAATCAGTACATTTGGAACCAAAGCTGTAGCAGCATTTTTGGGAGGAAGGATGAGGGAAAAGTATTATGTTATTTCTACTCAAGTGTAAAGTGCCCAAGGAAAGGTTATCTTTCACTTTATTATGTAGACCCACCAAAGCTAGGTGGCGCAGTGGATAGAGTTCCACACCTGACGTCAGGAAGACTCACCTTCCTGAGTTGAAGTCAGACACTTACTAGTTATATGACCTGCAGAAAGTCACTTAATTCTATTTGCCTCAGTTTCCTCATGTATAAAAAGAATTAGAGAAGAAGATGGCAAACCACTCCAGTATCTTTGCTAAGAAAACCCGAAATTGGGTCAGGAAGAGTCAGACATGATTAAAAATGACTAAACAACAAAAAAGAACAAAAAAGTTAGCCAGCACAGTACCTAGTACATATAGTCACTTAAATATTTTTATTCTATTTTTATTGATTAGTCAATTGATTGCACGCTTCAGTGAAATGGTTCATGACTTACTGAATGTGAGGTGACAAATCCAGAGGAAATTGGACTGGACTATGCATTCACAGGAAGCTATTTAGGCTTAGATAGATTGTTAACTGTCAACTACAGAAGGCCTTGACAGAGTCATGATCAGAAAAAAAATGTTCCCACTCTATTCAGTGGATGATTAGTTAACATCTGGTAAATTAAGGAATTAAATATCAGCTGTAAATAATAACAGTGTATTGTTGAAATTAATGTCTGCTGGGAATATGAAAGTTAATAACAAAAATACTACCTTCTGAATTAATTGCAACATATTATGAATTCCCTACTCTTTATGAAATATAATTTATGCATCTCTTCTCACTGAAATATTAATTATTTTTTTAGATTAGCTAAACTTTCTACGCCTTCATATTTATATTCTCTCCTTATCTTGTTGGATTGTTTTCTTTTTCTTTGTGCCAGACTTACTTATTTCCCTTCTCATTAGGTAACTGAAAAAATTGTTCTTATAAGTATTTGGAACTTAGTGATTTGAATGATTAACCATTTTTGAAGGGAAAGCATAGAAAGACAGAATCTTAAAATTGGAGGGGAACTAAGAATTCATCCATATTTAACTTTCTACCAAGGTAGGGATTTCCTCTATACCATCCCTGAATGGCAAGTGTCCAGATTCTATGTGAACATTTCTAGTCATAGGAAGCTCTATATTTCTTAGGCAGCCCGTTCCATCTTTAAAAGCTCCAAATCTAAGTAAGGTACTTAAATTGACATGAAAGCTCTAGTGCTATAACTTCTACTCAATGGCACTAGTTATGCCTGATTCTGCAGCTACACATGAAAAGGCTAATTCTTCTATGTGGCAGACCTTTACATACTTGAAGACCCTGATCACGTCCCACCTGTCTTTTCTTTTTTAGTTTATTTCATTCTCAGATTCTTTAAGCATTCCTCATATCATATGATTCCCAGGTCCTTCATTATCTTGTATCCTGTGTCTTTTGCACATAATACAATTTGTCAATGTCTCTTCTTAGGCACTTAGAATTGAACAATCTTTCAAATGTGTTCTGATCCTTACTACTTACCTTAGGCAAGTTACTTAATTTCTCTAGCCCTGTTTGTTCATCTGTATAATAAAAGAGTTGGACTAGCTCTTCTCTGAAGTTCTTTCTGGCTTTACATCTATGATCCCATGATCCTTTAAACCAAGGTTTGTGACCTGAAGTATATGGACTATCCTCATCAAGGGTATAGGAATAGAATTTAGGGGTCTCTGAATGAGGATGGAGAAAAATAATTATATTTTTTATTTTCATTAACCTCTAACTAAAATTTACCATTTCCTTCAATTATGAATAGAGACAACAAAGCCCATTTGAATACTAATAGTGTCTCTTCTGTACCAGGTGCTTCATAAATATTAATTCATTTGATGTTCACAACAAACTTGGGAAAAAGATAGTATTATTATCCTCATTTTATATTTGAGGAAAATAAGGCAAAAAGAAGTTTAATAATGACTTGTCCAAGGTCACACAAGTAGTAAGTGTCTGAAGTCAGATTTTCAGGTATTCTTGATTAGAGACATAATGTTCTATTACTGTGTCACCTAGTTGCTTCATAATACTAGCCATACTTGTGATTCATCCTCAGTAGAAATCTCAGATATATTTGCATCATCTCACAGTGTTGAATATCTCAAAATATCATTTCTTCTTATCACTAGTTAAAATTGCTATAGTTATTAAATCTTCCATTAGATTGCAGATAATTGCAGTTTTCCTATCTATAGATATCCAATACAATTAGGCAAATATTACACAATTCTTTGCCTATTAGTTATGTACCCATGAAATGGTAAAGTTATACAAGTTGGTGACCTAAACATCTACAGTGTTTTTCAACATTTCCTATATGTAATGTTACTGATCAATACATGGAATTTGAGGGCTTTTTTTCATTGTTTGTTAAAGGTTTGCAAAACCAATCATTTTATATGAGAATACTTAACTCTTCATAAGGTGGCTTCACTTTTTAAAAAAATTCCATTATTTATTTATTTAATATTTTTAGTTTTCAGCATTGATTTCCACAAGATTTTGAATTACAAATTTTCTCCCCATTTCTACCCTCCCCCCATTCCAAGAGGGCATATATTCTGATTGCCCTGTTCCCCAGTCAGCCCTTCCTTCTGTCACCCCACTACCCCCATCCCCTTTTCCCTTACTTTCTTGTAGGGCAAGATAGATTTCTATGCCCCATTGCCTGTGTATCTTATTTCCCAGTTGCATGCAAGAACACCTTTCTTTTGAACACCTGCTTTTAAAACTTTGAGTTCCAAATTCTCTCCCCTCTTCCATCCCTACCTACACCCCCTATGAAGGCAAGCAATTCCAAATAGGCCACACATGTATCATTATGTAAAACCCTTCCACATTACTCATGTTGTGAAAGACTAACTATATTTTGCTCCCTCCTATCCTGTCCCCGTTTATTCAATTTTCGCCCTTGACCCCGACCCTTTTTGAAAGTGTTTGCTTTTGATTACCTCCTTCCCCTATCTGTCCTCCCTTCTATCGTCCCACCTTTTTATCCCCTTCCTCCTTTCCTGTGGAGTAAAATACCCAATTAAGTGTGTATGTTATTCCCTCTTCAGGTCAAATCCAATGAGAGCAAGATTCACTCATTCCCCCTCACCTGCCCCCTCTTCCCTTCCAACAGAACTACTTTTTCTTGCCACTTTTAAGTGAGATAATTTACCCCATTCTATGTCTCCCTTTCTCCCCCTCTCAATATATTCCTCTCTCATCCCTTAATTTTATTTTATTTTTAGATATCATCCCTTCATATTCAACTCACCCTGTGCCCTCCATGTGTGTATGTACTTTGTCCCAAGCTTGAGGGGCTACACTGCTGTTTTCAGAGCTACTCCTACACAGCAAGCTCTGCCACACCAGGCTTCATCTCCCCCAAGAACTGCCAACCATAATTGTGGCCCAGATCCAGGCAGGGCAAAGCAGGCTTTGCACTCCCACTCTAATCTGCCCCTTAATTCCTCCTACCTGGTGGGCCTGGGGCTGGAAACAACAGCATCTGTAGCTCTTGAAGCAGCCTTAGAGCTGCACCACCTCCGAGGCCCCCAGGGTGGTGGCCAACAGGGAACTCTTTTCACTCTGTCCCAGCAGCTTTTCCCACTAACCTTCTCTGTTGTCTTTGGTGTTTGTGGGTTGAGAAGTCTGTTAACTGCCACAGCTCACTGATTCAGGGCACTATGCCTGTTCTGCCTGTCTCCTGGTCTGGTTAGTTCAGGTGCAGCCCACACTGGGCTCTGCCCTGCTTTGCTCCCAGCTCAGAGTGATAGACTCTTCCCAGCAACCATGCAGGCTGTCCTGGGCTGGAGCGCTTCTTCCCTTTGCTATTTTGTGGGTTCTGCAGCTTTAGAATTTGTTCAGAGCCATTTTTATAGGTGTTTGGAGGGACCTGGGGGAGAGCTTAAGCAAGTCCCTGCTTTCCAGCTGCCATCTTGGCTCCGCACCCCCCTTGGCTTTTTTTGAACTATAGACCAGATGATTTCGAATATTGACAATTTATATACATATATATGTTGAAGTATGCTATTTTAAATAACTTCTTATGCTCACTAAGAGATTTTGTATTTATACATCTCATTTATAGTATTGTTAATTCTACAAGCAAAAAATTCTGTTTTTTCCTAATTTGTGCTCCCTTTTAGTAAACTATGTTATAAAGGTATGTGAATGCTCATGTATCATTATTCAGTAAAAATTCTGTACTGTGAACAATATCAGAAATGAGAACCATTATTTTTAGGAAGGCACAGAGAGACACATGGCTCCATGCATAGCAACAGTCAAACTTCAGAAGAGACATCCTAATATAATACTGTAATCCACGTGTCTATTTCAGGGTTAAAAGTCATTAAATGTGTTAAAACTTTGAACAAATTTCAAAATCATGCCTTTTTAAGGTTTTCACAGTCATTTCCTTAACATCTTGTACTTTATTAATTAATTACTTATTTTCATGTAAATGGGTCAAAATTACTTATACAAAAACATTGAGTTTCAAAAATAACAGTTTAATCAGTTCATTTTACCTTTAATTATTTTATGTTTTTTTAACACAATATAAGTTAAAATGTCAAAAAAGCAAGTAAAATGAAGACTACATATTATGGTTTTATTTTCATTAATAAACATGACAGATACAAGTGCCACAATGACTTTATGCAAAAAAAAAAAATTCTTGTAAATGAAAGTGTGAGGCCAGTGAAATTTAAAGATCATTTCACATCTGTCCATCCTAAAAAAAGTATCTAAAATATTGGCATTTTATGTGTCTGAAAGGAGTTTGGTTTAAAAAAAAAAAGGTGAGCACCTTCTAAAACTTGGATTTTTCATTTCACCAAACTCTTTGCTTGAAGCATTCTGCAAACTTATTCAATTGCTGGAGAAGGAAAAGGAGAGAAGGAAGGTCCCACCTTATTGGAGAAACTTAAGTAAAACCATGTATTGTACTGCAAATCCTGGACATGGTTTGTGATGGTAATAGATGAAAAATTGATGCCAAAAATGATTTTCTATGTTCTTCAATAGATGATATTTCTTTGAATATTTTGAGGCAGGTAATCAAGGAATTGGCAGCTTCATCATCACTCTTCAATATGCAGTAGGATGTAGCTATATCTACACCTCAGTGCATCCAAATCCTTTTTCTTTTTTTCCCTCACATGTGCATGCAGATGCCATCAAAGAGGAATTCTGATTTCATAAGCCCCTTTGGGGAATCACAGAAGTCATGTGTATTTTGGAAGTGTTAGAAAATTTTTTGTTTGTTGTCCCACAAAACTTTGACTGGATAGAAAAGCTTCATGTTCTTTGTATAGATAGAGCTTCTGTGATGCTTGGTAATGAACCTGGTTCTCTACTTTGGTATAAAAAAAATAGGAAGTTGCTCATGTCACTGTCAATCATTGCATTTTTTCCCAGAAGGCCAGTGGCAACAAAAACTCTTCCAAATATCCTGAAAGTTCTTTCAATAGCCTTGAAATGTCTTCCATTTTGTCAGAAGCACATCATTAAATCATCATATTTTAAAATTATTTTGTCAAGAAATATGAGCAGAATATGAAGTTTTCTGCTACACAGAAGTTCAGTCACTTTTAAGAGGAAAAGTCTTCAAGTGTTAGTTCAAAATGAAGATGTTATTTGTCTACTGATTTCTTTACTTAGCAGAAAGTCTTGACCATATGAATGAGATGATTCTTCCAATGTAAAGTGTTAATATCACAATGTTACTAATATATATACATACACATACATACATATATATACATATATACATATACATACATACATATACACACACACACACACACACACACACACACACACACACACATATATATGCTCTCTTGGCTTAGCAGCCAATGTGGAAGGAGAAAGGCTAGCCCAACATCTTTGCAAAATTTAAAATGATACCAAGATAGAACTGAGATACAAAATTCTCTATTATTTTCTTTGAAAAGAGAAATCTGCAAACAGCTGGAAACCCTTCAGAGAACTTTCAGAATATATTTCTATCTTGATGTCATTAACATTGAACCATGGATTTGGAATAGTTTTCTTTTTGATACTAACTGTACAGAAGTTGACTTAACCAAGGACAAACGCATTCATTTTGGGCCAAAAAACTTACTATAATTGAAGTTTAACAAAAAACTCTGGTGTTCTTTGTCAGAAGCTTAGCTTTGCATTATAAAGTGATCTGTGGAAGCATTAGGTCCATTTGCCAAAATATATTTTATGAAATGGAATTTTTAAACACATCACAATCAAAGCAAAAAAAATCAACTGGATATGCAACATAACACATGTTGCCTTATCAAAACTCATCACATAGTTTAATGTTCTTATTCAAGCTAAGCAAGAGAGATGATTACCATGTTATATTTTTTAAAAAATAAAATTTAACTTTAACTTCCTCAAAATTTAAATGTATCATCCTTTTATTTAAAAATTAATAAAGAAGCACATATATTACTATATCACTAACTCATTTTAAAAATATTTTGATAGCTGCATTTCAATATAATTGGTTTCTATTGTAGATGTATGTATTTTATTTTATTTTATTCATCTACTGAGGAGAGATCTATAGTCTTTACCAGGATTCCAGGGAAGTCTGTGATACAAAAGGAAGTTAAGAACTCCTGCCATAAACCTTAAAAATAATATAAAGGTTGCTAACTATTACTGCGGTGGTTATTATGATTATTGCTGTCAACTATGAATCCATCCCACATTTTTGTATCTTCCATGTAAGAATGTGTGACTTTGAGAAATGCCTTGCTAGAATAAAAATGCACCATGCCTACACATGGGATATATGATTCATACAAAAGATTTATATAAAAGTCTTGAATCATAGTATAATGTGATATAATATTTACTGTGCTATTTCCTTACTGAGGTTTTTTTAATGTTGCAATTAACATTTAAAAGAGACTAACATTATTTTTCCTCTTCCCTACTTTCTTTGTTTGACTGACTTTGTTTTGACATCTTTTAGATATTCTTGTATGGGACAACTTCTACCTCAATCCATACACTTCTCCCTGGTAGGCTTTGATTTGATCCATAAGACATTTAACATTCCTAAAGGCATAATACAATGCAACCCAAGGGTCAATTGGGATTAGGATATCTATAGTCTAGAAAAAAAACTATATGCAAATTTGCCTTGGTTGGAATTGTGTTATGAAATTTTGAACAGCTGTCTTTAGCACCTCCCAAGGAGGTGTTAATTGCTGTGTGATAAACCTACTGACTACTTCCTCCCCTGCTTACTTCTCCCTCCAAACTCCACTTTGACAATTCCAAAAAGGGCTTGAGCATCATCTCTTCAGTCATGGGGCCCAATGCAGAATGCTAGCCAGCTGGCTAGCTGTGAAGAGTAACGACTATGCCACAGCTGAAGGAGGCAGAAAGAGGAAAGAACAGCATCCTGCTGAGTAGTAGGTAGAGTGCTACTGAGGGAAAACTGTTGAAATATGTGTTCTAGGGAAAGGAGTACATACATCCCCTTTGAGTAACTTCTTCAGCACCTCATAAGAAGACAGTCACCTTAACAGATGGATGTGTGCCTGAGATTCACCCATTTCAGAGAAATGGTCTTGTCTCCAAGTGAAGTGTGTGTGATAGAAAATGATAACTCAAGCTGTCATTTGATGTTTTTTATTATCATTTTGTATGTCACATGGCATCATTCTGTAGGCTCTAGCAAGACTGGTAAATGACAACTTCTACCAGCCTGTAGGGCTATTCTACTGTCACTATTCTATGGAGTGGAGGTAGTTCTAGGGCACTACAAGTTCTTTTCACTAAACATAAGTCCTTCTTTATGGAGCAAATGTTAGTTATTTTCCCTAATATTTCATTCATTTGAAATATATTTCCACAGGAGTTCTTCTGCCTGATGAGAGGCATAGCACAATGGGATAATAGAAAGGGCTCTGACTGGAATCAATCCCATTTCTGCTGATAACTATTTGTATTATAGTAGGCAAGACCCTAAGGCTTCTGGGGCTTCAGTTTCTTCATTAGTCAAATGAGTCATTTGTACTAGATATGAAACCAGATCTAATGCAATGAGCTCTTCTCTGACTTACTTGTTTTCATAATCTTGAGAGGTCCAGATTCATAGTGAGACATTGATATGTGGGTAATCCTGAATATGAGTCATTCTGGAAATCATTGGAAATGACTCGGTTTTCTACCTTTGATGGAATTTTCTAAGATTAGAATTAAATGTCATGTGAGATACTACCATGAACTTTGTGAGGGTGACTCTTCTATGGAGTGGCCTTTGTAGTTTTCATGTACCTCTGGAATGGTACCATTGTCTTGAAGCTATTCAGATGTAAGAAAAAAATTATTTTATTTTCTCATAAGGCATTCCAGGGCCCAGGAATATTGCTTCTAATCTAACACTGGTCTGTTAGTCAAATTGCTTCTTTTTAAATCCAGTGAAATTATCGGGGGGGAAATTCTCTTTGACTTGATTGCTTGCTCTTTTACGAATCCCCCAACCCAGATACACAAATATCAGAGATGTTCCCCTAAGACTTCTTGGGGTTCAGAAAACAAATGGAGCAGCAGAAGATCTAGGCATATCTAACTCATGCCTGAAAGCTTTGGTCCATGCCTATTATTTGTCTTCTGTATATCTCGTCAGACATAAAGATCACTGAAATAAATCAGCTATGCTCTGTTGTCAATCAGAGGAGTTGATGCGTACTGACTCAGAGTCTTGACTAGCTATAAAACAATTGTTCTAGTTCTTAAGCATCAGAAAATATTGGCATTTGAAACATGTCAATAGAAAGATTGTATCTGTTTAAACTCTGCTCTTCAGGAGCCTTGGGGAATGAGTTTCATTCTGAATAGCAGAGCCCTCTGAATGTTGAGAGTGTATCTTTTAAGCATCAACACTTTTCTCCCCCCAACAATTTTATTATTTTGTTCAGAAAATTTTCTACATATGTATGTACACACACCCTCCCTACACTCCCTACACATAAACACACACACACACAGAGAGAGAGAGAGAGAGAGAGAGAGAGAGAGACAGAGAGAGAGAGAGAGACAGAGAGAGAGACAATAGCAGATTATGTCCTTATTTGCCTAAATTCCAGGCCACCCTAAGAATACTGAAGAAAGCCTATAGAATCCATCCATCAACCAAGAAATGGTCAGGGAACAATAAAGAAGCTAGAATTTCAACCTCTCTTTCCATTACCTGCTTCTTCAGCTCAATCAGACAAAAATACAAAGAGAAATCTACAGAGCCTTAGGCTGACGATGGAGAAAGCCCTCCTTCTGAGTTCAACCTAAGAAAAGCTGCTTGACTACACTTATTCAGAATGATAGATTGAGTTGAATTCTTTGAGCTCCCATTATTATTGATTCTTTCCAAAGCAGTCGAAGTATATGATGAGATGTCTCAGGAGAAAACTAAACAATATGATGAAACATCTGAGGAGCTTCACTTGGCAGCTGATAGGTCAGGGTTTATATGCCTTAGGCCAAAGTTTTGGCTTCCTCGCCCTATTATCTTTGACAGAGACGTCAGCTGGTAAAGCCAGGGAGCTATTACTTGAAAAATGAACTCATATTGAGGAAGTTTTAATCTTCTTGGAGTGAGTAATGCTGTCTCTCCCACCAGTGGAGGAAGGTGTTGAATTGCAGTTTCCCTAGTTGTGAACTACCTGGGCTGATGGGACATATGCCAAGCAGAAATTTAAATCACCCTCAGCTTGCTATGAAATAGAGCAGTGAGACCGGAAATAGAAACATAGACTTTCATGAAATCCAACTGCAATGTCTTCTTAAACAGACTTTAAAGAGGAATTGCTACTTTAGTCCTATCATAAATATAGGATTTATTGCTTGTAGAAACAGCGCAGTGTAGTAATGAAAGTGTGTTAGTAAGGAAGCCCAAAAGACCTGGGTTTGAATCTCCTCTGGGACACTTTTTAGCTCTATGACCTCAGGCAAGACATAATTTCCTTAAACCTCATTTTCTCAGCTATGAAGTGGGAATAATAATACTTTTGCTAGTTCCTTTACCATATTACTGCAAGTAAAATTCTTTCCTAAACTTCAGGTATTATATAAGGTATTCACAATTATTAATTGTCAATAATAAACATTGTTATTATTAATATATCAACATATGTTGATATCATATTATTTAAATAATGTCATTGTTAAAATTATCAACTAGTCCCCACCCTCATTTTGAATGTGAAATTCACTGATATACATCAGTGTAATATGTAAAATATTGACTGATATAGGTATACATGTATATATGTATATTTATGTTGTATATGTTAATTTACTCTGGAATTCAAAATCTGGACCTTCTGTAGCACACATGTAGGTAGTGATGTTCTGTTATGGACACAGAGATTCCCCTGATTTCATACACAGTTGAGTCCAACCAGGAAGGTACTTGTGAGAGTTCAACAAAGAGTTTTGGATGGAGCTGCCTCAATGCCTTATGGGAAATTCGAGCTCAGGAGTTGCTGCACTAACATTTAGCCCATTTGATTGCTGCTGTCAACTGCATGGCAGGTTTTAAATGGAGAAGGACTGATTGTGACAATAAGGAAACCTACTTCAAATGGAAAGTCTCTTTTGATTAAAAACAGGAGAGTACATGGAAGTGTCAGGCACTTTCTACTGGTGCATATGAACATAATTTATTAAATTCCTTTCTTCACACTGAGATGATAATAGGAAAGGAAAATGACATAAATGAATATATCCTTTTCATAAAAATTGGAGTGAGACTGGAAAATGGTTATAAAATTAACCTTCTTGTTAAGAAATGAGGGAGGGTAATCTGGTTCCTCTCATATCATTAAAATGTATCCTTTTAAAAACTCTGCTAAATTTTTCAAGTTTAAATAAAATTGGTGATTAGGAAATCCATCTGTTTTTAATATTTGAAGGAAGTAAGAGGGGGAGTTAATTAATAAAATGAACAGATCAGAGAGAAACCACTGTCAGTGTAACCACTTAGCTCTTATTACTCATGGGACCACTATGCAGTCTAACACTTTTTGAAGAAAATTCAAATCTGATATTGAATTTATTACTTAATTATCTAAAAATAGACTCTTAGATTGAACCTTGGGCTGTCTCACTAACATTTGGCCTCATTGGCATTGATATTTTTGTGATAGAAAAGAAGACAAATATGGAAAAGTGAAAAAAGTGAGAATATTTTACTGAAGCAGCTAATATGTCATTCTGAAACAGCTAGTTTGTCTCTGCCACTTAGTTGCCATAGAACAAAGAGCCTAGTTAAAATACTCTTAGCTCACAGTACTGTATTCTTTCCATGTAGAATCACAACTCTCTTAGGTTGTCAACACTATGTTGGTGGGGGTGGGGGGGAGTGAGGGAGAAAGAGTAGGAACAAGCATTTATTAAATACCTCCTATGTGCTGGGCAGTATACTAAGCACTTTACAATTATTATCTGATTTGATCCTCACAATAACACTAGGATGTAAGTGTTATTATTATTCACATTTTAGAGCTGATAAAACTGAGATATGTTACATGACTTACCCAGGGTCACACAGCTAATACATGTAAATGGTTATTTTGAACTTGTGTCTTCCTGATTCTAGGCCCTGCATTGTATCCATTGTGCCGCCTGTCTGCAAATGTATTCACATGTAGTTTCTTTTAAATAATAATGGCTTCTTTCATTGAGTTATAGGCCTAATTTGTCTTGAAATGAGTGTGTATTTATACTAGGCAAGTTGTATTTATTTCATGAATACTTTCATGACCATTCTCTCTCTCTCTCTCTCTCTCTCTCTCTCTCTCTCTTTCTCTCTCTCTGTCTATATATATATATATATATATATATATATATATATATATATATATATATATATACACATACATATATACACACATATACACACACACATATGGTAAAAATTTATACTAGAGAAAATATTTTATAATTTTATTTTATCTATTATAACATAACATTTTAAAAGTCATGGCATACATAGTAAAATTCAAGTCACCAATGGCCAAACCCTTGCTCTAGAGCAGTGTTTCTCAAACTGTTTTCTAAGGTTCTCTGTAACACTCCAAGTTTTTTAATGAATATTTCTTGTTTGCTAATGGGAACGAAAAACAATAATTTTAGAGGTTTTTACTATGAGTTCTACCAAAATTTCATTTAAGCTGAAAGGTATTTCCACTGTGGAAAAGACTGAGAAACAGCTGTAGAGCAAGAGTTCTTTACGAGGAGAACATAAACTTTTAAATATGCAAACACAGATACATAGACATATATTCATATACATACATGCATATACATATATTGTATTGAATTATGTTGATATATATGTATATATATTCATATATATACATACCCACATACATAATTATATTTAAATATAATTGGTTTCTTTTTTAATCCTATGTATTTTATTTTAGGCATGTAAAAACATTATTTTGAACAGGGTCCATGGGCTTCACCAGACTGCCAAAATGGGTCAAGACACAAAAATATTTAAGAACTCCTGGCCTACAGAAAGTTGGAGGAGGACAGGGATGAGAAAGAAGTGGTCTTACATAAGTAATGGAAAGTCATCCCTAAATTCGGTACTATAGAAGGAGAGTTAACAAGTTAAGGCTATTTCTCATGGTGGAAAGAAACTAACCAGAAAAATAGAAACTGAGTCTAGATTTGTTCTCTGTTGCATTAAATAAGGAGCCTCTGCCTGGTCTGGACTAGCATTTAGCTGAAAGTTTGATTTTTTTTTCCATGACAGCTCTCATGGAAATGCATTTTTCCCTTTATAAATTGAGTTCGAATAGCAATAGGGGTTGACACATTTTGCACTCAGCTGAGAAAGATGTTTTAATACATCTTTCAGCGGTGGGGTGCAAAGTTTGATGGTTTCTTTCCACTGCATGCACAAGAGAGATTCAGAGATAGTTTATGTGCAGGGTTTATTCTAAGTGAGCTTTGGAGTGGAGGGCTACCCTAGCTTTTTTATCTTTCTTATAGTCCCAAATTCTATTTGATATTCACTTCAAGGGAAGAGGGCACGATTTTTTTTTCTGGCAGTTTGATATGAGCCCCACATGTAACTGATTACAAATGACTGAAATGAACTGATGTGACCCACTTACAAAGCAGCTTGAACTAACCATATTTCTATGGAGTTTAATAAACCTTTGTGCTGTTAGTGTGAACTATACGTAATGAGGCAGGAAAACCTCAGAGGAATCAGGCACTGAATATACCCAAAACCTATGTGTGTTGGCAGGACAACTCCACCATCACTTCAAATTCTTAATGTCTGATGACAAATAACTTATCTTCCTATGAAGCCTTCAAGACCTTTTGCTGTCTGTCGATGGCACTACCATCCTCCCAAATATCCAGGTTCAAATCCAATTCATTTCAATTGTTTTCTCTCTTTTGCCTCAATTCTCCACATCTAGTTAGTGTCTAAGTCTTTCCGAGACTTCTGTTGTAATAGTTCTTATACCCTTCAATTATTACTCACCCCCATCATCCAAGTTAATGTCTTTTAGCAATTCATGCCAAGATTGGCACAATAATATCCTAACAGGTCTTCACATACTTCTTATACACTGACAACAGATATGTATCAGACTCAAATACCATTTTCATAATGACACACACCCCACCCTCAACCTCAAAAATATTCAATTGGTCCCTAGAGAATAAAATCCAGATTTATTATCCTGGCTTTCAAAGCTTCCCTTGAAAGAATAACAAAGACAGGTTTCCAATATTATCATTTACTACTCTGCTACATGAGTCTTCAACTACAGACAGGATGGTTTTTCGATTAAAAGCAGCAGGCATTTATTAAACTCCTCTTATGTGCAATGCCCTCTCATAGGTTCTGAGGATACAAAAACACTTTTGTAAAAAAAAAAAAAGCTATTACTCTTAAGAAATATTCTACTGGAATATGTAGTAGAATATAAATTTAGAGTAATTTATAAAGGCAGAAACTAGTAACAACTCGGATGAGAAATAAGCTTCACTGTAGGAAGTAATACCTGATTTGAACCTTGAAAGAAATTAAAGAGTCAAGATGTGGAGGTGGGAGAAAATGTGCTTTCCAGGGGACAATATGTGGGGTCATGAAGAAAGGGGGTGGGATGGCCAATTTAGAGAGCATTTATTAATCTATGTTGGCTATGGCATAGAACAGATTAAGGAGAAATATGCTTTAAAAATAACAATGACCCTGGAAAGGTAAATTGTAATCAGATTGTGGATAGGTTTTAAATTCCAGCCTGAGGAGTTTGTATAAGAACTTATAGACAAGAAGATTCTATTAGAGATTTTTGAGCAGAGGAGGGACATTGCCAGAGAGGTGTTTGGGGAAGATTAGTCAGTTATGTTAAGGATAATTCAGAGGGGTAAAATACTGGAAGCAGAGAGACTAGTTAAGAGGCTCTTGAAAATGCTCAGTTGAGAAATGAAAACTTGAACTACAGTGAGTTGTGCAGTACTTGGGACAAGCAATGATTTGATACGATTTTATTTTCTGACAGCAGTGGTCATGTGTATATGTGTGCTTCTCCTGACACCAGGCTGACTCAGAACAATTGCCTTTAAGTGAAATTGAATTGATCTGATATCCTCTGCCATTTGAATGCTGAATTTCATGCCATACATGTCTTTCATTGCACTCTTTCATCATGATTTTAATTCTGCGGTTTTCGATTATAGAGATTACTCTAAGCAAAAATGTAAAAGTCATAGCTTTCAAAAGCAACACTCCAATGCTTCCTAAAGATATTTCAAATGTTTCAAGGTTCACAGAAGGTCACAATTAAAAAGGATAAGTTATGCTGACTGAAGCACAAAGTAAAGTGAGGTTAAAAAGGAAAAAAAGAAATCCTGACAAGACTGGCAAATTATTGCTATGAAGCAGACTAATTAATTTCCTATGGGACCTAGTGGATGGAGGGGTCATTAATAATTCTTTTATAATATGTGGTAAGCATCTTAAATTTGGAAGAATATCGAGAAGACCAGTGTAAAACAGCTTCTAACTGGTAAAGAAACAATACAAAATAAACACAATTTTCATGCAACGACAAAAATAAAATCTAGAATAGGAAAGATTGAGAAAATGTAATTTTTACTGATGAAACTAATGTTTTCATTGTAGGCTATTAAAAAAAACATACTGTGCAAAATCTCAGGTGAATCTATAGTATCACTCCCAGTGAACATTGAAGAGTTGTCCATTGGGGTGATAATAAACTCTGATAATTGGATTGATATATACTGAGAAGCAAAAGTATTTCAGAATTATAGGATTGCCCAAATAGAGATAGACTACTGCACTATGACCTTACACCATTCCATACAACTTGAGAGGTTAAGAAATTCCAAGAACTAGAGGTGCCATGCTCCAGTAGCTTGAAAAACCATAGCCTAGAATTGGAAAAATAGAAACACTAACATTTAATGGTCAATACCATAAAAGTGTGGTTTCATGGAGAATTATAGAATATGTGCTAAAAGCTTCTGAACTCAATATTAAATCATGCAATACAATTCAATGCAGAAAAAGGATATATTACATAGTAAAAATGACATAACACTTTTTTGTTAATGAATATAATTCTTATTTTGTTCAAAGTAATTTACATACCATTGTAGCATGATGCCTATGTGAGTATAGAGGAGATGAATTCAAAAAATATTGTAGAAGTAGAATTTGCAAGAAATGAAACTAGGTGACTATAAGCCTGATGGCTTCCATATCCATAGAAAATGTTGAAGTTGGTTGGGTTTAGAAGAACAGATTATGTGGTAGTTCCATTTTTGACATTTGACTTTGAGACAGCTATGTGCTAGCTAGAAGGTGATGTAATAGAAGTTGGCTTGTGAGACTGGCATTTAAGATGTATGTGTGATGGGAGGGAGGCGTTTCAGTTGGTCTGTGATCAAATGATTCTTCTCATGTCTATATTCCACTCCCTTCACATATAATCATAGAAAGTAAGGGGATAAGACAAGAGTTAACCAATATTAATATGTTAATGGAATATAAATACTTGTAATACACGATTAGCCCTATGTAAATTGTAAAGGGATTTTCCTTGATTGAATTGGAGTGGTTGACTGGACATTGGCTCCCAAAGAGTTGTAGTTGGCTTTTGTGGCCTTTGAAAGACTTGAACTTATCTGGTGTGCAGTTAGGCAAGACCAGAAGCATTTATAGGAATTGATGCATTTTTTCCTATACCAGAAGGCAGCAAGGAATTTTTATCTTAGCTCCCTCCATCAACCATGGTCCTTTTCAATGGAGCTATTCTACAAGGAACAGATACAAAATCCATCAGGGAGCAGAGACACATATGGTCTAAATAAACAGAGGCACAGAATTCAATGCAGGAAACAGTTTCAAAGAGCAGTGCCTCTGGAATTAAAGAAAAAAGCCATTCATGGACTCAGAAGAGAACTAGCCCTAGCAATTGGGAGTCAAGCTATGGGAAAGAATAGACCCTAGGTGCCTAACTGAGAAATGTGTTCAGCAGAAGCCCAAGAGAAATCTATGTGATGACTCTACAAAGAGAGAAAGGACACTGAGACCCTACCATTGTACCACTATTTTACCTTCCCCTTTTATGGATCTAGATATATTTGTGGAAAAATGAACCCTAAGTTTATGGGGGCAATTTTCTGTAACCACTGTTTTCATAATACCATCTTGAAAGCATTTTTGCTTTTAGCTAATTGTATCTACTGACTTACTTTCAAAGGAAAACCTACTGGTGGGGGATTGCTTATGAACTATAGTTTTAAGAGTATAACCCCCAGGGTACCCTAAATAATGGGAGTACCATCTGTCATCTGGGAACCCAACACATAAGTGTAAGTACAAACTGAGGGAGTAGCACAAAGGGAGTGGCTACAAAAATGTGAGCTGAATCTATAAATTAGGTAATAATCTATGTGGAGATAATCACACTCATTAAAGCAGATAAGGGCATCAAAGGAGATTTACAAAGAAAATAAATTGGCCCAGGACAGAGGCTTGGAGGACACCCAGGCTCCAGAGATCAGATGATGGTTCAACAAATGAGACTAAGGAAGAGAAGAGGAGATTCAGGAGAGAATAATGTCATGGAAGTTAAGGGAGAAGAGAGTGCCCAGGAGAAGGGAGTCATCCCCAGTTTTGAAAGGTAGAGAAGATTGAAGGATAAGGAATGAGCGTTGAACATAAAATAAGTGTTCAAAATATTTTTGACTGGTTTGATAAGCCAAGAAACTCCCCAATGATGAAATCTAAGTGACATTTAGGTCATTCATAGAAAAGAGAATTCCGAAGCATTGAATTAGGAATCAGAACACCTGGATTCTAGTCACAGCTCTGCCATTAGCTGTGTATGTGTGATCTTAGGCAAATCACATAACTTCAATGAATGTCATTCCCCTGTATAAGTCAGTCAATCAGTCAATAAGCATTTAGTAAGTGTCTACTATGTTCTAGCAACTGTGCTAAGCACTGAATATATAAATACAGATTAAAACCAATCAGACGCTGCCCTGAAAGAGCTTATAATCTAATGAGAGAAGATAATGTCCAAGAAGAAGCTGAAAAGCAAGGAAGGGGAAATAGAAGAGAAACGAGAAGGGAGAAAGTGTTTGGGGCATGGACATGTTGTAGAATTCTGGAGAAATCCAAAAGCAGGGTAACTTGTGAAAAATGGAACGGTAATGAAGATGGAATAAAGATAGACAGATAAGTAGGTAGATGGATGGATGGATGCATATGACATGGAAATAATGATACATATCACACCAACTTTATAGGAACATTGTGGAAAATATTTTGTCAAAATATAGACTGTTCTACATATACAATGTATGATTTCAAAGGAAAGCTCAAAGAGAAAACCATCCAGAACCCTGGATATTGGTGAAAGAATTTAGTCATCTTATGGCAATGACATCCTTCAAGCTATCTCCCTGTCATGTCTTTTTATTGTGTAAAATGAAAGAATCAGGTCATTTTACTTTGCCTTAGTAAATCCACAATATGTACATGCACACGCATAGGTACATGAACACATGCACACACACACATTTGCACACACAACCTTATAGGAAACATGTCTGAGTCTTTATGAATTCAATAAAGGTTGTAAAGAAATGGTGTCCTAGAACTCCAGAACCCATAATAACGAGCAAAGAACAGCTCAACATTGAAAAGAATATCCTGTAAATTTTTGCAAAAGGTTTTACAGCTGTACTAAGAAAGATCCATGGAAGTACAAAAGTGAGAAAATTGAGATGCTGAATCAAATCCTTATTTGGGCCTTCTGTTCCATGTTCACATTCAGAGTGTTTATCATAGCTTACCTTAATGACTTATTCTGCTTTGAGTTAATGGAATGTCTTACAGTGATTGTGGCAAAAATTACTATATCCATGAGTCTTAATTGTACTACACTAGAACTGAATAAATACCCTGCATAATATTATACTTGAAATTTTATGTGCACAAGCTTAATTCATAGGGTGTTAAAATCTAACTGAACTAAATCGTAAGAGA
The DNA here is from genome assembly GCF_011100635.1 of Trichosurus vulpecula. Taxonomy (NCBI): domain Eukaryota; kingdom Metazoa; phylum Chordata; class Mammalia; order Diprotodontia; family Phalangeridae; genus Trichosurus; species Trichosurus vulpecula. The sequence continues at coordinate 89,897,040 of NC_050579.1, forward strand.
AAGATAGTAGGGGAAAAAAAGTCTCCATAGTCTGTGTATTAATGTCAGCAATATTCTCCCCCTGACCAAGTACAGAATGTATGTAATTAATATTCATGGTGCTAAATTACCAAAAGTTTTGTTTCCCTTCTCTTCTATATTTTCTGGTATGAAAATACTCTCATTCTACTCAGTCTCTCTCTAGTAGTTGGCATTCTATGGGCATATGTTAATTCTCTTCCAAGTTACATCCTGGCACTGATATCTTGACATTTTAAGTTTGGTTGACTGACAGTATATATACATTCACAATGTCGAATGTCTTTCATATAGAAAACATAGTTGGGGAAAAATAAAGAAAAAGGTCTCCTTGGATAACAACAAACAAGAAGCAGGAAGAATTATGCCTCTGGGTTGTCATATGTTCAGTTACTTGGGAAAAGGGAATGAGAGAGAAATTTCTTCAGTGTTACTTGGTCTGTTGTTGAGGTATAGAGTTCAGGTTACCTGAATTTATCAAGCTTAGGTACACACTCAAAAGGACCCTCCATCTATTGATTGAAAGGTGGTTCATACTTCACTTAGGGGATCTTGAGCTTTTCCTGTAAAGTCCTATAATTATTTGTTGGTGATTCAAATGAAAATGACTCATCTAGAGAAAATCATAGGGACAGGCTGATGGAAATGATGAACTTTAAGTTCTAATTTTATCAGTAACTCTCCATGTGGCCTTGAAACCAACCCTTAGGCTCTGTGCCTTAATTCCCCAGCTAACGAATACAGGAATAAAAATAACAGTCTCCCTCCTAAGTTCACAAAACAATTAGCTGGGTATAGAATTGGCTGAAGGGGAAAATTCAAAGGATAGCTCTCTTTCCATGTAGGTCAGGAGAGTTGATTTCAGTAAAGTAACTCAAGTTATAGAACCTGTGTTGATATCATTTAATGTTTTTTATGGGGTGGAATGGGATAGCACCTGTGATTTAATTAACATAAAGGACTCCCTCTAGCAATGCAAATCTGGGATTCTCTGCAACTTCCAATCTTAGTGAGTAGCCTGAGGTATGGAGAAAGTTAAGTTACTTCCTCTGGGTTAAAGGACAGTAATGTATGCCCTAGCCAAGCTCATCATGAATACAAGGATGATGTCTTCCTTTTTATTTTTGCCAACTAGAAGAATTTCTGACTTCCTTTAAAACACAAATTAGGTGCTATCTCCTGACATCTTTTGTGATTCTCCACAGTACTGATGTTCTCCTTGCAAAAGGGCTAAGGTCTCCCACTGCATCCTGACCATCTCCAGTCATCCTGACCAATAACTGGCCACTGGACCCAGATGGCTCCGGAGGAGAAAGTGAGTCTGGTGACTTTATACAGCCCTCACTCACTCAAATCAAAGTCAATTACAAGTCATGTCATCATCTTCCTGATTTCATGGTCCTCTTCCAGAATGAAGGACAAACCACGGTTTTTTGTTTATTTGCATGTTTAGATTTTGTTCATGTCAATTTCCTCCAATAGAAAGTAAATTCTTTAAGAGCAAGGACCATGTCATCTTTGTAGTCCTAGTACTTAGCACCATGTTTAACGTAAGTTAATTGAGTTGAATCCCTCACAAGAAAGGCAAATTAAATGTATAATGTATGATTGATACACTCAAGGAACCAAATAGGTAACTGGCCTGCTCTGAAAGTTTTAACAACCTTTGAGGTATTTACAATGTAATCAAACAGAGAGGACAAACACACATGAGCAAGGCAGTGGGACAGACAAATTGAGAACTGAAGTTAGGAACTTCAAAGCTGCAAGGCTCCTGTTTAGCCTACCAGATCATTAAGAGCGTTTTACCTTATTCTTCCTGGTGCTTAAGTCAGTCTCTAGTAATAAGCTTAGATGCCTAAAGAGATACAAGGACCTTTTCTGGCCCACTAGGTTAATTATTAGGGCCTTTGAGAAGTTTATTACCTAATCAGAAAGACAAGACAAAAACACAGAAAAGATATAACAGAAAAGAACATGGGTAAGTGGCAGCTACAGAATGTTAGTTTCTGATGGAAACTAATATTAATAATATCTATAACAATAACCACAACAATAATGATATTTATATAAGGTTTCTCTGTGCCAGGAACTGTGTTCAGTGCTTTACAAGTATCCCTTTTGATCTTCACAAAGCTGCTGGAAGGTAGGTGCTATAATTGTCCACATTTTATGGCTGAAGAAATTGAGGCAAACAGAGGTTAAGTGACTAGCCCCAGGACACGGAACCAAGAAGTGGCTGAGGCTGACTCTGAACTCAGATCTTCCTGACTTCAGGCCCAATGCTCTATCCACTGAGTTACTCACCTGAGAAGTAGTGACTGGCATCATATGAGATTCATGAGGGACAGATTCAAGAAAGAAGGGTAATTCAATTAAGATTTTGGATAGCTGGAAGGACTTAGGTTGTAAAGGAGAGAGAAAGCCATGTGATATTAGTACACATGAAGCCATGAGGTAGGAGAGTTAAGTAAGTCATGCTTAAGGACAATAAGCAGCTAATTTACAAGCATTTACTAGGCTTTTTCTGCTGTGCACGATGCTAAAGCCTGGGAATGCAAATAAGCGCAAAAATATGGTCTCTGCCCTCAAGGAACTCACTTTCTAGTGGGGGAGATAATATATTAACAACTACATACATCCAAGATATATACAGTATAAATGGAAGACAGCCTCAGAGGAAAGGCACTAGCAATGATGTAGCCTCTTATAGAATGTGGTATTTCAACTTTCTCCTGAAGGAAGCTAGGAGGCAGAGCGTATCAAGAATGGTAACAGCCAGTCAGAAGTCACAGAGGCTGGAGAAACCTTGTTGTGTGTGAGTGTAACAGCAAGCACTCTGGCACATCCAGGACGGCTTGCTAGCACAAGTTCTTTCATCTGTTTTTCTTAAAGGAAAGGCAACTTTTAAAGGGGTCTACAATCTTACTTTAATCACATTCACTAGTTCAGGGGAAAGGTCAGCACTCTGAACATGGAGAAAATACAAGCAGAGAAAATATAAGCAGAGAAATTAGCACACAGATCAACAGACAGGGCTCCAACTGTCTGAACAAAGTAATACAACCACCTATATACACCACCAGATCCGGGGAGCACCAAACATCTGAGTAGTCTGGGGGCTCTTGACAAAATGTTACTCAGAGTCCTGTCCAGGCAATCAAAAGGTCCTTCTCATTAGCAAGCCCCCAAAGCAAAATTCCAGCCTCAGAATCTATCTATCTATCTATATATGTATATATATATATATATATATATATATATATATATATATATATATATATATATATATATATATACACACACTTTTGGCTACTAGGCTCAGAGCCAGAAGGCATCACAACCATCGTGACTCAGTGCCTAATTAGCTTAGCACCAACAGGTGTGAAAGCCTTCCTACAAGCAAACCTTTCCCTAAGCAAGCTTCCTTTTAGGCAAATTCCTCCCCCAATGGACTCTATGTAACTCAGGATATATCTCAGCTGTGACTGGACACGTGGTCACATAGGTGTATTAATGGACAAGGAAGATCTTCCTATTCCATTAACATTGCAGCAAATAGTAGGGAGTCCCTGGCTTAGCATAATACTAGAGGAGACTAGTAATATGTGAGAGACAAGAGGAGAGAAAAGCACTTGATGCATAAAATATCATATAATACATAAATGTCATATAATTATAAGATATTTGGAATTTCCATGATTGGTTAAGTAGGGAGGCCCTAGAGGTTTCTCAGCTGGAAAATGATCAAAATGGTGTTTGATTACTACAAGGTGTATACATATAGGACTGGAAGGAAATGAATTTGGAGACAGGGAGATCACCTAAAGTTTGTGGGGGCAATGTACACTAGTAGAAAAACTAAGAGGCAACTGGGTGTTCCAGTGGATAGAGAACTGGATTTGGTGTCATGCAACTAGAGTTCAAACCCTGTCTCTGACACTTATGAGCTGTGAAATGCTGGGTATCACTTAATCTCTCTGTGCCTCAGTTTCTTCATCTATATGCCAAAGGTGCTAGGCTCAGTGACCTATAATGCCCCTCCCACCCCAGCTCTCAATCTATGATCCAATTTGTTTTATTAATTGGTGACATGTATGTATTATAAGAACACAATAGCAAATGCATTTATTATAGACCTATGTTATCATTGCTGCAGATTATTCCTGGTACAGAAATTTCTTCCATTGCAGAAATCGACAATTCCAATGTAATTCATAGTTTCATACAGTTGCCTGAGGGTTGAGCTGCCCATGGTCAAATTTAGCTAGTTCATAGGTACCCAAGGCAGGAATTGAACCCAAGTCTTTTGAGTCCAAGGTGAGAACACTATCCACTTTGTCATAATGCCTTCTAATTTGAGAAAAATAAAACAAATATTCTTAACCAATTACTTTGAAGTACTGATAAACCAAGAAGAAGTTATTAAGTACTGAATACATGCCAGGGATAGTGGTAAGCTCTGGGGATAAGAAATATTAACAAAAAATACTGTACCTTCAAGGAACCAACATTCTAATGAAGAGATAATATAGAAATAACTTGGCACATACAGGATATATACAGATTAGATGGGAGGTAATATCAGAGGGGAAGTCACTAGCATCTATTGGGTAGGGCACCAAAGAACTATAGAAAGTAGGATTTAAACTGGAAATTTAAACTTGGAAATACAGACACATTTGCCTGGAGTGTTCTCCTTCCTTATTTCCTCCTCTTAGCTTCCCTTTTTTCTTTTAATTCCCAGTTTAAATCCCACCATGTATATGTATGTGTATGTGTATATGTATATATGTGTATATATACATATATGTGTATATGTGCATATGTATATATGTGTGCATATGTATTCATATATTCCATTACATACATATATTATATATAGACATATACACTCCATTTTATACACACACAGAGCAATATATATACATAATGGAATAGGTGTGTGTATACAATCCATATATATAATATGTTTGTGTGCATGTGTATGTATATATGTATGCATTCTTAAAGGTGACTTTGCATCATAAGTTATATTAGCAAAATTTACTCATGTAATATGTTTGTCAAATTCATGTAATCCTTTCTCATAAAAGCCCATTTATTAAATTCAGAGAATTGCTCAAAAGTTGATTATTTTGTATTCTGTTTTTAAAAGGCATGGCATTTTTGTTGTTCATTAGAAGTTGACTGAACTGTCTTCTGTTTTTATGGCTGAAGATATTAGCACAATGTTGATGAAAGCAGGCATCTATCCAGTGGCCTGTTTAAAACTTAAAGCAATACTGCTTGAGTGCATACAATATTTTAAATCAAAACATAAAGCTAATATACATATGTACATATTTATGATTACCTGAGAAAATTAGCAAGTGTTCACTTTGCCTGTGCTTAGAAGCAATGAAGCATCCAGTCTAAGATAAGAGAGTGAGAGCAATAAAAAGGAGCAGTCAAGATTATTAAATCCAAATTTCAGAGGAATGTATATCTGTGGCGTACCATGAGTTCATTTCCTGTAGGCAGTTACTTGCTCACTCTTGAGAGGGAGGGAGTGATGGAGGCAGAAAGACACACATACACACACATACACACACACATACACAGAGAGAGAGAGAGAGAGAGAGAGAGAGAGAGGAGAGAGAGAGGAGAGAGAAGAGGAGGAGAGAGAGAGAGAGAGAGAGACAGAATCCGAAAGAAGGTGGGACAAAGCATGAGAGGAGGAAAAGGTGGGAAACTGGGCTTAGTAGAAATACTAGTTTTGCCAGCTTTTATGGACTCCATATCTATCATTTTTATAATATTTGGAGCTGTCATGCATCAAACTTCCTATCAACAGAGGCACTTGCTTGCAGTTGGGCTAGCTAGGGCACCCATTCATGAACTTCATCAGCAAACCTACTACTTCCTGTCATACAAAATGAAGCAGAACACATATCTGAAATAATCAGTGCCCCAGCAGAAGGAAGCTCCTTGAATTTCCCCAATAATTAATAATGATAGTGATGATGATGATAGCCCCCATCTACCATAGGATTCATCCCAAAGAGTCCTTTATTTAATCTACAAAGATGAGCCTGACTCACCTTTTGTCATTTATCCATCATTTATCCACCTGAGCAATAATTCACTTAACCTCAAATACAAAATAATAACAAGATAGTAACTTACCCTGGGACCATTTCTCTGCAACCAACATAAAGATGAGAAGAATAAAGTTATTATTATTGTTGTTGTTGTTGTTAACACACTTGTATACAGTACTGTAAGGTTTACAAAGCCCTTTGCATACGTAACCTCATTTGTAGGGCCAAATAGGCAGCAGTAAGTGAGTAAGGACACTTGAATAGCAACAGCACTTTTTCAAGCCTTATTGGATTATCGATTTTGTTTCTCATCCTGGTTTATTTTGGGATGTGTCTTAAGCCCATGACCACTGGGGAAGGGAGGTGGGGTTATTTATTTCAAATAATAAAAAAGGAATGTGGACAATTTATGCAGCTGTCCTTTGGAGCTGCACTCACTCCAGTGTAACTGGCAACAGGAAGCCTTGTCATACTGAACTTTATATGAACCGCAAAGAATGTTGAGTTAATTTACATTTCATTATATGCTGGTTATTCCCCCAGCACAATATAAGTTGGCTTTAGAATGAGCAACAGTATGTATCCCTGGAGTTGCTGCCAGTCCTTGTGACCAGTAGTCCTAAAACTCTGACCAGAAGGGTCAAAACTGAATTACTTAATCAATACCACTCTGCAGCCTTGAAGAGAGAGAGAGATCCTGCTACAGAAAGGAATTTTTCAAAATCAAATTACTGAGGCCTTCCCACTTCGATGGAAAAAAAAACGTTTCCCTTCTCTTTGACAATCAGAAAGATGGAATTTGGACCAATTAACTGGACGACAATTATTTCTCGGGTTCCAAGAGATTATTTAGTGGATGGGGTAAAAACAAAATAAAAATAAACCCCAGTACTACAGGCTGTCCCTCTCACCCCCGCCACGCACACCTGTAAGCTGGAATGCTACCTCTATATCTTTAGATGCATTTGATGAGAATCCTGTTCAGAACTAGCATGGTGGCTTAGGGGATTTTGTTTTAACTTTTCTAGTTGCTTAATACATTCTGAATGCTGGCTTCCTCCCCACCCCAGGAACATCCAAATTAGACGATGTCATTCAGGGGTGTAAAAAGCAATTACTGATCAGCCTGAGTGTGGTTAATTGACAAACAATCTTTGAGGCAGCTACAGATGCAAAATCACTATGTAAGCTATTGACCAGAGGAGCTATCACTGCGTGTACCCCCATCTCTGAATGACCCTGGGGCTCATAGTCTGTGGCCATAGTTGTCTAAGTTCTTAATGTCTCTTTCCAACTGATTAGGGAATCAAGATTTTTGTGTAAACACTTCTGACTTTTCTTAAATAGCCTGAGATCTGTACACTTGTGCTTCCCAGCCTGTTAGGTGGCGGCTAGAGCAAATGATGGTGATGTTTCCAAAATGGACAGCAGCAACTCCACTGAAAATCAATGTCACCCTGATAGAGGGCAACTCTGATGCCCCCAGCTATGTCACTTGTAACACCAGCTGTGACCAGTTCAGTAAACAGTCCGTGCCTGATAATCCCCCCTGGCACCTGAACCAAGAAATTTGGGCCATCAGTAACAGTTTGCTTTCCCAGCCACTAAAAGTTGATCCTGCCTATGTATGTCATTAACAACTAGAATCAAAAAACCTAAATCCAGGGAGAGACCTGACTCTGCTTCAAACGTGATTCAACCTTAGTGAAGGTAGATGGAAAATCGGACCTGATTAGAACTATTACAAAGTGGCTGGGCTCTCACTCTTGGCAGTCCTGCTTCTAAATTCTGTTTAGTAGCTCTTAACCTCTCTGATAACATTGGGCTGTCTTTACTGCCTTTTCAGAAATAGCAATTCTGACTGGGAAAATAAATAGGGCAGAATTAAGACCGTTAAATAAAAGCTCAAATTGTTGTAACAGGATTTAAAAATTAGTCATCCAGATATAGATGAAATATCTCAGTCAGATATAGATGAAATATCCATATCTGTATCTATATATTGATCTATGTATCTTTCACAAATATATATATATGTATATATACATATATATGTATATATACATATATATGTATATATATACACATACATACATACATACATACACACACACGTTTTTTTTTCTTCTTACTCAGAATGTCAGGGAACTACTGAGTTTGTCAAGCCTTTTTTTGTTCAGATCTACGTCATTTCTTTAAGCCATTACATAGGGGACATTTGAGGAGTACTGGATACAACTCTGCTCTCTTACTGTTCTCCTCAATGGCTGTTAGTTACCATTCAGGTCAGAAGTACAAGACCAAGTTTTCAGCTTTGAAATATGAGTGTTCATTGAATCCAGGCTTCGGGCTGCAATTTAAAATGAGTAGTTTGGAGTTTGATTTAAGTTTTCCTTGAAGTCCCTATCGGTAGAGTATCTGGAACAAATAGCTCCCTGTCCAAAACAATTAACCAGGTTCTCTTCAAGGAGGCTGCATTTCCCATCGAATGAAGACACTACCAAGAACAACTGCCTGGCAGGATCAGAGTGCAACCCTTAGGTACTTCATCACTACCACAGTCCAAATGCTTTTTGAGGCAAACAGCTCACAGATGAACACTCATTGACAGTCATTCCTATGGAGTGGAATGCCTTTGTTTATTCCATACCATGTGCAGATCTATCACTGGCTATCATTTATCCTGGTGGGGATGGAAGGGCATTGGGGGTGACACTCATGGCTTCATTGGCATGGGGAATTATCAGTTATGAGATTCCCTGGACCAAGGAAGAATGTGAATAGTTTTATCTTACGGAGTTGATTGGAGCACTGAGAGTCTCTCTGACTTGCACTGATTGGGATGGTCAGTAAATGATAATCAAGATTTGAACCAAGATTTTCCTGACTATGATGTCCCATGTTTTTGTACTTTGCCATATTACTTCCCCTTTGTCACCTAACCCTCTACAACATATGACCCTCCACCTCCCTTTCCTGAGATTGCTTCTCACTAATCCCTTGTGTATCTTCTTGCAATCAACAAATAAGTTTGCTCACAGTCCTTGGAGTACACTTTATTCACTCTCTTCCTCATTTTTCTGAATCCTTCTGGCTTATTCAACCTTCAAGGGCCTAACTAGAATTTCACCTTGTTTATTAGGTCATCCCTGAATATTCCATTTTGAAGTTATCTCTTTTCTGAACTTCTATAGCATTTAAATTTGCAGGATTCACTTGGAAATTAGGAAAAAGTAAGCTCTTTTCATTGTTAATTATTTTTGTATGTATTATCCTCTCCCCTATCCTCAGTCAACTAGACTGGAAATTCCTGGAGGGTAGGGACAGTCATCTCTATCTCTAAAAGTTCCTTGTTGTATATGGTTCTCATTTAGCCATCCACCCAGGCCATCATGGGAGGCAAGGTGGCTCAGTGAATAGAGCACCAGGATTGGAGTCAGGAAGACCTGAGTTCAGATCTGGCCTCACATATTTATTAACTGTATGACTCTAAGCAATCACTTATCCCTGTTTGCCTCATTTTACTCATCTATAAAATGAACTGGAAAAGGAAAGGGTAAACCGTTCCAGTATCTTTGCCAAGAAAAACCCCAAGGGGCCATGAAGAGTCAAACACAACTGAACAGCAACAACCAGGTGGTCTTGCTACAGTAATAAAAATAATGGGTAGCATTTTTCCATCACTTTAAGGTTTGTAAAACACTTTAAAATATTATCTTATTTTATCCTCATAACAGCCTTGTAAGGTAGATGCACTTGCCTCTATTTTATAAATGAGAAAACTGAAGCAAGCAGAGGTTAAATGACTTGCTGGGGGTCACACAACTAGTAAGTAACTGAGGCTCGGTTCGAACTCAGGTCTCCTTAATGCTAGGTCCAGTGCAGTATGCAACCTAGGTGCCTCACCACTCTACTTATATATACTTGGACTGCTTCCCTCTATATCATACCCTTTCAGTACATATCTCTAGTACCAGGAAAAGTTAATCCCTTCAGTTTTGGAATCTCAGCCCTGAGGCTAGGTTATCTTGGTTAGTTTTATGAGTTCTGTTAGTATATTTCACTGGCGTCAGCTTAGATCAGCCTTCATATCCTGCATATCCATCCATGCCATCTTTCTATCTTCACTGATTCCCTCTTGTACAAATTACCACAATTAAATCAATAACACTGTTTCTTCAAAAACAAATGAGTCAACTGACTGTTCTGTGCATCAACCCATCACCCTTTTTATTCTCCAGATTAAAAGACCCGCACCTGTCTACTACTACTCTCTATATGTTGCCTTCTCCTATTAGTATAATAAGTTCCTTGAGGACAGGAACAATCTCACTATCCCGAAGATCTTTATAAATACCTGACACTTAGTAAGAGCTTTCTGTTGTTTATTTATATATTCAAATGGTGCTCAATTATGAAAATTCCAAAGACTCCAAACCAATTTCACCTCTTATCCATCAGAGGAGGCTGTTAGGAGAGTTTCTGGACTGTTTGTTCCTCAATAAGTATTCCATTAATTCCTGCCAAAGGATGCCTGAAGACTTCCCTAAAGATGACTCTATTGAAACTGATAAACCATCAATTTGGAAAGAACACAAGAATATAAGCAATGATTTATCCCTAGCTATTTTCCTCTGGTCAAAGTAAAGTTAACATGGGAGACTAAACAGAAGCTTCTAAATACAGCCTAAAAGGATAACTTGTCCTGTTATTCAGTAGCAGAATCATATCTCTCTCTCTCTCTCTCTCTCTCTCTCTCTCTCTCTCTCTCTCACACACACACACACACACACACACACACATACACACACACCAAAAAAGAAAGGAGGGAGTATAAAATAATGGCATACAAATCAGTCCTGCATACAAGTTTACCGAAAGTTTTTTAGTATAATTTCTCCCATGTCAGCAACAGTAGCCCACAGGCATCAAAGCTTCCTCCAGGATGCTACTTATTTAATGGCTGAGAGATGAAGATCATCTCAGCCCCCTCACCCACCCACTGCTATCACAGCAAGGTGAGGAAATCTCTGCTGTTTACCTTTAAGCAGCAGGATAAGAGTAACTGGCTGCCTAGCAGTAGAGAGATGGATTCCAGATGGGAGAGGACTCAGATGCCAGTATATGTACTATATATTAATCCCATTTGGGGTGTAGGTGTGGGAGACATTTTAAATTTTAAAATATAGATTTAAAGGCTATAATATATAGTCAGGAACTAGAGCAGAAATCGAGAACAATTATTTCCCACATTTCAGCTTAGGCTTGCTCAGACAACAGACAGGAACTGATATAGCGAAAAGGTTTGCTGCCTATTTGGGATGTTTGCATGTTCTTTATAATGGAAAGATTAATTGAAACAGTACTGTCAGCATGGGACAACTGTTACCCATTTTTCATAAGTGAAGGTCACTAGCTAGTCTAGCAAGTTTCAAATAACTTGAAAGAGCATGCAAGTCTTTCTGTTGATACCACTGTTAGGAACATGGGACAGAACTGAGAAAGTTGCTTCTGGTACTAACTTCTTTTTGGCCTGTAGTAAAATTTATGTGAGTGTGTGTGTGTGTGTGTGTGTGTGTGTGTGTGTGTGTTTGTGTATCTGTGCATGTGTGAGTATAAGTGTAGGTATGTGTATGTGTACACACACCTGTACATACATACATACATACATACACACACATGTCTCAGAGAGACAACAGAGCTGAGGCTTGAGGGCAGATCTGTTTCTATATTTTGTCAGGCCAACATTATGTAATTCTTACAACTAGGCCTTGAATACACCAGCTAACTGCCACTGACAAACGAACACACAAAAAATAAATAAAAAACAAAAACAAAAACAAAACAAACACCCTGAACAGAGATTATTCCTGCTTCTGGGGAAATATTGAGATTAAAAAGCCTCCAGATGCCTCTCTTTAATATTTGGTTCAATCCACTTTGGTTCCGTGAAAGTTTTTATCTATCTAGGTCATTTTCAGTTCAGAGAATTTCCAGGAGGCTACCCAGATTTGGGATCCCTGTGAGGCATTTTGATATATTTTTTTTCATCTCTAGTGAACCCAAAGACTTAGAGTCATTGTAGGTTTAAACTATGGTCCACCCCTTTCCAGAAGAGGTGAATCTGTGTGAGGCCAAACAAAATAACCTACCCATCAGTATCTGAAAACTGATTTTGCCTCTAAAAGGAAGGCAACATAGCGTTACACAAAGAACATAGGACTGGAAGTCAAGAAACCCAAGTTCCAGTTTTAGCTTTGCCAGTAGCTAGGCAGCTGTGTGGTGTTGTAAGTAGTTAGGTGGCACAGCTGATTGAGTTCTGGATTTGGAGTCAAGGAGCCCTCCCTCAGATACTTACTAGCCATGTCGACTTGGGACAAGTCATTTAACTGCTCTTGGCCTCAGTTTCCTCATCTGCAAAATTGGAATAGTAACAGCACTTATCTCATAGGGTTATTAAAAAAGACCAAATATCAATATAAAGCACTTTAAGTGAGACAAGACAGAAAAGATGGAGATAGAAAACCACCTCAAACTAGTGAGGAAACTTGTTTGGGGGTGTGCGTGTGTGTGTGTGTGTGTGTGTGTGTGTGTGTTGATAGGTTTTTGTTTTTCTTTTTTTTTTTGAGGAAAAAAAAACAGCTTTGGGGAGGTTTTTCTTTTCTCATGTTGCTCTAATGGAGTACCAGAATTGATACTGAATATGTAGGCAATCGAGCTGAGATTGCAAGAGCAAAGGGTGAATAGCCCCGAAAGAGAAGCTAGTCTCGCACTTCTTCTGATAATTGTTAGACCCTAAGATGGATTGCTGAGGGAAAATAATGGCACTTTTAGAATCTTGCTTTGAAATCATTCAGCAAAGGAGATAATTATGATAATGTACACAACAGCTTTTTCTTCAGCTGAGCTTCCTTTTCATCAATCTCTCTATTGTTTTCCTGGGCGACATTAAGGGTAGTGGTGAGAGGCCCCAAATCTCCCTTTTCTTTTTTTCTCCTTACTCTTTTTAATACCACTAATGTTCACTGAACTGCGTTTAATTAAGGGAATGTATATTGACATGCAGAACATAATCAGGTCAGGGACTGGAGCTGAAATTGATTGAGGACAGCTCTTTCACACTTATTTCAATTTATGAATGCTCAGATGCAGACGGATAGTGAAAAGGTTTAATTTCCGTCTGTGTTGTTTGCACATTCTTTATAATGTAAGCATTAATTGAACATGCTCTGTGTCAGCGCAGGGCAATCAAGCATGTCCATTTTTCATAAGCGAAGGTCACAGGTCAATCTTGAGCAAGGTCCAGGCAATCTAGTTACAGAAATGTATTTACATTTGATCAACTATGATATGAAAGACTATAGAGCTGGAAAATTAGCACCAAGAGAATATCTGAGCAAGATGTAGAAATAGCCAGTCCTGGATGTTGAAGGTCTTTAGGCGCTAGAGTCATGGCCTTCATAGCATGTATTAATTTCTCTTTGTTAAGCCTTTTTTCCACTTTTTTTGTCTCCATGAATGAAGATTTCAGCTTAAATTACATTCAGACAGTTCTTTAAGTACAATCTAAGTTCATGCATTTGGAACTGACATTTCTACAATAATCATGATTTTGCTTTTTAAAAAATACATTCAATTTGCAAAAACATTCCCACCTACCAAATAATATTTGCCATCCATCTGAATACAACAAGAAAGGTGTGGTAGAGGGAGTTTATAGTGAGATTATTTATTACCCTTATATTTTCTAGTCAGTGAGATTTGAATCCAAATAAGAATCTTTATGAATCATTTTTCATAAGCAAACTTTTTTTACATTACTCATTTATCTAAAATGTTTTGCTTACCACTATTACTTTTTATTATTCATTGTGAAAAATTTGCAAGTTTTTATAACTTAAGTGGACTAGTGTAAGTCACTTAACATTAGTCACTTCCTATTTTGTTCTCAAATATGGTGGTTGATTTGCTAGGGGACATGCCACTAAGATCTACCTCTCATTTCCAATATTCAAATCTCATAAAGTCTTATTCAGCTGTCATTACAAGGGATTTTCTATGTCACATTAAATGTCTTCTTGTCCCACAGGACTTTTTTGACCTACAAAGAATAATAAGAAAAAGAAATATTTTAGGACTTTATTAAGGTCAGGAAAATATTACAAAATCAATTGCTGTAGGTTGACTTCCTATTAATTATCTTCTCTAGTCAGGGAAACTGCATAAATATGTATAAAATGAGGTAACAGACATGACTAAAACTTTTAATGGCCAAGAGCTCTTACTCTTAATTTTAGGCAACTGAGCAAACCATTCTGCCACTGTCAGCATAATAAGTTCTTGTCTACACATTTGTAGAAGAGTCAGAAAAGAACAAAAAATTATATCATGAAAAGTTCAAGGACTGTGGGCAGTGATCACTGAAGATGGTGAAAGTGATGACATCAGATATTTCGACCCTATCTCCTAGCCTGAAACATAAACATAAACAAGAGGAAAACCCTTTACAATTCTTTACAAGTAGATATCCATTTCAGAATGAGAAGACATGCTTCCCTGAGGGAAAAGGACTAGTGCTTGTGCTCTCATTCTCTGTGTGACCTCAGACAAGGCAATCCGTATGTTCATGCCGAACTATATCAGTAATTCAAGAATTCTTTGACCTACCTGTCTCAAAAAGATGTTTTTTTAAATGAATTCATCTTTGTAAAGTATTTTGTAATTCTTGGGTGAAAAATGTTGTCACCCATGTCCATAGAATTTTTGTCCATATGCGTATTGTTAAGGGGAAACGAAATAAATGAAGCGATGGAATTAAGCCCTACAGCCAGGAAAGAAATAGATGACCTGAATGCCCAGGCTCAATGAGAGAGAGAAATATATGTCAGGAACAGTCCTATAGTCTGTCAGCCTGAGATATTTGCCCTTGGGAAATGAGAAGAAATTCTCAAACTGACAGAATTTGGGGAAAAGACAGTGACAAACTCTAATTAGAAGAGAAGTGATGGTGAAAAAATTGCCTCTGAACATTTAGGGAGATTGAGGGTTGAGGATACTGTTGCAACTAGTGTCAAAATAGCAAATTGGAAAAAAGGGGGTCCATCCATGAGCTAGGGAATGAGTGATTAACTGCATCCAGGAAGTGCTTTTCTGGTCTAGGAAAGTGACTCTGCAACTATTAAATGTGTACGGAAATACTCTAAGGAGCAAACAACTCTTATTCCCATGTTTAGTAAATAATCTATTTGGAATTAGGTTTAACAAGATGGTTAATTGTTACCATAACTGAAATGCCTTGATATGACCTAACTTACATTCTCCCTATCTTATGAAAGAATAGGCTTTAAAAGCAATGTGCCTGAAACATACACACATGTGTATAGTATTTTATGTATATATATATATATATATATATATATACACACACACACATATATGTAGATATATTTATATACACACACATATATGTATATATGTGTATATATATAATATGTATACATAAATATACACACATATGTAATATGTAGTATATATGGGATGAGATGGCATATTGTAGGCATTTCGTTCTTTGAACCATATTATTCCTAAGTTTTTATCTTTACTTCTATGTTATAGATAAATAAATTAAGAAAGGAAAAATTTAGTGTTCATGTTTAGTTCTACTTCACTGAATTGTTGTGAGGCTCAGATGACAGCATGGATGAGATTATGTAAAGGATTTGTCAAAATGTATAGTGTTACACAAATGTGACGTTGAAAAGGTAATTTTATTTTTTGCTCTGCTTTATCTCCTTACACTGCCTTAACTTTCTTCTTTCGATTACTGATTAAATAATCTTAAATTTATAGCATATTTTTTCTGAATTCCATTCCACATGCATCTTTTTCAGTCTCTTCCAGTTGGCCTACACAGTGGTCAAATTTTCTATTGCACATACCAGTTATATATTGATATCATGTCCAATACCTTTCTGCAGATCTTCAGTAAATATATCATTTCTGCCATGATGATGTTTGGTAACATTCTTTAGGAATATTTCTTGAAAATCTACTTTTTTCCTCTCTGCTTCTTATTGTGGCAATAGCTCTTTCCTAAACCTTGGCACAAATTTTGAAATGTATTTGTACTTTCTGTTAAGTGGTATGGGAGAATATATTCATTCATGATCATTATGGAAAATGATCCTTCTTTAAAAAATACTTTTTTGATATAGTTGGTCTTCTAATTAGATTCATGTTATTGAACTTAAAAATAATTTTAAAAATTCTAGTTAAAGAATGTTATGCAAAATTATTTGAAACACCAATATTGTTTCTGACATCTTTTTGTTTGTTTTAGGTAGATTTTTCTGGGGGTTTCATTACATTAAGATAGTCAATAAAATGGTTCTTCTAATTTTTCTCTACATTTTATTCACTTCTCTATTTCAGCTCTTATTTCTGCTTATTCAGATTTGGGAGCAAAGAGTTGTTTTTTTTTCCTTCTCAATTTCCCTACATGAGGAAAGTAAACAGGACCAAGAGAATAAAGCTATGATACCAAGAGTATAAACACCACCACCCCCAACATTTAAAGGCTTCAGGTCTCCGATGAAGGTAATGACCAAGCACAACTCCAGGAGTTAGCTACTGAAAGATACTTCTAACTCTTGACAGAATGGTGATGGAGTAAAGGAGCCAAATGAGATCTACTTTCAGACAAGGCAGGAACTTGTTTTGCTTAGCTAGTAAGATGTATTTCCAGTTTAGTCATGATAGTGTATGATCAAAGTCATCAGTTAATTTCATTAGTAATCATGAATTTTTTAACTTTAATGGTTGATACCATTCACCCTGAAGCATTTTGAGTGACTAAAATATTGATAAATTTGATTTTTCTACATTCTTGTGGTACCATAGGATGAAATAGCAACATTTTCCCCACTATACTCCATGTCAAACTGGTCACATGATGGTATTAAGTAGAGTCAAGGTGTAACACTAAGCCACACAATTTATTTCTTTGACTCTTAGGAGCAATTTCATCACGCTGTCCAGTGAGGCAATCCAATCAGTTGTACCAACATAGTCCACTTTACCTGCATTTCAGGTCCTCATAGCTATCTTTTGTATTACTCTTAGGCCTTATGAAGTCTCTACTGGACAACACATGGCTGTCATGCTTCGATTTTGCCATCTATTCTAGAAAGAATGGATACAATCCAGCTTGACAAGTGTTTAGTATGTACTTACTATAAGTATATCAGGGTACAGGAAACACAATGACAAAATTGAAACTATTCTCCCTCTTGAGAAATAATAAATATAGGTATAGAATGACTTTTCGTTCTGCCCACATTTCTGTTGAATTTAGTTAATAATTCCAACTAGATTCAGACAAAAGTCTTATGCTAGATTTCTAGGCAGCATGGAGCAATTATTTTCTTAGCCATATTTTTGTCAACTACTTCTCTTCAGTACTGAATCACAAGATGATCAAAATACCCCAGGAAATAATGTTTCTTGCTGCTTTTGGTCACATAAAACTAATTATGCTAAGACTTTCTTTGCCTCTCCAAGGAGCACCTGTAAACCTTCTTCCTAGTTATTGTACATGCAGTCTTTCTTCTGCTTTTGTTTCTAGCAAGAATGTTAAGATGAATATGGGTCAGGTCCTCCAGCAGTATATCCATAGTTGATCATAAGACAAGGATGTTACACTTAGAGTATAGAGCAGGCAAATTAAAATTTATGATATTCTGAACATGGTGTGATTCTTATTATCTTTTGTTAAGTTTAATGTCACTTTCTTATATAAGTGCTCATGATAAATATTTTCAAAAAGACCACCATAAAATAACTGAAGCTCATGCACAAAAATCATCATATACAGGTGGTAGATTCATAGAGAAATACTAAGAAGAATTTGATAAGACCCTACAAAAATAATCAGTTATGCTTTGATATTTGGTGACTTCATTGAAAGGGTAGGGCAAATGAGGATGGTGAGAAGTATATCAACAAATATCTTTCAGAGAAAATAAGAGACCAAAGATTTCTGGACTACACAGAAACTTCTTGCTTTTACATTATGTATACTTTGTTCAAGAAAATGATTGGTAGGTGCTGAAACTGGCCAGCACTCCCACAAAACATTTTAAAAAACTTATTAGAGTTTAATGTATGGGAAAAAATGATGTAGGAGGTATTCCACATTAGTTATGTGTAGTCAGACTGCTGAAATGTTGCAATAAAGATCAGAATTAGTTGGGATTTTTAATTACAAAAAATGATAGCATTGACGTAATTCAGTTTCCAGTCAAGCCTAGGGAATTTTGTATGACATTCTCCCTAGCTGGTGGAGAGAATACTAACCCAATACTGTTCCTGTATGAAGGACAGAATGATGCAAAAGCTTTAGAGACGGAGTTATTATTTATAATATCTTCAAAAGGACTCATGTCATGCCATACTCTGTTGAGGATTGACTCCAGACATATGGATAGGGAGATAGAATTTGAAAGTGCCTGACATAAAAAATTCTGGCTTCTCAATATGTTTCTAATTCTCGGCTTGATTCCCTAGATATGTTAGGAAATTTCTTCTTTGGTTAAATTGGGAATTTTCTTTTGGTTTGAGCTGAGATATCTTGCCCTCATTGGGAGAGCTCTTTCACTTTATATATTTTCTGATAACCTAATCTCTATAATTTCTCTGATAGCTGCTGCTCTTTGCTTAGAAAAAAATTAGTTCACTCACATTTGTGATGGTCTTTTGTGTAACTAGTATTTGGTTGAAAGCCATCAAACTGATATGTATAAGCTAAGAGCTACCATCTGTTCTTCCCACCCCACCTCTGCTTTAAGGGAGAGTAATAAGCATGGGAGTTAGTGGCTTTCCTTTTTAACCTGAAAAAAATCATGTTATTAGACTGGCAGTATTTGAGGGTGGTAGTGGAGAATGGACAGAATGATAGATATAATTCCTGCTCAGTAATCCTCTCTCTCTCTCTCTCTCTCTCTCTCTCTCTCTCTCTCTCTCTCTCTCTCTGTCTCTCTATTTATGTCTATCTGTCTGTCTACCTGCTTATCTCTGCTTTTGAGGCTGGAGTCAGTCTCCTTAGGAAGAGAAATGAGCAAGATTCCAGAGATATCTATCAGTGTCTCAACTTAAGCCACCTATCTATATGTTTACACAGTCAGTACAGATATACACATCTTAGACGGTCAGCATAGTGTTATGCTGAGAAAAATATGGCACACTATTGAAATGATTCAATCATAATAATTTAAACAAGATATTGGTGGTAAGGAAAAGATGGAAATAAATCACAGAAATGGCATTGACATTGATTATAAAACATTCATATGGAAGTTTAATAATAAAAATCAATTGCTGCAATTTTAAAACACATAAAGAGGTTTAGTTAGTTACTATTCAGTATACTTGGTGAGAAAAAATAGACCAAAAGACAAAACTAATCTAGAATAAAAATTTATTTGAAAAGTTACACAAAAAAGGAAAAAATGGAGGATAAAGAAAAGTTGAAAGAATGTTCAAAGAAACCCTGGAAAGAGATCCAACTAATGAAAGTCATTCCAAGGGAATTTAAAGATAAAAATTAAAGAAGGATACAAAAACATATACAAAATTGAAAATATCTGCAAAGATGGATATCATAAATTATTTTCACCATCAAAAACATATTTCATCTCTAGAAAGAGTCCTCAATATACTTGTAGGAGAATTAGAAAAGACATCAAAATATCCCGCAAACAAAAATGGACAAAGCAGCCAAATTTGTTCTTGCATCTGAAAAGGAGACCTATGCTGAGATTGTACAATTAGAAAGGCTTTGATGGATCAATTCACCAAATGTTTAAAGAAGCATAATATATGAAACATGATGGGGGAATGTCAGAATGTATTAATATACAAAAAAGGAGTTCAAGAGAACACCAGCAACAACTACTGATTTATATGGCTAATTTCCCATCTGGACGATCTTTATGACACTGAACTACACATGAATCAAGGGTATCCTAAATAAGGATATCAATTAGTAAGGAACAAGCAGGCTTTCACAAGCAATGTTCCAAAATGTGATATCACAAGCAATGTTGCAAACCACTTCTTTGCCATTTTGCAAATGACAGAAAAATGGGTATAGAATAATCGATCCTACTGTGCTTAATTTTTGACTCTGAAAGGACATTTGATACAGTAGAAACTGCTTCCTAACTATACATGAGAATAATTCAAGGTGCTCTTAAAGATGTAACAACAGAAATAACCCTGATCATAAACAACAGAAGAGGCATAAAATAGGGTAGGTGCCACCCTGGTTGGAGGCTTTCTAATGCAAAGTCTGAACTGAGAAGATATTCTCTCTATAGATGATAAGTTCATCCAGGTGTTGTCAGATAATTCTGTTCTAGTTGCATAAAATCTTGAAACACTGAAGAGCCTTTAGGAAAACACATAAAACCACTAAAAAGAATCTAGCTTGAACATCCATGAAAGAAAGACCAAATAGCAGAAAGATGTCTATTGTTAGGATTTTGACATTAATTTGGTTTAAAAATGTGTAAGGCTTGTCCATAAGTTTGTATATCAGGAAAAGACAGTACAAATAGCCAACAAGTTGAGCCCAGAGTTGAACAAAAGGAGGAGAGTGAGATGGACCATTTTCAAGAAATTGTAAAACTCTTTTAATCAGCCTAAGCTTCTCCAAGAAACAAAGACATATCTTTGTAATATCAGCATTCCTCCAATACTGCTTTATGGCAGCAAGACATGGAATGCAATAGTCTCCTAAGGATAAAAATGAATATGACATAAAGTCAAAGGAGTGATGAATGGTTGAGGGTGGGGAGTGAACAGGCTAAAAAATTTTAACAAATGAGGAAATTTGAACAAAGAGAAGATTAAAAGATGTCATTAGGGAATTGCATGAAAGGAGGAGAGGATGAGCTGGTCAGTAGTGAAGTGAGGAATGTTGGGTGGACCTAGAGAGATTCCACCTGGAATCTTTAAGATGTCAGTTTTTTGTTGGTAATTGTTGTCATTTCAGTCACATATGACTCTTCGTGATACCATTTGGGGTTTTCTTGGCAAAGGTACTGAAATGTTTTCCCATTTTCTTCCCACTTTACAGATGAGGAAACTGAGGCAATCAGGATTAAATGACTGGACCAGGGCCACACTGCTAGTAAGCAACTGAGACCAGATTTGAGCTCAGGTCTTCCTGAATCCAGATGTAAAGCTTTATCCATTGCACTACTTAGAAGCCCCTCATATGTCACCACAAATGGATGAAGACCTTGAGCATTTGGAGTAGACCCCCTTGGGGCAATCTTATGGGAAGATATGGATGAGTGCCTCAAAAGATATCATATATAGATGGCATGTGACTTACATCATTGGTGGTAATATTTTAAAAATCAAGTCAGGGCAGCTAGGTGCCACAGTGAATAGAGCACCAGCCCTGGAGTCAGGAGGATGTGAGTTCAAATCTAGCCTCAGACCCTTGACACTTACTAGCTGTGTGACCTTGGGCAAGTCATTTAACTCCAATTGCCTTGCATCCCCCCTCCAAAATAAATAACGAAATAAAAATCAGGTCAAAATATTTTAAGTGCTTATTATGTGCCAGGTATAAGCACTGCATATACTTATCCATATATGTATGTGTATATATATGTATATATATATATATATATATATATATATATATCTCCATACACACACACACACAAACACACACACACACATAAGCTTATGCTTATGTATAAGCTAAGCACTGCAAATACAAAGAAAGGCCACAAATAAAATGAAATAAAATAACAGTTCTCCAACTCTTAAAAAATCACAATCTAATGAGGGAGAAAACATGCAAACAACTTTGTACAAGCATGGTTTACAAGATAAATTGGAGATAATAGAGTGGCAGCATAAGCATTAAGAGAAGATTGGAAAAGGCTTCTTGTAGAAGATGTGATTTGATATGGGACCTAAAAGATGTTAGGGAAGCAAGGAGATGGAGGTGAAGATGATATTTCAGGCCTGAGGAACAGTCAGTGAAACATCACAGATTTTAGAAATGGAATGTCATATGAGGAACAGCAAGGAAGCTAGCGAGTGTCATGTATCACAGAGGATATAGAAAGAAATAAGAAGACTGGAAAGGTAGGAAGGGGTCAGACAAGGAAGGGCTTTAAAAGCCAAATAGAAAAGTTCATATTTGATCCTAGAGGCAATAGGCAACCAATGGAGTTTATTGAATGAGAGATGACATGGTCAGACCTGCATTTAGGAAGATCAGTTTGTTAGCTGAGTAAGAGGTGGATTGGATGAGAGAGAGAGAGAGAGAGAGAGAGAGAGAGAGAGAGAGAGAGAGAGAGAGAAAGAGAGAGACACAGAGAGAGAGAGGGAGAGAGAGAGAGGGAGAGAGAGAGAGAGAGAGAGAGAGAGAGAGAGAGAGAGAGAGAGAGAGAAGAGAATGAAAGTATCTATCTTAAAACCAAAGCAAGCAATATATATATATATATATATATATATATATATATATATATATATATATATATATATATATATATATATATATAAATGCAAATACACTAAATGGTTTTCCAACAAATCTAGGAGTAAAGCAAAGATTCTCAGTCTCTCCACTATTATTTGATATATTTCTGGAAATGCTAGTAATAGATAAAAGAAATAAATTAAAAGCACCAATATAGGTAAAGAGGAAATAAAATCATCCCTATTTTCTGATATGATGATTTATTTAGAAAACCCTAGGTAATCAGCAAAGATATTGAGACAGTTAATAGCTTCAGCAAGCTTACAGTCTTCAAAATAAATCCTCAGAAATCAACAGCCTTTCTACACAATAATAAGAAATTATAAATGACAATAATAGAAATCCCAAAATGCAAATAATTACAAAATGTATAACATATCTGGGGCTCAATCTACCAGAGTTCACAAACAATTATATAGATTTAATCAAAAATTGCTCCTGAAAGATATATGGAACACTTAAATTGCTGGAGAAATATTCAGTGCTCATAGCTAAGCTATACCAATAGAATTAAAATTACAATACTAAGTTAGTTTACGATTTTAATGAGATAACCAATCATGATATCAAAGGAATACCTTATAGAGCTTAATAATAATAATAATAATAATAATAATAATAATAATAAAATTCTTCTGGGAAAAAAAGATGCTCAATATCAAGGGAAATGATGAAAAGAGCTATAGCTGAAGACAGAACAGTGCTTCCAGACCTGAAACTACATTATAAAACACATTTATCAAAACCAACTTGTATTAGTTAAAAATGGAGATTCATGTAGATATGTTGAAGTCTCATTCATCCTTTGAGACTCAGTTCAAATGCCACTGCTGCTGTAAACCCTTTCCTAATCACTGTCTAATCCCTCCCTCTACTCCAATATGGAAATTATTTTTCCTTGGTACTCACAACACTTTGCATATATCTTAGGTATTTATATTCTATTTTGTATTATGGTTATTTGCATATATGCCCTATCTCTCCCTGCTTTTGTCCTCTCACAGCAATTGTTTCAGGGTCCCTCAGCTACTGGCTAAAAAAGATACCATGAACTCTGGATTGAGAACCTTGGGAAAACAGGAATAGGCCTCAAAAGTCTTGTCAAAGAAGCAACTGTCCTTGCCCTTATGTCACAGAATCATCATCATCTAGCCTTTTGGTGTGCTCTGTACCTGAGGTTTCAAGCAGTTTAAAGCACAGTCCAATGCGTTGCACACGCGGACCAAAAAAAAAAAGATATAGGGGAAACACAGATTGGCATGACCATTTGACACGTAGGTCCTGCTATTATCATTTGACTTCTCTAAAGCCAGCAAATCAATTCTATAATCATAATATGAAGGCTAATTTAAAAACACCAGG
This sequence comes from Trichosurus vulpecula, assembly GCF_011100635.1. NCBI lineage: Eukaryota > Metazoa > Chordata > Mammalia > Diprotodontia > Phalangeridae > Trichosurus > Trichosurus vulpecula. Next base: position 89,921,067 of record NC_050579.1, read on the forward strand.
TCAGAGGCCTGGGCTCTTCACATATTTATGTGCAGAATAAAGGCTGCTTTAGAATGGTTAATTATAAATACTTGTAGCAGGTGCTGCCCTTCTCCTCTCATAGTTCAACTTCCATTGCTCGCTGACTGTGTTAACAATCCCCTTTTCTATGGACCCTCCTCCCCTAACTTCACCTTTCTGGGAGGTAGTATGTGGATTGACTTCTCTATATGTCTCTGGTTTAAGAAAAATACTTGTATGGACATGGATATTCTCCTCTATGTATTGTGTATTTATTGATGCATAATTGTCAATGCTGCAATAATTATAGTTGGTTAGTCTCCAACCATGTGCAGAGCTAGCTGTTTAGTACCACTCAAGATCTACATGTCTCAATCATCATATGTCCAAAAATTGTTCACCTCCTCTTTTGTCCTCTCACAGCAATTGTGTTAAAAAAAAGAGACATTCCTGTTGTTCTCAAGTTCTGCTAGGACAAAAATATAGCCTGTGTCTGTAGCTCTGTCTCTTAATAAGACTTTCCAAAGCAAATTGAAGAGTTGAATTTAAAATGTTTGTTTTCGGAGAGGTGGGGTAGACAATGCGCAATACACCAGGACAAAAACATAGGCATAGGGAAAAGGAAGGAAGAAAAGAAGAAAGGAAGGAAGGAAGGAAGGAAGGAAGGAAGGAAGGAAGGAAGGAAGGAAGGAAGGAAGGAAGGAAGGGGTGAATTAATTACCAATTACAGATTTAACACTCTGTTGTATCAGACACTGTGTTGGGCACTCCAGGATACAAAGACAAAATGAAACAAGTAGCTTATATTCCATTGAGAGAGATAACATTTGCACATACAAATAATTTTTGGAGAGGAGGCATTAGTCTAAAGATGGGGTGGGATAAGGAAAGGCATCTTGTAGGAAATGCTATTAAGGAGCTGAGCTTTAAAAGAATCTAGCAAGTCTGAGAGGCAGAGGTAAGGAAGGAATGCATCCAGGCATGGCTGAGAGCCTCTGGGTGGGAGGGGGCCCTGTTATTTTCATTTCTCATTTGTGCCGGAATAGATTTCATTCTTTTTTTTAAACTGTTCTTGGTCCTTTGCCTTTCAACCTATTTCTGATTCTATTTCTATATCTTCTCCCTTCAGGATTCTGGTTATACGTATTTTTTCAATTTCGTAGGCTGAGCTACCCAACCTGGAACATAAGGGAATCCATAAGATCACGCCTGTTCTCTCGTTGGTGTTTATGTGCATTATGATTTTCATTATAAAAAATTCCAAAGAATGGAGTAAACTACCTAGGTGAAGTTTATTCAATTCTCTCTCTCTCTCTCTCTCTCTCTCTCTCTCTCTCTCTCTCTCTCTCTCGCTTTTTCTGTTCGGTGAACCACAGCAACTGATACAATTAATTTGCATAGTCATCATAATTGCCTGAGAGACTAAGCTGTAATTTGGCTTCTAATTCCTCTCTTGTTGGCAAAAATGTGTTAATTCATATCAAAAGGTTAGAGTAAAAATGAAATCACAAAATCAGCCAAAAGGGCAAAAAGTTATACTTTCTATGTAAATAGAGAATTTTTTTGATTGGAGTATGTGGCTAAAGGGCTAAGAAACTATTCCTGCAGAAAATTATTCTTATAATATGAAAGTAAAAGTACATATAGCAATAAGAAAGTAGACAGATTCCTACAGATTTCCAAAGGAATTCACAATAAATATGGTGTTTTCTTTTTTTATTATGTGATTGCTTTCTAATTCTCTTCACTTTTACAGCTTTTTAAAAGATAGAGACTATTTCCTCTCTTCTTCCATTTTAAGATGGAAAAGATAAGCATATGTGGTTTAGACAAAATCTAATAGCGTGAATATTATAAAATAGTGTAATTATAAATCTAAGTACTCAATGAAAGGAGTTAATAGTCAATCTGCTCTCTGGGTGCTCAAAATGAGGTCCAACTCTAGGAAGGATCAGAAAGGAACAGATCTTAGAAAGTTAAAGTAAAAGTGAGAAAAAATAGTCTCATGACATGAAGAACACTACTCTGTGTATTATACTGTATTGTATGTATGTACATACACTTATGTCATCCTACAACACAGAAAGGCTTGGATTTTGATTCAGGAAGTCCTGGGTTTAAATCCAATCTTCAATATTGATTGACCATATAATCCATTGACAAGTCATTTAGTGTCTCAGAGTTTCAGAGTCACAATCTGTAAAATGGGCATAATACTACCTTCAGTTCTCACTTCACAGGGATGCTGCGAGGTTTAGTGAGATAATACATGGGAAACACATTACTAGCCTTAAATCACTACATAAGTATTCTTATTCTACATCATGGGTTTGTCCTATATATGTACATATACATGTTATATATAACATATGTATGTGCATATGTTATATATAAAATATAGGTAGTAGAGTGGACAGAGTGTCAAGCTGGGAGTCAAGAAGTTTTTAATTCAAATTTGGCCTCAAATACATACTAGCTGTGCAGCACTGGGCAAGCCACTTAACCCCTGTTTGCCTCAGTTTCCACAACTGTAAAACAAGGATAATAATAGTTTGTACTTCCCTGTACCAAATGAGATAATAATTGTAAAACACTTAACACAGTGCCTGACACATGGTAAGTACTATATAAACATCAGCTATTATTGTTATTACATGTTAGAATTTGATATAATCATGTTGTCCTCTTTTATGGAAAAGGAACATGATTTTCACATTCATATAAGGTATGAAGGAGTATGATAAACGATACTTTGTTTTTGCATTTCTTGACTCAGAGAAAGCCCTCACATACCAAATACTTCTGCCCTTTCCCAAATTTCTCCCTCGGGACAACATACTCCCACACTTACCTGTTCTCTTAGTTTCTTGTCCCAGTGTGAATATTCATCCAGTTGTTATACACTCCCTATAACCACCACCTCTCCTTTGAGGCTTTCCTCGTTCACATATTCCAAGCTGGGTCTTCACATCAGACCATAAACCAATATCAGCTCCGAGGTTACTTCTTGATATTCTTGAATTCAGTTCACAGAACCACAAATTCCTGTTTCCTCCCCTCAGACACCACAACAAATGTAGTAAATAGAAAAAAATAAATCTGACAGGGAATACCTCTATTATTCTTAGTCCCTCAGCATCCCAAGCTACTGGCTGATAATTTTCTCCAAATATCTGATGAATTGTAACATTTAAAGGGGATGGTACTTCTATTTTGTTCCAAAGACCAGAACTAAAATTCATGGGGAGTAGCTAGAGAGGTGCAGGTGTTGGCTCAATCCACCTAAGTATGTTCTAACAATGAGAATTGCCTTAAAATGAGGCAACTTTCTCTACTATAAATATTGAAGCAGACACTGGATAACCGTGTATCAGGAATATTATGAAAAGAATTCCTGCTTTTTTAGGCTCTTCCCAAGTTAAGACTTCCATGATTCTAGGAATAAAATTGAATAAATTTGAGAATCATCTTGTTACATGTACTTACTAAATGTTTGAAAGGAATGATATCATTTATGTGAGGTCCTGAAACACAAGAGAACTATAGCATTTAAGTCTAAAACTCATTTTGCTCAGTTGTTCTGAACATAGAGTAAAATGGTAGACTTGGAATCAAGAAGACTGGATTGAAATCCTAGCATTGACACTAGCTATAAGACTAATGGCCAGTCATTTGTTATTGTTGTTGTTGAGTTGTTTTTCGGTCCTGTCTGACTCTTTGTGACCCCATTTGGGGTTTTCTTGGTGAAGATACTGGAGTGGTTTGCCATTTTTTTTCTCCAGCTCATTTTACAGAATTGAAGTAACACAGTTAAGTGACTTGCCCAGGGTCACACAGCTAAGAAGTGTCTGAGGTTGTATTTGAACTCAGAAAGAGGAGTCTTCCTGACTTCAGGCCTGATGTTTTATCCACTGAACCACTTAATTGCCCAAAAGGCCCTTAACCCCTATTTGATCCTTGGGTAACTATAAAAACCTATATAAATTCTGAATAAAACTTTCCCAACCACACTTGTATTGGTGAGTTGGGTCCCCAGAACTGCTCTATATTTTCCCTTTCAAACTTTTAGGGGTAAAGTTAAGGAGTTATGGGGTTTTCTCTTATGCTACACGTTTAAGTTATCATGCTGTGCACTTCCCCAATATAAATTGCCCCAGTTGAGTTAATATCTCAAGATTTTCCATGATCAATTTATACCTATTATCCTTTACAAATGAAGCTTTATTAAAAAGATATAGCGAAAACCAAAGTCAAAACAAAACAAAGAACCTCTCAGAACTGTGGCACACTCACCTTTCTGACATCTGTACCTGGTGAGAATGCTCTAGAACTTGAAGCAGTTTGTAAAAAGCAATAATCTTCACAAAGTCAACTTCCAAATTCAGCATGGTAGATGGATAGAATTACTCCCTTTCTTGAAGGACACCAAGTCTCAGCTTCTGGGTTGATCCACTGCCAGATTGGATCAAACCGTTCACTAGCCAGGAATGTACTGACTTATTGGGTTTAAGTGAACTCTAATTGCTATAACTACAGTGGTTCTTCTGAACTTTTGAAACTCCCAATATCATATCCTAGTCCATCCAGTTCCTATAGTAATTCACCTGACTAGGAAAGGATGAAAAACAACTAAGACAGAAAACCAATAGCATCATATGTTCAAAATCACATAGCAACTTAGGTGGACAAAGGCCCAGAGCTTCTTTTCCCTCACCTAGAAGCTTATGCCACATATTTCCTTGATCACCACCGAGAAAGTGAGCCAGATTTAGCCTTTCTGTGTCCTTTTGTCATTTCTGTCTCAGCAACCAATTAAAATACTTTTCTTTACCACCAAGCAAGCAAACTGGAAATAGTTACAGGCCACCTGTATGTTCTCAGAAGTGGAGGGGAAGGGACAAGAAGCAGGTTCCCCTAGATTTTCTGAGTTAGCAGCAAGCATAGCAGATTGTGTATGCCCTAAAGCTAGAGCCTCATTGTCTATTCCATAGGCAGAAATTATACATTGGTTGAAATCAGTACTGGTGGAGAGATTTAGACATGATCCTTGATGCATTGATATAATTTAAACAGTATTGGCTTAGAACTCTTCTAAGATAGCACAATGTATGTCATAAGGGGTTTAAAAATTGTTTTCAAATGACATATTATATATGTAAAATCATCAGACTTGGTGCTTTTAACTTATTAATTTATGACCCCAAATATTATTGAAAGAAAAAATATCTATGGTGCATCTTACTTTGTTCAAAAGGGATAAAGACAAAGCATGAGTGATAGTAAATAGTAGAAGGTGCTTGAATTTGGATGCAGGTTATAGAAAGAATGAAATTTCTACCATGGTAACAGCAGTTTGTTTTTTGTGTGTTCCTATTTAAAAACAACTAAAATGTTGAACTTTTGACCAATCTTGACAAATTTCAGGACAGTGAAAAATTGTTCTGACAAAAGTCACTGTATGAAGTTTCTTCTGGGATCTCTACAGAATGCAATCATTTCATTGACTCTTTAGAAAGGTAAACCACACTTCCTGGTGATATTAAAATCATCCATGCATCCATGTGGCCAGGGATGTGAGGAGCTATATTTAGATATACTGTAGGATTAGAAGGTCACAGATCTGAAGCATCTGATGTAGCTGGACTTTCTGTTTGTTTTATTTTGTCTTATCTTCTTCCCCTCTTCCTATTAGGGTTGAAGGCATAATTATCTTCCTCTTTTTTAATCAAAAGCATGATAAATTTTAAATTGGAATGTCATACTGTGGGAAAAAATCTATAGAAATATCATATGACAATGTACCGATTGAGGAGATCTACAAATTACTAGCTGCCTTCCTACTTTTCCAGAGTACTTATGGTAATACCATGACTTACTACTGGTGTTGGTGAGAGAGTTGGGAATACTACTTGTTCCCCAATGGCATTTCTAGACTCTCCCTCTGCTATCATCACTCAGTAACCCCTCTTCCTTTGAGTTTCTTTCAATTGATGTTTATCACTGATAAGAGTCTAGTGGCTATTCTCTAAATATTTTCGTTCCTTCTTCAGTGAGGTTGGAGCCTGGATTATGGGCTTTCTCTCTACCCCAACTCCTGCACTCGTAGTAGGGGATTTCACCATATATATTGATACTCCTTCAAATATCCTAACTTCACACTAACTCAACTTACTCATTTACCATGATCTATTCCTCTTCTCCATCTAAGCTATAAGAAGATGATAAAATCCTTGATCTTGCAACCACCCACAAGTGTCCTACTCCATATTTGTGAACTCTGAAATTCCTTCATCTTACTGTATTTTATCATTCTATTTTCCCTCTTCCTTACAATCCCTAATACTGTGTTTTATCCTCACCATGACCTCCAATCCTCAGTTCTTTCTTAGTCCATTACCTCTGTATTGAGTATACTTTCCTCCCTTCTCTAGCTGGAATAACAGGTGAACTGGTTTAGCTCTACACTGTCCTCTGTTCTCAAGTTCTTTGACCTCTTATCCTATCATTATTTGCCAGGCCCCAGAATTGTATTACTCCCACCATCTGCTCCCTTCACTCCAATTCACATGCTACTTAATGGAGCTGAAGAAAATCTCAAAACCATGCTTGATTGAGTAACCACAAGTTAAAGTTATATAACGTTGCCTGGGCAGGCCCTCACTGTAACAAGGCAATCCTGTTATACATCTCAAATTCTCGGATCTATTTCCCTTTCCTTAACTTCCATCCAGACCTAAAGTCTTGCATCTCCAGCTGTCTATTGATCATCTTGACCTAGATGTGATGTAGACATACAAAATTAAGCATGTCCAAAGTTGAATGCATTATCTTTCCCCCCAAAATCCTTCCTCTTAGGGCTGAAGGCATAGTTATTTTCCTTGTTATCCAGTCTTAGTATTATAATATCACCCTCAACTTTTTACTTTCACCCCATAAATAAAATCTCATTTGAAGTTCTGATATTCCTATGTTCACATTATATACACGCACATATATATATACATGTATATATATACACATAAGTGTGCATGTATGCATATAAATATATGTATATGTGTGTATACGTGTATATATATGCATATACATATATATGTCCTTCTCTAATACAATTATCATCTATTACAGGTTCCTGATCACTTCATATCTGGATTATTGCAATAGCCTTCTAGTTCTCCCTGCCTCACGTTTCTCCCTACTCCAGTCTCTCCTCCCCTCATCTGTCAAAATAATTTTCCTAACATGCAGATGTGGGTAGAGCCAAGGTGGCAGAGAAATAAAAAAGATTTGCCTGAACTCTCCAGAAAGCCCCTCCAAATAACTTTAAGTAATGGCCCAAAAACAAATACTGGAGTAGCAGGAACCACAAGATTTAGAAGTTTCTATGTCAAAGGATTGAGAGGCTTAGAATATAACATTCCAGGGGGCAAAAGAGCTAAGATTGCAACCAAGAATCACCTACCCAGCAAAACTGAATATAATCCTTCTGGGGGAAAAAGGGACATTCTTTTCTCTAAAATCAATTATTTACTTTTATTTTTCAACATTCACTTTTATAAGATTTTGAGTTCTACTTTTTTCCCTTTCTCTCCACTCCCCCTCTATAAGATGGCATGCAATAGGATATAGGCTATACATGTATGTTCATATTAAACATATTTTGAAATTAGTCATATTGTAAAAGGAATCAGCACAAAGGGAAAAACATGAGAAAGAAAAAAAAGAGAAAAGAGTATGCTTTGATCTGTATTCAGACTCCATAGTTCTTTCTCTGGATGTGCATAGCATTTTCTATCATGAAAATTTTGGCATCATCTTAGATCATTGCATTACTCAGAAGAGCTGATTCTAACAAAGTTGGTCATTGCATGATGTTGTTGTTACTATGTACAGTGTTCTCTTGGTTCTGCTCACTTCACTCAGCATCAATTTGTACAAGTCTTTACAGGTTTCTATGAAGTCTTCCTGCTCACCATTTATTATGGAACAACAATATTCCATTACATTCATATACCACAACATGTTCAGCCATTCCCCGATTGGTGAGCAACCCTTCAATTTCCAATTCTTGATTACCACAAAAGAGCTGTTATAAGTATATTTGTACATGTGGGTCCTTTTCCCCTTTTTATGCTGTCTTTAGGGTGCACACCTAGTAATGGTATTGCTGGATCAAAGGGAATGCAGTTTTATAGACCTTTGGGCATAGTTCCAAATTGCTCTCCAGAATGTTTGGATCAGTTCACCACTCCACCAACAATGCATTAGTGTTCCAATTTTCCCAGCCAGATACAGTACTTGCTTCAAAACATTTCAATGTTTGATCTAATTTTGTCCAACCACTCTATCCACAGTGACACCTAGCTGCCCATATAATGACTTACTGTCAAAATAACAAAAAGAAAACAAAAAACTTGAATATCTATGATACAATGAGTCTTCACTTTTCCAAGCTACCTATTCATAGTTCTTTCAACCTATTTCAATCATACAAAGCTCTTCTCCCTTATAGTTACCATCCTCTAGATCCTTGCTAGTTTATCAACATCCTTCTTACCTTGTATCAAGCAGAACTAAGCACATTTATTCCAAATAGCTAAATGCTCAATAAACCCAGGAGAATAAACTACTTGGGAAATGGCTTTGATATGGACTGCTAGAAAAATTGTATGTCAATTGGCAAAAAATAAATAAACATAGAGCAATACTTTATATCATGTACCATAAAATCAAAATAAATGTATAATTCAAATATAAAATTTTATATCATAAAAAATAAAATATGGAGGAAAATAGGAGATACCTTTCATAGCCATGACTAGGGGAAGAATTCTTTTTTTTTCCAAGCCAAATTATCTTTATTTACACATCATTCCATTAGGTCTGGAACTCCTTTTCATGCTTCTCTTTATTCTTGTGTTTGAAAGTCAAATTTTCTATTCAGTTCTGGTCTTTTCACTGAGAAAGCTTGAAAGTCCTCGATTTTATTGAAAATCCATATTTTGCCTTGGAACATGATACTCAGTTTTGCTGGGTAGGTGATTCTAGGTTTTAATCCTAGCTCCATTGACCTTCGGAATATCGCATTCCAAGCCCTTCGATCTCTTAATGTAGAAGCTGCCAGATCTTGGGTTATTCTGATTGGGTTTCCACAATACTCAAATTGTTTCTTTCTGGCTGCTTGCAATATTTTCTCCTTGATCTGGGAGCTCTAGAATTCGGTGACAATATTCCTAGGAGATTTCTTTTTGGGATCTATTTGAGGAGGCGATCGATGGATTCTTTCAATTTCTATTTTGCCCTGTGGCTCTAGAATATCAGGGCAGTTCTCCTTGATAATTTCCTGAAAGATGGTATCTAGGCTCTTTTTTTGATCATGGCTTTCAGGTAGTCCAATAATTTTTAAATTATCTCTCCTGGATCTATTTTCCAGGTCAGTGGTTTTTCCAAGGAGATATTTCACATTGTCTTCCATTTTTTCATTCCTCTGGTTCTGTTTTATAATATCCTGATTTCTCATAAAGTCACTAGCTTCCACTTGCTCCAATCTAATTTTCAAGGTAGTATTTTCTTCAGTGGTCTTTTGGACCTCCTTTTCCATTTGGCTAATTCTGCCTTTCAAGGCATTCTTCTCCTCATTGGCTTTTTGGAGCTCTTTTGCCATTTGAGTTAGTCTGTTTTTTAAGGTGTTGTTTTCTTCAGTGTATTTTTCAGTATTTTTTTGGGTCTCCTTTAGCACAGTCATTGACTTGTTTTTCATGGTTTTCTCGCATCCTTCTCATTTCTCTTCCCAATTTTTCCTCTACTTCTCTAACTTGCTTTTCCAACTCCTTTTTGAGTTCTTCTATGGCCTGGATCCAGTTCATGTTTTTCTTGGAGGCTTTTGTTGTAGGCTCTATGACTTTGTTGTCTTCTTTAGGCTGTATGTTTTGGTCTTCTTTGTCACCAAAGAAAGAATCCAAAGTCTGAGACTGAATCTGGGCGCATTTTCGCTGCCTGGCCATATTCCCAACCAACTAACTTGACCCTTGAGTTCTTCAGTGGGGTATGACTGCTTGTAGACTAACGAGTTCTATGTTCCACGTTTGGGGGGGAGGTACCAGCTCTGTCAGACCTGCACTGCTCCTTCCCCAAGATCCCCCAACCTGAACTGGGCTTAGATCTTCAGCAGGCTGTGCACCCCTGCTCTGATCCGCCACTTAATTCCTCCCACCAGGTGGGCCTGGAGCCAGAAGTAACAACAGCTGTAGCTGCCCCACCTCCGCTGCCCCCGGGGCTGGAAGCTGAACCGCTAACTCCTTCCACTCCCGCAGCTTTTCCCACTAACTTTCTCTGCAGTCTTTGGTGTTTGTGGGTCGAGGGGTCTGGTAACTGCCGCAGCTCACATATTCAGGGTGCTAGGGCTCCCTCCGCCTCGCTTCTGGTCTGGATGGTCCACGCCGTGCGGGCTGGGCTCTGCTCCACTCCATTCCCAGCTCCCAGCTCCCAGCTCCCAGCTCCCAGCTCCGTGTGGGATAGACCGCACCCAGAGACCATCCAGGCTCTCCTGGGCTGGAGCCCTGCTTCCCTCTGCTGTTCTGTGGGTTCTGGCATTCTAGAATTGGTTCAGAGCCATTTTTTATAGGTTTTTGGAGGGACTCGGTAAAGGAGCTCACTCTAGTCCCTGCTTACCAGCCGCCATCTTGGCTCCGCCCTCCAACTAGGGGAAGAATTCTTAACCAATATGGGATAGAGGAGTTAACAAGAAATAAAACAGGCCAATTTAATTACATGAAACTGAAATTTTTTTTTTTGCAAATGAAGTCATTGAAGCTGGAACAAGAAGGTTAACTGTCAGCTGGGAAAACTCTTTTCACTGAATATATTTGATAGGAATTAAGATAAATAGGGATTTCATACAAATTTATAAAACCAAGAGCCATTACTCAATGTGTAAATGGTCAGTGCAAATTATTAATAACCACCTTAAAATTGCCTCGAATCACTAATTAAAAGATAAGGGAAAATTAAGAGAACTCTTAAGTTTCATGTGGTAATTTACAAACATGATTCAAGATGAAATAGTTTATGTTGGAAGACTTGTCAAGGAAAGCAGGCAGGCTGATGTTTTGAATACAGCTGTGAATTGATTCAACCGTATTGGAAAACTTTTAATTATGTGAAAAAGTAAACAAACAGTAAAATAAACATAATTAAAACAATCTATAGAATAACTATGTCAATATAACTTGACACACAAAATAATTAAATGAGATTAAATACTGTGATAAGAATGAGTTTAACCCTAGATAAGCAATGAGGAATTACAGTTCTGTCTTTGTGTTAGAAAAATGGAGGACTATGAGTATGAAATTTTGTATGTAATTTTTCTAAATAGTAAAAGTTCTGACAAAGAATATGGGATATTAGAAATTTTTTAGTTCCAGAAAAGAAATGAAGGAAAATTTGTTAACAAAAGCAAAAGAAAAAAAAACTTTTAAGTATCACATAAATGCAGTCATCAGGTATTTGCATAACAGCAGTTTGTTATTATTTATTTTTTCTCATTATAAGGAAAGGCATGCTAGATAGTAGAGTGTGAAGAGGTATATTTTAAAATGTCTATTGTTCATACAAAAGTTATCAACAAACCTTTTAAAAACTTGCCTTAGAAATCAATGGTATCAAGATTCTATGCTACCTTTAGACAGATTTTTTTTAAATGTAATAACATCATGAGGAAGATGGTCATAATTTCTAGTATCTTTGAGTACCAGTATTATTTTCACTCTCATGACCTAAAACTGGTTAGAAGAAATTTACTCCTGTTCTGAGGGTCAAGGTCTAGTTTTAATAGTCAGGCATTCTATCTGTCTAAGACACATCTATCCTGGAAATTCTGTCATGGTTCTGAAAAGTTTGTCAGTTTATTCTTATGCTTATAGCGCAGTCACAATTGATAGGTGTCAATCAGTCCAAACTTATCTTAGTTGTCATCAGTCATGAGACATCATAAGAGTCAATATACTGGACTTGTTTTTCCTTCAAACTTGGGAGGTACACATTGTGTACCTCTGTGCCTCTTATAGATGTTCTCTGTTTGAAAGGGATGTTGATATGATATATGGCAGCACTACTAAATGTATTTAGTCCATGTTCTTTTAATCTGCTCTTTTAGGTGGTGTCAGAATGACATCATAAGCTTCCTGAGCTTTGGAAAGATTTCATTGCTCTCATAGCATAACATGCCATACCATTAGGCAGTTTGTTTTTGTTTGTTTGCTTGTTTTATAAGATCCAATTTTTGTATTAAGATTGCACACATTTTCAGGTGCCTATATGCTCTAGTTCCTAGTGCTCCTGAGAATTTCTGTGGTGATGCAGACAAAGATATGCATCATGAAAGAAAGTGAATACATTTTTAAATCTCCATGATCACAGACCCCTATAGGCCAACTGAACATAAAAATACTCTTATCCAACTGCATACCATCTCTTTCCCAGAGTGCAAGTAAATCAATAAACTGTTTCCACAAATTGGGGGTGCTTTAAATCTTATCACACAAGTAGCAAGTAAAACAAATATATATTGATACTATGTATAGTAAAAGTCCTACCAACATTATAAATGAACAACTGACCAACAAAGCAGCAAGCATCTGAAGAGATTTTTTTTAATAACCCAAGTAATCTGACATTTTTATATATAATAAAAGGAAAAGGATATAATACTCATATCGCATATGTGAGATGGGGGTTAGCACATTTTTGTTTTGCTAAGAATTAAGGGGAAAGCAGGATTGACTTTACCTATTAATAGCTCCCATGCTGAGGTTATACATGCCACTCTCCTTAGAGAACTAGGCTGAAGCAGTTGATGTGTAAAATGACTCACAGTGACAAAAGGCTTGAAGTTGACAGCATCATTCAAAAAGGAAGGAGGAGAAGAATGTCAACTGGAGTGCCAGGAGAGGGAATATTTTGATACTCTTCTTGTGTGAATACCACGCTTCTCTGCAGGTATGCATGTACATGAGACTATAGAGAAATGATTGACACACAGCCAGCTTTCAAATGTACCAAATTAGTGATGACTTTTAGTCTGTGGACCCTAAATGAAAAATCAGTGTCATTGCTTATGGGTTTTCTTTAAGCATAGCGTGCAAAATTTTTGCTTCCAGAGACGAGGAGCCAGATTAAAAAACTGAAGCATCTAGGTTTAACCAGTTTTGAATGCTTTATTCTTCTGAATCACTGAGACTCAGATAGGAAATCATTTGGAGATTTTTTTTTTGGTTCTCTTCTTTCAAAAAATTGTCAGAACGTGTCTAAGTAGAATTAATTCATATATTCCATGCTGTTTTGTGGTGGATACTAAGATAATCAGGAGATAATATTTCAAATCTTAAAACATCATATAAGTAATAACCATTATTGTTAAATCTGGATAATAATTGTTTTCATGAATTTAGGTATGAAGAACAACTAGGTACTCTAGTCTCAGGGAGTTTTTGTTCTTCAGGAATAGTATTGCTGATGGAAACCTTTCCTACTTGTTTCCCACATCCAGTCACTGGAAAAAATAACCTTAATTCTTGACTTCATGAATATTTTAATGATCTCTACCATTTAAGCTTCCTTTTTTTTTAATGAGACCAGGATCAGAAGACTGGCTAAGTATTAGAAGAGAAAGCTTGGGACAATTCAAACGAGGTTGTCGGATTTCTACATACTATTCATAAGTACCAGTGAATAAAATTATGGATTGCATTTCTGGATATTATGTTAATTTAACAAAATTAAGCAGACAGTAATTAAAAAATTCCCTATGTACAAATGACCTTTAGCTGGCATCATATTAAACATGAATACAGAAAAGGCCAGGGTCATCCTGGCAACATGCCACTCCAGGGAGGTCCTCACCTCCTTTTGCAACAACATGATAAATAGAGTTACCCTCAGCCTGTTCTAGCTCTAAGTGTTTCATGTAATTAAATTTTACCAGTCACTACATACATTTGTTTTGAAAATAATACTTTTACCTTAAGGCTTGAATTATTTTTCTGCCATTAAAATGGGACCAGTCATGTTCCCATCATGACAAAATAAGGATCTGTCTTGACTATCAATATGATAGTGTCAGTGAATTTCCTAGTTAAAAGTTAGATATTTGCATTAAGGCAAATGGAGTGAAGGTTGTGACGGGGAAAAAATAGCAGAAGAATTAATGGTTTCATACATTCTGGTCCCTCCGAAAACTATATTTTTTTCATTCATTTTTGAATTGATTTCATCAACCATGAAAATAATTCTTAATCTACATGCCTAGGATCTAGTAAGAGTCAGGCAACATGCCCAGAAAATGTTTAGGCAATGGAGGGGAAGAAGGGGGAGACGAGAGGGGATAAGTGAACCTTACTCTCATTGAATTTGGCTTAAGGAGGGAATAACATGCACACTCAATTGGGTATGAAAATCTATCTTACCCTACAGGAAAGTAGGGGGAAGGGCATAAGGGGGGCAGGGATGATACAAGGGAGGGCAAATGGGCAGAGAGGGTAATCAGAAGCAAACCCTTTGAGGAGGGACAGGGTCAAAGGAAAGAATAGAATAAATTGTTGGTAGGATAGGATAGAGGGAAATATAGTCTTTTATAACAAAAAAATAGAATAGTATTCTTGTTGATGGTTTGTTTTTATTCTCTTGGCTTCTAGTGATGTTCAATTCAAAAAGAGATTATATATGCCGTATGAATGAGCGAGAGTCCATGTAACTCTCAAAAGGTGTCCTGACTATATTTTGATGTGGATGGGGAAAAGTAACCAAATTCTCTAGCCTAAAATTTGAACAGGAAGAACCAAGGTCAATGAATTCAGTGGGAAGTGAGAAAGGACAAACTAAATAAAAGAGAAATAAAAATACAGAACTTGGAAGGGACACCTAGTGAAGATTGAATGAGTGAATAATATGACATCACTAAAGGACTGAGCTTGAGATATGTGACAGAATGCCTCTAACAGTTTGATTTTCTTTGGAACAAGAGAAAAATGTATCTCTATACGAGAGAGTTATAATTGTTAATGAGATACAATTGGCTTTTTAAAGAGTTTCCATTGAGTCATCATCATAATTCTATTCTGAAAAAAATGCATAGTTTCCATTTGTTTAAATATCTTTCAGAAGTTTGAGTTGGCAACACCATCAATTAAATTAAAATTCTGCTTTTTAATGTTGATCTTTTCCCCATTTTGCATCCCTTTCTTTAATCAGGCTAACTAATGGTTCAAGCTTGTTTTCCATCAACTACATTTCCCTCTTTATTGTTTCTTGTTTTGATTTTGAAGGCCCCTTGAATACTAATATTTACTTAACACTATATATATGCAAAGGATACATATATGATATGTATATACATACATGTGGAATGCTATATATGAGAAATAAGATACATAAGTGAAAATTTATTAAAAAATCTTTAAAATAAAATTTTGGCACATAAAATATCAAAGACTAATATAACAAAATAGTAACTATTGATTATTTAGAGTCATGATAATATTACTTCATATTTATATATAAACTGTTATACTTAAAATTTTTACCATAGAATCAGCGAGGTCATTTTAGCAAATCTTTTATGATCCAAATACTTTGCAATATTGCCAGCCCTCAAATCACCAAGGTTGTCTTCACCATCAATAGCAATAAACATTTATGGCATACTTGCTTACTAAATGTAGGACATAGGGCACTGGGCATATAAAGAGGTAGGTATAAAACATGGTCTCATCTCATAAGATATACTTCTGTAGGAATATGTGGGCATCATAAAGACAAACAACTTTGAAAGACTTAGGAATTCTGATCGACACAATCACCAACCCCCGTTTCAGAAGTTTCAAAATGAAGCAGGCTACCTATCTCCTGATATAGAGGTGATAGACTCAGAGCACATATTGAGACTTTTTTTATCATGGATAATTTGAGAATTTGTTTTGTTCCTTGAATATATGTGTGTGTGTGTGTGTGTGTATGCAAATATATATATATATATATATATATATATATATATATATATATATATATGTAGTATGATAAAGGAATTTCAGAGTTCACAAATGTGGAGTAGAACACTTGTGGGTGGTTGCAAGATCAAGGATATTATCATCTTCATGTAGCTTAGATGGAGAAGAGGAATAGATCATGGTAAATGAGTAAGTTGAGTTAGGGTGAAGTTAGGCTATTTAGAGTATCAATGTATATGGTAAAATCCCCTACTAACAGGGGAGTTTCCTTGCTTTCTCAATTGGAGGAGGGGAGCAGGAGGAGAAGGATGATCATGTAGATCTGAAAACTAAATAAAATTTTACTTAAAAAATAAAAATAAATTTACACAGGCAAAAATGAGGATTGATGGGGATGCATTTTTGCTGCCTCTTTTTAAGATTCGGCCCAATAGGCTTAACTTCAAATTTATATAATTAAAAAAAGCATATAAGATCCTCATTTAAAGGACTTTAAGTGTAGACTTCAGGACTCAAGGGATGGAATACATTCAATAGTAATCAACTGTAACCAAAAGTGATATTAAAAGCCCCTGGTCTCACCATAACTCTTCTTAGGTCTGGGGAAATGGAGAGGTGCATGGTAGATGCAACAAGTAACAAATAAGGAACTTGGAGGAATAACTTGAATACAGTATGTCAGGAGGAAAATGTATGAATTAAAAAGATGGACTGGGCATGTGGAATATATGACGTAATGGGTAGATATACCCAGTACCATCCTGGCGTCCTCAGGGTATCAGGAGAAAAAGTGGAAGTTGTCAATAGGTTGGATTGCTGCCTGTCATGAATTCATTGGAGGCCATGGACAAGAGTTTCACAGAATGAGCAGGCATGGGTAGGCTGTGATCATCATCAGTGAAAAAAATGTACAAATTAATCAGATAATAAATCCATTAGAGGGTAGTAAGACAAATTTAAAGTAAACTGCTAGATTGAGACCAGAATTGTAACAAGTATAGGGAATAGTAGAGCATATAGAATATTATAAAATTGGTCACAAATTGGCCTTTTTCATTTGCACTATCTCATTTTAGAAACTGTACAGATTAAATTCTCTCTTTTTGAAGAAAAAGTATTCTGTAATAATATGTTAAAAGATTCACTTGGTTACAACATAAATCAAGATTTTTTTTATGCAAGGAATTTGCAGTTTCATGAGCAATCACCTTTTTATTATACTATGTTATGGGAATGCTTGTTTTATCCCATAAATCAAAAAATAAATAAATAATTTAAGAAAGCATAACAAAATGGAATAATGGTTTATAATATTGGAGTTGTGGTATAACAAGTAACATATGATGAAATCAGGAAGTCTTGGCTACCAATACTACTTCCAATGTTTATATTTAACTCAACTTTTTGGAGTCTCAGTTTTCTCATGTATAAAAAATATTATAATGCCTATGGTAAGTAATCCTCAGCATGATATATACCTGTTCTATACAAGTTTTGTGCATCAGTCTGTGCTACAAGTTGCTTGAGTTCTTAGACACAGGATAGACATTGATGATTCTGTCAAGTGTCAGGGACACTTGTGAACATAACAACAACTCCTGAACCCCTCTTCATAATCTCAGTCACAACTATGTGAGATATCATAAGACCCTGATACTCTCTTCCCTTAAAATGAACTTAAAGTCAGGATAATTAATTATTTTAATCAGTAGATTTTAATTATTTTAAATTATATTTTATTTAAATTTATTTATTTAAAATATTTAATTATTTTAATTAGTAGATTCAGTAAATCAAAAATATTTTTACATTTTAATCTACAATATTAACTGCCTTCTTGAATGGGAAGGGAAAAATTGGGGAAGAGGGGAGGAAATAGAATTTTTAAAAGGTGTAAATCAGGACTGGCATTTAGAGCATGTATTTAGGATAATCAAGAAAATCTTGGAATATTTTCCCTCTTGCTCATCACTAATGCATAACAATGATGATTAAAAATTGAAGGAATAATCTTACTTTAACAATGTAGTCAGCAGATACTATACTACTTTATTTTTAAAACTAGATTTTAAAAAAAATTACCTATGCAGCAGCTGCTTAGGTATTTTCAAATCAGTCACTAATTTGGAAGATGGTGAGTTTGAATACTACCTTCATGTAGAAGTATAATCAGTGTGATACTTTGTTTCATATAATGTGTTAAATGTGAGAAGATTTTTCTTCTCTTTGGAGAGAAGTCATGTACTACAGGGATGGAAGGTTGCATAAACTCTCAGACAGATTGCTGGATCAGTTTTGTCAAATTATTTTCCTTTTCTACGATTGAAAGTTCTAGGGGTAGGATAAGAAGTTGAGTAATGGGAGGGTGAATGATGCAAAAAACAGGGATAAATGAAACATGTTTTCATTGTGAGGTCTAATATTTTAGTTATTAGAGGCAGATGCCATTTGGGAATAATTCTCATAACATAGCATTTCATTCAT
Organism: Trichosurus vulpecula; assembly: GCF_011100635.1. NCBI lineage: Eukaryota > Metazoa > Chordata > Mammalia > Diprotodontia > Phalangeridae > Trichosurus > Trichosurus vulpecula. Next base: position 89,939,552 of record NC_050579.1, read on the forward strand.
CATGAGTCCTTTGGAATTGTCTTGGATCGTTGTATTGACCTGAGTAGCCAATTTTTTTCATAATTGATCATCATTACACCACTGCTGTTACTGTGCACAATAATCTCCCAGTTTTTTCACTTCACTTTGCATCAGTTCATATGGTCCTTTTTGTGTTTTTCTGAAACCATTCCCATCATCATTTTATATAGACAATATGTAGTACTCCATTATAATCGTATGCCACAGCTTGTTCAGCCATTTCCCAATTGATAAGCATCCCCTTGGGTTCCAATTCTTTACCACCACAAAAAGAGCTGCTATCAATATTTTTGTATATCTGAATTATTTTCCTCTTTCTTTGATTTCTTTGGCATACAGACCTAATAATTGTATTGCTGGGTTGGAGGATATTCAAGTTTTTTCAACCCTTTGGACATGGTTCCAAATTATTTTTCAGAATGGTTGGACCAGTTCACAACTCTATCAACAGTTCATCAGTGTACCTATTTTTTCCCTCATTCACCCCATTATTTGTCATTCATGATAGGTGTGAGTTTTGTGGCAGGTGAAAGATGAAATCACTTATGAAACAAAGGTCTGAGTTGCCATGCACATCTATTTATTGAGCAATATATGCCAATTGCCCCCAAAATCTGGACCAGTAGCCTTCCTCAGCTTGGTCACTATTTTTATCAATTAAAAACAATCAAAAAGGTCAATTAATTAAAAAAGGAAATAATACAATAGGTAATTGGATTTCTAAGTGGATGAAAGATTAGAGACTTTCTAAGTTGAGCGGGTGAGTGAGCAGGTGCAATTCCCTCGATTCAGAAAAAGAGGTGTCATACTCCTTAAAAGTGTCTGTAAGCAATCAAAAGAACATGGAAAAAATAGCTTATTGATCAACCTGGGGCCAGATTTTAGATATGATACATGGGTTGCTTGAGATGTATAACTGTCAGAAAACTCCTTGCAGCAGTCTTAGGATCTGACCAGGTTTCTGATCAACATAACTTAGGTCCTTAGTTAAAGATCTCTAGCAAGTAGAAGAGGTCCAGCTTCCCAGCCATGCAGAGCCAGGGTCAAACAATGCAATGAGATTGACTCCCAACTTTTACAATTCAATAAAGTTTTCTCATAAGAAAGAAGTGGGACTAGACCCACAATTGAAAGGAAGGTAATTGAGCTAGCTCCAGAATTGAGTCACAAGGTGGAGTAAGTGTGGTTCACTCAGTTTCCACAATTAACCACTTGCTATTCTAATCCCCTCAAATCCCCTAGATGGTATCTCAGAGTTATCTTAATTTACATTTCTTGAGTCAATAATGATTTAGAACATTTTTTCATATAACTATATATAGATTTTTTTGATTTCTTCTTCAGAAAACTGCTCTTGATATCCTTTGTTGTTGTTGTTCAGTTGTTTTTTAGTCATGTCTGACTCTCCATGACCCCAAGTGGGGTTTTCTTGGCAAAAATACTGGAATGGTTTGCCATTTCCTTCTCCAGATCATTTTACAGATAAGGACACTGAGGCAAACAGGGTTAAGTGACTTGCCCAGTCTCACACAGTTAGTAAGTGTCTGAGGCTGGATTTGACCTCAGCACTCTATTCACTGTACCACCTAGCTGATCATATCCTTTGACCATTATCAATTGTCTTAATGCAATGAGTGTCTATCACAATTACCTGTGCATACATAGTAGACATTTCACAAAAGTTTGTTGGTTGAATTAAATTTGCATCCCTAATCCCTAATATCTAACAGAACATGTGTTTCCCATTCATGCAAAGCAGTTGCAATGACACCACTAACTCTTAGGATCAAGTCTATTACTCAACAGAAAGGAAACATAGGGTCTTAACAAATGTTTGTTTAGTTGACATGAATTTAGCCTTTTAAGTTCACTGGGGCACTCTTTATTTTCCCAGAGTGCTCACTCACTGAGTTTTGCCCTGGTAGCCTGAAAAAGGTAGATGCAGAGATTATAGAATATTCTCAAAGTTGGAGAACAGTGGTATTCTTCACCAAAACCTCCTCTGACTATACTAATGTGATCTCCTTTATCCTATGAAGATAATCTGTAGGATTTCTCCGTGTACCATCTTTGGCCCCACTTTGTATTTCCAAGTGTTGCTTATTCCCTGCCCCACCCCCTGTTTCTACTGCAACCCAAATCTCTGTCTGCCTTATGTTATCAGACCTTCTTGGGTTCCATATATGACTATGATTCATTCCTAAACAGCAGGAGAAAACACTCCTTTTAGCTTAGGTCATTTTGTCATGCAGAGTCATCACTGGTTTTCAAACATTTCGGAAAACAAGAGGTTGTTCTACAGATAAAGCATGATTTATTCATTAAGAGAGAAAAGGGGACAATGCAATAACAAAACAATCACTGAAAGTTCCTTCTAAAGGATTCATGTGAATAAAAACAATAAAAAAGGGAAGTGCTTAAATCTTATACTAACAAATATTAACTCTAGCTTTGGGAATATCCATTATCAGAGGTGATTTATTGTATACAAGTTTACACGCAAAAGCTCTGTCATTATTTACTTTAAAAAAAGAGGTAGGGATGGATAAAAGCTGAGGTTCAGGAAAAATCACTGTTAAGTCAAAGTGCATTGGTTGCTTTGCAACTAGAAAATGTAACTCTTGCTGGAAATGTATATTAATCAAGATTCCCTTCAGAGAACCCTGATTTGATGGGTTTAAAACAGAGAATAAGAGATGTGTTTCTCAAAGAAAGGCTGGCCTTTCCAGCCTTTCCAAACTAAAAATAAGATTGACCAGAAAACGAAAAGGAAAAGAACGAGGAGGAGGAGGAAAATGTAATATTCAGGTTACATTTTGTCTTAATGCAATGAGTTTCTATTACAACTCCTCTATTTAAAGAGGACCCCACCTCTGGCTAGCCATGTTTCATCTCTTATTTGGCTGCATTCCTTTGGGAACCTATATTATGCCCCTTCAATGCATAATTCAGATAGAATTCTAGCACAGTATCCTTGACAGATGTTTCCCATCAATCTCAGACAGGACAAAATACTTCCGTACAGGTAAATATCCAATGCCTTCCCAGTTCCAGAAACACAGTTTAAAATTTTACCAAAAGGCATAATAAAGAAACCTATACAGCGAACCAGCCAGAGAGATTTAGAGTTAGAAATTGCACCACAGATTCAGAAAACCAACATCAACAAAATTGGCCCTCAGAGTACTTATAGTAACTTAGCAGTCCAAGGACTACTTCAACAAAACAAGAACAAGACAAAGAAAGAACAAAGGCAACAAAATTAAGAAAAGATATGATATGAAATTAGTCTGAGCCTCAGTATCTCTTTTTATACTCAGAATGATAAGTGCCAGCTGGCTGAGTGGATTCAAGGTAGAAGCTACCTAAGACTCAATAAAGAGAGAGTCTTGTGCCAGCTTATAGAAAAGGAAAAAGAAGAAGGGCCAATGTTGTATGAAAACTTGCAGTAGATCAAAGAATTACCAGGAAAGTGAATGAGGTTAAAGAAATTGCAAAGGGCATATGTTTCTGCATTTAAAAGTCAAAATTTGAGCAAACCATTGAAAAAACATGAATTGGGGCTAATGCTAAAGAATTTCCCCAGCCAGGTCATGATCATGAAAGAGTGCCCTACTGCAAAGAAGAAATTCAAGAAGTCTCATGCTACTGGGGATGAGATTTGTAAACAGACTTCTAACCTGAAAGGAAATAATAATGAAGTTCCCACAAAAAAAATATAGAAAAAGAATAGTACTACATCTAATTAAAGAGAAGCAAAGAGTCAAGAAATTAGTTCCCCCTCTGCATATATACATCTTGAGGATAATTACTGTTTATTTTTGCATATTATTTTATCCTCGGTGCTTAACAGAATCTCTTGCATTTAATAGGTGCTAAAAATCTTTACTGAAATAGTGAATTATTTAAAAATGGTGCATTACTATGAGAGTCCATGGTCAAAATTCCCTCTCCAGCTAAGTGCAATCCTCTATTAATAGTGGTCTACAAAGGTCTAAGTATGTCAAGAACACAAGTCGAGTGAACCCACTTTAGAATAAAACATAGATATACCCTCTCTTCTTCTCTACTGCCTTGGTCTTTGAGCAGCACCACTTCAATGAGTTCAATCACCAGATCAATCAGTAACCATTTATCTAGCACCAACTATTTGCTAAGCATTATGCTAAATGCTGAAGATCAAAACACACAAAAATTAAATAGCCCTCAGAACTCACAATATATTTTTGAAACTAAATTTAAAATTACATTATTATTTTATTTATTATTTTCATTTTTATATCACTTTTATTTCCCAGAATTTTTCTTCTCTCTCCCTCCCAGAGAGCCCTGATAAGATGAAATAAAAAAGAGGAAAAAAAGTTTGTTAAAATTAACAAATATCTACCAAGTCTATTACGTGTAATATTCCACACCCATAATCCCCCACCTCTCTTCTGAAAGAGGTGGGGGGGGATAACATAACACTTTTTTGAGGTCACACTGTATCATTATCATTTCATAGCATTCAGTTACAATTTGTGCTGTTTTTGCTCTTTCCATTTACATCATAATCATGATGTATATTTTTCATGGTTCTGCTTCCCTTTTGCATCAGTTCGTATGTCTTCCTATGTTTCTCTGTAATCTTCATAATCATAGTTTCTTACAGAGCAGAAATGATCAACTATATTCAGATGCTGAATTTGTTTAGGTATTTTAATTAGTGGCTATTTACTTTGTGTTCACTTCTTTTCAACCATCAAAAGGACTGCTATGAATATTTCTGTCTATGTGGAACCTTTGTCTTTATCAGTGGTTTCCTTGGAGCATATGCCTCGCAGTAGAATCTCTAAGTCAAAGAGCCTGGAGAGTTTAGTCCTCTTCTTTGCCTTTTAATAAATGTAATTTCTTTAGTAGCAGGTAATAGCCTGTATATAACCCATGCCAGCCTCCATTTACATATACAATCTGAAGAACTATGTCTCCAGAACATATGGGATAGATTGGGTGAGCTTTTAACATAAAGATGACATAATAGTGTATTCAACATAACTCTTCCTATGTAATAATCTCAAAAAATAAAATAAAAAGATACAAACTTCAGTGATTAAAGTGAATCAACAATAAAGGAACATAAAAAAACACCACACAGGGTAAAAATCATAATGGGACAACATAAGAAAACTGAAAAAATTAAACTTCTATTCACTTCACTTATCCCCAGACAACCCTTCATACTGAGGCATGTTTAGCACAGACTTCCCAGGCTTGTATTTCAGAGTTTCACTTGCTACTGTGTAAGAAATGGGAGGAGGAGTTTTGTTTCCACACACCCCAGCTTTAGCAGAAACCAGGCCTCAAAGTAGGTCAGGTGAGAGGTCAGAGGCTTGTACGCATGTGCATTCTTTTTGAGAAGGCAGTCTGGGAAATTAGAGAGGCCAGACCCACTTGAACCAGTTCAATTATCTAGGCTCTGGTCTTGGTCAAGAATCCAGGCCTACTGATTTGCATAATTTGCATATGTTAAAGAGGGAAAGTAGGGGAAGTAAAAGAATGTAGTTTAATCCTAAACTAAGACAAGGAAAATCTAATTAACTTTACTTTTGCTTCTGTATCCTTATTATCCCATCTATATAAACTGTATAACCTAGGAAAACTATGTGAAAAATAAGGATTGTAAAGTAACCATAACTCTAGCAGGAGTGGAGGGAATGGTTACCCCTGCTCCTGCAGCTGTATCAGTGTGAGTGTTCCAGTGAGCACTATACCCGCTCTCTCGAGGAGCATAATAAAATGCCTTCCTCCGCCGACTCTGGTCTTGAGTTCTTTGGTGAGAATGGGCAAATCACATGGATCTTCCTAAGGTCAAGTGAAGGGAAGCAATAGGCAGTGGAAGCTCATCCGGAGCTTACTCCTGGATCTTGCCTTGGGGTGTCCTGTGATCCCCACTGCGGTGTTAAGAGGGCTACCACTCCTGATTCCCTTGGGGAACCCTGTGGTCTGCACAGCCTTCTTAAGGGGACATCACTTGGGACTTCCAGCCTTGTCTTGGGAGCCTTGTGATCTTACTGCCGTTCTAAAGGGCCATCACTTGGGTCCTCCTTAGGGTCTGACCCCTACGAGGCCCTGTGATCCCCACAGATTAAGGGGGGCTACCAAATTGGTCTTCCTCTGGGAGTCCTGTGGTCTGTACAGCCTTCCCTAGGGATTATCACAGGGTTCTTCCTCAGGACTTTGGCCCTGCCTAGGAAGTCCAGTGATCCCCAAAACCACATTTCTCACATACTGTGTTTCTCACACACTGTGATTTCTGTTCTAGTCCGCCATGGAACTGATTAAATCTGAAACCCCCCACACTTCACAAAATAGAAGTAGCAGCACTGATTCTAAATAGGTAAGCAATAAAACCCTCTGTGTCTCTCTCTGTGTGTCTCTGTGTCTCCCTTCCTGTCTCTCTCTCTGTCTCTCTCTGTCTCTCTCTGTCTCTCTCTCTCTCTCTCTGTCTCTGTCTGTCTGTCTGTCTCTCTCTCTCTGTCTCTGTCTCTCTCTCTCTCTCTGTCTGTCTCTTCCTCTCTCTCTCTCACTGTCTCAGAGAAGGGCAGAGAAATGAAGTAGAGTGAAGAAGACTACACAGCAAAAAAGTGGCTAGAGGATAAAGGACTTCTATGTCCAATTGAAAGAGAACTAGAGACCTAGTTATGATCATTCTTCTTTTCAGGAATGATACACTGGTCAGGAACTCAGCTGGATCCCGACCTGCCCCAACCCGAGTAGATCTTTGATCTTTAGTCTCTAACATCTGTTTAGGATAAAAGGTAGATAACATAATAGTCCAAGTAAGAGTCCCAGCAGTAAATATTGAAGCTAAAAGTATCCACTTGAAATGTAAGAAAATAGAAAAAAAGAAAAAAAAAACAAAGAGAAAAAGACTGAGTATAAGCTTAGCTCAAATGCACTAAATCAACAGTTAAAACTCACAAAGACAGAAAGAAAATTAATATTTTAAGGTTGTAACACATTGAATAAGTGTTGTACTATCTTGGAAAATAAACTAATAGCCTCAGTGAAAAAGAGGAATCCTGAGAGGCCACAGAACAGGAGGGAAATTAAAATAATTTCAAAAGAGAAATAAAACTTTTTTTCTCATTCTCAGTTTTTTTATTTAAGATTTTTATTTTTAGTTTGCAACACTCATTTCTGCATGATTTTGAGTTCCAGATTTTCTTCCTTCCCCTCCCCCCTACTCCTGCAGATGGCATGGAATCTGATATATCTTCTACATATAACTTTGTATTAAACTTATTTACACAATAGTCAAGTTATAAAGACAAATTATGACTAATGGAATGAATCATAAGAAAGAAGAAACAAAATAACAAAAACAAAAGAGAAAAGAAAAGAAAAAAAGGAGAGCCAATAGTTTGCCTTAATCTGCATTCAGACTCCGCAGTTCTTTCTCTGGATATAGATAGCTCTCTCCATCATGAGTCCTTTGGAGTTGTCTTTGAACCTTGTATTGCTGAGAAAAGTGAAGTCTATCAAAGTTAGTCACCACAGGATCAATATATCTGTGGTTGTGTATAATGTTCTCCTAGTTCTGCTCTGTTCACTCAGCATTATGATGTGTAGGTTTTTCCAGGTTCTTATGAAGTCCGTAGCTTCCCCATTTTTATAACACAATAGTATTCCATTATATTAATATACCACAACTTGTTCAGCTGTTCCCCAACTGATGGGCATCCCCTTGATTTACAATTCTTTGCAATTACAAAAAGAGCTGCTACAAATATTTTAGTGTGATCTCTTTGGGATAGAGTCCTAGAAGTGGTATGGTCAAAGGGTATGAATATTTTTATAGCCCTTTGGGCATAGTTCCAAATTGCTCTCCAGAACGGCTGGATCAGTTCACAACTCCATCAACAATGCAACAGTGTTCCAATATTTCACATCCTCTTGAGCATTTATCATTTTTCTGTTTTGTCATTTTATCCAATATTACAGGAGAGATGTGGTACCTAAAAGTAGTTTTGATTTGCAATTCTCTGATCAGTAGTGATTTAGAGCATTTTTAATATATGCCTATAGATATCTTTAATTTCTCCCTCTGAAAACTGCCTGTTCATATTCTTTGACCATTTCTCAAATGGTGAATGACTTGTATTCCTATAGATTTGGTTTAATTCCCTGTATATTTAAGAGATGAGGCCTTTATCAGAGACACTAGTTGTAAAGATTTTCTCCCAATTTTCTGCTTCCCTCCTAATCTTTGTTGCATTGGCTTTTTTATACAAAAAACTTTTCAATTTAACATAATCAAAATTATCCATTTGGCATTTTGTAATGCTCTCTATCTCTTGTGTCATGAACTCTTTCCTTCCCCATAAATCTGATAGGCAAACTATTCCTTGCTATCCCAAATTGCTTATAGTAACAGCTTTTACTCCTAAGTCATGAACCTCTTTTGACTTTATTTTGGTATATGGTGTAAGATATTGGTCTATGCCCAGTTTCTGACCTACCATTTTCCAATTGTCCCAGCAGTTTTTGTGAGATAGTGAATTCTTAGCCCAGAAGCTGGATTCTTTAGGTTTATCAAAGAGTAGATTGCTATAGCATTGACTACTGCTTCTTGTGTACCTAGCCAATTCCACTGATCCACCACTCTGTTTCTTAGCCAGTACCAAGTAGTTTTGGTGACTCCTACTTTATAGTAGAGTTTAATATCTGGTATGGCGAGGTCATCTTCCCTAGCATTTCTTTTCATTAATACCCTAGATATTCTAGACCTCTTGTTCTTCCGGATGGATTTTGTTATTATTTTATCCAGCTCTGTAAAACAATTTTTTGATAGTTCGATCGATATGGCACTGAATAAATATATTAATTTAGGTAAAATTATCATTTTTATTATATTAGCTCAGTCTAACCATGAGGAACTGATATTTTTCAATTTATTTAGATCTGGGTGGAAAGTGTTTCATAATTATGGTCATGTAATCCCTGGGTTTGTCTTGGCAGGTTGACTCCCAAATATTTTATAGTATCTACAGTAACTTTAAATTGAAATTCTCTTTCTGTCTCTTGCTGGTGGGCTTTGTTAGTAATATATAGGAATGTCGAGGACTTATGTGGATTTATTTTCTATCCTGCAACTTTGCTAAAGTTGTTTATTATTTAAGACATTTTTTACTTGATTCTCTAGGATTCTCTAAGTAAATCATCATATTGTCCACAAAAAGTGATAACTTAGTTTCTTCTTTGCCTATTCTAATTCCTTCAATTTCTTTTTCTTCTCTTAATGCTACAGCTAATATTTCTAGTACCAAATTGAATAATAAGGGTGATAATGGACATCCTTTTTTCACCCCTGATTTTATTGGGAACGCATCTAGCTTATCCCCTTTACAAATAATGCTTGTTAATGGTTTTAGGTAGATGCTATTTATAATTTTAAGGAAGGCTCCAGTTATTCCTATGCTTTCTAGTGTTTTTAATAGGAATGGTTGTTGTATTTTGTCAAAGGCTTCTTCAGCATCTTTTGAGATGATCATATGGTTTCTGCTAGTTTTGTTGTTGATATGGTCAATTATGCTAATAGTTTTCCTAATATTGAACCAGCTTTGCATTGCTGGAATAAATCCTACCTGGCTGTAGTGTATTATTTTCCTGATAAGTTGCTGTAATCTTATTACTAATATTTTATTTAAAATTTTTGCATCAATATTCATTTGAGAAATTGGTCTATAATTTTATTTCTCTGTTCTGACTCTTCCTGGTTTGGGTATTAGTACCATATTTGTCTCATAAAAAGAATTTGGTAGGACTCCTTCTTCACCTATTTTCCCAAATACTCTATAAAGTATAGGAATTAATTGTTCTTTAAATGTTTGATAGAATTCACATGTAAAACCATCTGACCCTGGAGATTTTTTCCTAGGGGGTTCATTGATGGCTTGCTCAATTTCTTTTTTTGAGATGAGGTTTTTAGGTATTTTACTTCCTCTTCTATTAACCTGGGTAATTTATATTTTTGTAAATATTCATCCATATCCCTAAAGTTGTCAAATGTATGGGCATACAATTGGGCAAAATAATTCCTAATTATTGTTTTAATTTCCTCTTCACTGGAGGTGAATTCACCCTTTTCATTTTTGATACTGGCAATTTGGTTTTCTTCTTTCTTTTTTTTAATCAAATTGACCAAAGGTTTATCAATTTTATTGTTTTTTTTTTTCATAAAACCAGCTCTTGGTTTTATTTATTAATTTAATAGTTTTTTTTGTTTTCAATTTTATTAATCTCTCCTTTGATTTTCAGTATTTCTAATTTGGTATTTAATTGGGGATTTTCAATTCATTACTTTTCTACCATTTTCAGTTGTATCCCCAAATCATTGATCTTAATTTTCTCTATTTTATTCATGTAAGAGTTTAGAGATATATAACTTCCCCTAAGAATTGCTTTTGCTGCATCCCACAAGTTTTGGTATATTGTCTCATTATTGTCATTCTTTTGAATAAAGTTAATAATTATTTCTATGATTTGTTCTTTGGCCCAGTCATTCTTCAGAATTAGATTATTTAGTTTCCAATTAAATTTTAGTTTATTTTTTCCATGGTCCTTTATTACACAAAATTTTTATTGCATCATGATCTGAAAAGGATGCTTTGATTATTTCTCCCTCTCTGCACTGGATTATGAGATTTTTATCCCGTACTGCATGGTCAATTTTTAGTGTGTGCTATGTCCACCGGGAAAAAAAAAAAGTATATTTCTTTTTATCCCCATTCAGTTTTCTCCAGAGGTCTATCGTATCTGCCTTTTCTAAAATTCTATTCACCTCCTTAACTTCTTTTTTGTTTATTTTGAGGTTAGATTTATCAAGTCCAGAGAGGGGAAGGTTGAGGTCCCCAACTAGTATAGTTTTGCTGTCTGTTTCTTCCTGTAACTCCCTTAACCTCTCCTCTAAGAATTTGCATGCTATACCATTTGGAGCATACATGTTAAGTAATGATATTGCTTCATTGTTTATGGTACCTTTTAGCAGGGTGTAGTGTCCTTCCTTATCTCTTTTAATTAGATCTATCTTTGTTTTTGCTTTGTCTGAGATTAGGATTGCAAAAAGTAAAAAGAACCTTGACCATAAAGAGCTATTATTGTGACAAAACACAAACTCAGAAGAGAATAACATTGCCACTATATCTACATCTGAAACCCAAAAGGAGAATATGAAATAGTTTTGAGCCCAAAAAGCCTACTTAGAAGATCACAAGAAGGATTTTAAAAGTCAAATAACAGAGGTAGAAGAAAAATCAGGAAAAGAAATGAGAGGTACACAAGAAAGAGTCAATAGCTTGGAAAAGGAAGGACAAAAACTGACTCAAGAAAGCAACTCCTTAATAAGTAAAATTGGCCAAATGGAAAAAGAGGTACAAAAGCTAAGTGATGAACATAATTCCTTAAAAATTAGAATTGGCCAAGTGGGAGCTAATGACTCTATAAGACATCAAGAATCAGCCAAATAAATTCAAAAGAAAAAAAAACATAGAAGAAAATTAAAATACCTCATTGGAAAAACAGCTGACCTTGAAAAGAGATCTAGGAGAGATAATTTAAGAATTACTGGACTACCTGAAAGCCATGACCAAAAAAAATGCCTGGATAGCATCTTCCAAGAAATTTTCAAGGAAAACTTCTTTGATATCCTAGAAAAAGAGGGCAAAATAGTCATGGAAGGAATCCATTGATAACCTCCTGAAAGAGATCCCAAAATGAAAATTCCAAGGAATATTGTAGCCAAATTCCAGAATTATTAGGTCAAGGAGGAAATGCTGCAAGCAGCCAGAAAGAAACAATTTAAATTTTGTGCAACCACAGACAGAATTATGCAGGATTTAGCAGCTTCTACATTAAAGGATTGGAAGACCTAGAATATGATATTCTGGAAGGCAAAGGAGCTTGGATGACAACCAAGAATCAACTTTCTAGCAAAATTGAGTGCAATATTTCAGGGGAAAAGATGTAAATGCAATGAAATAAGGGATATTAAATCATTCTTGATGAAAAAAACAGGGCGGAATAGAAAATTGATTCCTATGACCTATAGTTTTCTGTTTTGTTTATTCTTCTGACCAGTTCCACTCATCACTCCTTTATATACACATATGCATCAACATTTCTGTTGTTAAAGTCTCTTTGCCCAAGATCATGATTCTTTGCCTTTTCTCTTTCCAATTTATTTTAACAAGGCCTATTTTTTTTGTAGAACTAACTTATTGCCATTCAACTCCACTACTAACTAGTTGTTTAATTTTGGGAACACTGATGGTTCAAGAACTCTTTTCTTTCCATATCCTTACCCAAGGCTTGAAATTTCTTTTGCTATGATGCATTTAGGAACCATGTGTTATCATGCCTTCTCTTCTCTACATCCTTCTTTTCAATGAGTTCTTGGTACCTAGTCCTAGAACTTTAACTGCATTTTTGTTTTCATTAGAATCATTAAAATGCTTCGTGTTCCACATGTAGATAATGTTTCACATTTCTACTTTACCTTTAATCTGTCCATCTGTCTGTCTGTCTTTGTCCCTCTGTGTCTCTGTATGGCTGTCTGTCTCTCTGCAAAAAATTAGAGTAGCCTGTAAATTCTTAACTTTTGTTAATGATAATAATTTCTTATTTATTTTAATAAGGATATTTTAATACGAAGGAGCCAAAAAGAGGAAATGCTGTAAGGGATATGATTCCCACTATAGTAGGGAACTGATTGATGGGGGGAGTATAGAAGGGAAATGACAGAAACAGTGGGAGGTAGTAATCATTCTCCCCTAGAACATGTGCTCAAAGAGAAAAAAGCTAGGCCTAGTCTGATGTGTACCTTAAATTTTGAGAGAGAAGATTTCAAATGGTTGAAAACTAGTACAAGTGGGATCCCATGAACAAAATTCCCATAGGAGAAGTGAACTTGTGAGCAGTAGAAAACTCTCAAAAATGAAATTCTAAAAGAAATAAAGAAAAATATTTCCAATTAGGAGGAAACTTTGATTTTTTTTAATTTGTAGAAAATCAAAGGAAAGGCAAATAATACATAATAAATTGTCATAGAAAAGTTCTTAAAAATAGTGTTTGAGGACTTCTGGGAGCAAAGATGGTGGAGTAAGCAGTAAGTTTCTGTAATTCTCCCATATTTGCTCCAAAGAACCATAAAATAGAGCCCCCAAACAAATTCTGGGACAGTAGAACCAGCAAAAAAAACAGGTGAAGGAATCTTTTAGCCCAAGAAACTTAGAGGATCAGCAAGAAAGATCCATCTCACTCAGGTGAAAGGGGAGAACAGTTTAGGACGGCAAGTATCCCAGCAAGGCAGCAGAAAGCCCTATCTCAGCACACCAACAGGAGATCCTGAGCCCCTGTGTGGTGGAGCAGGCAAACACCAACACCAGGACCATGCCTTAGCATAGCCAGAGGAACCAGCAGACTCTAGAACTGAGAACCACCTTGTGCTTCAGTGTAGCCAGATGGAAATGCAGAAACACCCAACCAGGCCTCAGCACACACAAGGCTCCACCACTAGGAACCCAGCTCAGCACCAGGTAAGCTTCCAGACCCTTACATCCTCCAGCAGCACCAAATGTGGTACATGAATGTAATGTAATACTATTGTGCAGTAAGAAATGATGAATAGGCAGATTTCAGAAAAACCCTGGAAAGAGTTGTATGAACTGATGGAAAGTGAAATGAGCAGAACCAAGAAAACATCATATATGGTATCAGCAACATTGTGTGCTGATCAACTATGAATGACTCAGTTCTTCTCAGCAACACAATGATCCAAGACAAGTACAAAAGACTCACAAAGGAAAATGTTATCCACATTGAGCCAAAAAACTGATGAACTCTGAATCCAGATCAAAGCATATTTTTTCACTTACTTTATTCTTTCTTGTGTTTTTGTCTTTTGAGCTGTTCCTTGTTCCACAACTGTGACAAATATGGAAATATGATTTACATGACATGTATAAACTATATCAAACTTCCTACCATTTTCAGAATAGGGGAGAAGAGGGAGGGAGAAAATTTTGGAACTCAAAACCTTATAAAAATAAATACCAAAAACTTTCTTGATATGTAATTGGGAAAAAATAGAACACTGTTTAAAGCTAAAAAATAGTGTTTGAGTAAGAAAGATTAGAACAAGGAAACTAAATTACCAAACTCCCTTTTTCAAAGCTATTTTTGCAGGATAAAAGGAAATAAAAAAGGCTGAATTGAATGAATGCTGCTTGGGACTGTTGGTATGATTGTAATTGTCAATAAGGAAACCCCAGAGCTGCTCATTTCTTACTGTGCTTTCATCTTATCTCATGAGGAGAATGGAATTTGCCTTAAAAATAATGGAACAAAATACCTAATAAGGAGTTGATACCCAAGATAAATCAGGAAATGTACGAGAGTCCCTAGTTTCCCTTTATTAGTTCAAGTTACCTGCTCCAGGTGAACCCCATCCTGAGGGACTGAAAGAATTCCCTGATGTGTTTAGTAAGCCATTCTCAGTGATATTTTTAAGATAATGAAAAATGGGGAAAATATTGCAATTATGGAGGACAAATCTCTCAACTAAAAAAAAGAAAGCAGAGAATAGTGTGCCAACTATAAGAGAGTTCAACCTCAGTTCCGGCTAAATTTTAGAATTGATTATTATTATCTTTATTATAAACTGAAGTCAAACTCATTACATTAACAATAAATCCATTTAAGAATTTAGCAGGAACTGAAATCAGGTTCATGTATACTTTGCCCACTATTCTTTTCTATCTCACTTCTGTATACTCAGGGAACTCACTTTTGCTTAGGTATTAACTTGTTATTAGCCATTGACAATAATAATAATAACAGCCACCACAACAATAACAATAAATAGCATTTATATAGTCCCCTAACATTTGGAACAGGCTTTAAAAATATTACCATATTTTATCCTCACAACAACGCTGTGTCACAGGTATTATTGTTATTCCCCTTTTTATAAATGAGGAAACTGAGGCAGATTGCAAAATTAAGTGACTTGCTCAAGGTCACACAGCCAGCAAGTGTCTGCAGGACTATGAACTCTGTTGTTCTTAACTGGAAGTCCAACACTTTATCCACTGTGTCACCTAGCTTTCCCAAAAAAAGAAGTGATTAGTGAATATTTGTCAATGGAATACAGTTAAGGAAACTAAGACATTTAGCAATTAAGTGACATGCCTAGGGTAGCAAAGATAATAAAGTGAAGTCAAGTCTTCCTGACTCATGGTGCAGCAGTTTATCTACGGTTCCACCTAGAGGACATTTATCAAAAGAAACCTTTGACACACTTCTATTTGTGACTACAAAGAGCCAGTGGGGATTTTTGAAGGATAGGACATGGCAGAGTACCTTTATTTCTTTTCTTGACAGGGTTACTAAACATAGATCATTGGGCTTTGGGCTGGATGATTTGGTTAGAGCATTAGATTGACTCTAATAAAATAGAATTCAAAAGACAAATATAGTCTTGCATTTGTTTTTGGTTTTGTTTTATTTTTAAATCAGCTTCTCAAGAACAGGATGAGGGATGTAACTGCCCTGGTTATATTAACATCCAGAATTTAGTATTTAGTTCTTAATCACATAATTCAATGACACTAGTAAATTCAAGACCACTGAGAGAGGGAAGGCCTTGCAATGTGATGATAGGTTGAAAGAACTGGGGAAATTTGACATGGGGAAGAGAAGACCCATGGAAGACAGAATACATTTTACTTTCAGATATTTAAAGGACTATCATATAGAAAAGCAATTCTATTTTCACTTTTTTTCCTCAGAGAGGTAAGAATTAGGAGCAATCAGTGTAAGCTGCAAAGAATCACAGGTCAGTTTTACATCAAGAAGAAAATTGTTCGCAAATAAAACCAGAAGTCCGAAAGTGGAATAGGCCATCTTGAAAGGTGGAGGGAGGCTTCTCTGTGTAAATCTTCAAGGAAAGTCATCATGGCCATGTTTTTAGTATATTAATAGGAAATTCTTTCAGGAATCGGGGGGATTAAATGGCTGTGAAGGTCATTCTTTTCTCTAAAATTCTGTGACAGAAAATAGGCAGACAATAAAAGAAAAAAGGTCAGAGTGGAGTGTTAAACGTTTTAATTAATCTTGAAAAGTCTGCAATTGAAAAAAAACATGCAATTACCAACTTTAAATTATGCAGATTAATGAATGGCACATTAGCTTCTTTAGGTTATATTTGGTAAGCAATAAAAATACAAGAATTTGATACAGCTAAACTTACTAGACACTTAGACTTGGTGAAGAGGGTAAAGAAGAGCTTTTACTTTGGAGTGTGTGACAGGTGGGAGAGAAGGGAAATTTCCTTACAAAATGGGCATTCAGTGTTTTTAGAACATATGTTCTCTCTTAGATGTAGTCCTCTATCAAATTACAACTGAGCACCATTTTACTGTCACCAGTTAAGTTGTAAAGTGAAAAGTCAGGCACATGGGACCTTTTGCATCCCTAGGTCCCTAGCTGGCTTAGCTTTCTTTGAAAACCATGCTATGATGGACCACATGGCAACCAACAGGAAACTACTGTGTGAACTTACATAATTGCTATAATGTCAAACCAGATTAAATTGTCTATTTTTGGTCTTTGTCTATGAAAAAAATAGGATAGTTTGTGATGGTGTTCATTCCAATGTTTCAAGTGAGTTCTACTAATAATCAATATCTCACTAGAATTGATGGAAGAGAACCTTGGTTCACTGAGCAGTTTCAACATAAGAATATAATTATTACTAAACAGAATTAGGATAAATTAATCTCTCTAGGCTAAACAACCTGGGACCCTGATTGTATCCGGATCCGTAAAGGCAGTTTCCACTAAGGCAGGGATTCTGGACCTGGTGTCCATAGATTCCTACCCTCACAATAGAGTTATGTTAGATTTCAGGTAATCTATGAACTTGGATGTGGAAGATAAATCTTTATTTCAATATCTATACACTTAAAAATTATTCTGATGAGACCATAGGCTTTTTGATACTGCCAGATGGGTCCATAAGGCAAAAAAAGTAAAGAACCTCTGCTCTGGGGATGAATTTGAACCTTGCTCTGAATAATCAGTAATAGAATAAACTTCAACCTTTGAAAGTCTTTCTAGACCACAAATATTGGATTAGATCACTTGGAAAGAACAAATCAAAACTAAAACCCTAGAGGCACTGATGCCAGGGGTACATTTGGTTGAGGTCATTCAATATTCCAGTTTCCCAACTTGACAAGTTGCTTGCCAGGGTATGCCTTATTTCCTGGTAGTTTATTCAAGTATTTTCCAGGTGAAATTTATTAAATGTACTATAATATCAGTTTGTCATTAGTTTTACTCTGTTCTATGATATTTACAAAATAAATTTTTTATTGCTTTTTTGTTAGACATTAAGCAATGATCTTAAAACTGTGGCCATCTTTTCCTAGTTGTCTACAGATGTTCAACACAGTTCTTGCCACATAGTAAGCAATTAAATACTTCTTGTGAGACTGGCCAGCTGAGATTGTTAAAGCACAATTCTGCTAATTTTCACTAGTAACTTTGGAAAATTGCCATTAGTCTGTGATGGAATTTTTCCTTATTTTATCTTCTTTTTAATTTTTTTATTTATTTCATTAGATATTTGCTAATTACATGTAAAAATGTTCTTAACCATCTTTTTTTTAAATTTTGTGTTCCAAATCCTTTCCCTTCTTCCTTGAGAAGCCAAGCAATTTGATATCAATTATACACGTGAGGTCAGGCAAAACCTAGTTTTGTATTAGCTATGTTGCTAAAGAAAACACAAACAAGGGACAGAGCCAAGATGGCACTGAGAAATGAGGGAACTACTGGAGCTCTCTCACACATTCTGTCAGATACCTCAAAAAAAGTGAATCTGAGCAGATTTAAGAGAGTTAGAAGGCACTAGTAGACTGAGAGGGGCAGGAGCTCCTGGTAGGCAGAACAGGCACCAGACCATACCAACTGGGAACAGCAAGGAACCCAGCCAATGTGCTAGTCTGAGAGAGGACTGAGAGAGCATTGGACTTGTGAAACACCAGAGCAGGAGCAGACCCAGGGTGTAAGTACCAACTAAGGCGACAATCCCTCCCCAGGCCTCTCAGCCCAGGGCAGGAGTCTGTCAGAGCTACGTGAGACACCAAATTTTTAAAGAGTAAAATTGGCAAAATGGTTAAGGAGGTTCAAAATGTAAATGGAGAAAACATCTCATTGAAAAGTAAAATTAACCAAATGGAAAAGGACGTAGAGAAGTTAAATGGAAAAAACAATACATTAAAATTAGAATTGGGCAAGTAGAAGCTAATGACTCTATGAGACATCAAGAACCAGTCAAACAAAATCTAAAGAATGAAAAAATAGAAGAAAATGTAAAATATCTGATTGGAAAAACAACTGACCTAGAAAATAGATCCAGGAGAGATTATCTAAAAATTATTGGTCTACCTGAAAGCCATGATGAAAAAAAGAGCTTAGACAGTATCTTCCAAGAAATCCACAAAGCTGCCCCAAGATCCTAGAACCAGAGGGTAAAATAGTCATTGAAAGAATTCACTGATCACCCCCTGAAAGAGATCCCAAATTGAAAACCCCAAGGAATATTGTAGCCAAATTACAGAATTATCAGGTCAAGGAGAAAATACTGCAGGCAACCAGAAAGAAACAATTCAAATATCTCAGAACTACAGTCAGGATCACTCAGGATCTTGCAACTTCTACAATAAGAGAAAGGAGGAATTGGAATATGATATTCCAAAAGGCAAAGGAGCTTGGACTACAACAAAGCATCAACTACCTAGCAAAATTGAGCATAATTTTTCAGGCAAGGAGATGGACATTCAATGAAATAAGGGAATTCCAGACCTTCCTGATGAAAAGGGCCGAGCTCAATGGAAAATTCAATCTTCAAATACAAAACTCAAGAGAGACATGAAAAGGTAAACAGGGGGGAAAACTATGTTATTCAAAAAGGGAAAATTGTTTACATCCTTATATAGGATTACACTGATTCATATAAGTTTTATATATATATATATATATATATATATATATATGTCAATCTTGAGAATGGTACAGTTATTATGACAATTGAAAGGGATATACACAGACTGAGGGTATCAGTATAAAGTAACTGATGTAATGATAAAAAACATAATTGAGGGGTGCAAAGGGGTTGTTCTTGGAGAAAAGATAAGGAGGAGGTTGAGAAGGGAAAATTATGCCACATGAAGGGGCACAAAAAGAGGGAAAGAATTGAGGGAGAAAAGCAATGTTTGATCTTCACTCTCATCGGATTTGTTTGAAGGAGGGAATAACATACTCTGCTAAGTATAGAAATCAGACTTATCCTACAGGCAGTAGGAGGGAATAGGGGAAGGAAAAGGTGGGATGGATAGAAGGAAGGGAAGAATTAGCAAGGGGAAAAGCGTAAGATAAGGGAGAGGTGTCATTAGGGAGGGAAAATTGAGAAAGATGGTGGTCAAAAGCAAAACACTTTTGAGGAGTGGAAGGGAGAAGGGAGAAATAAAGGCATAAATGGGGGGAAATGGGAGGGAGAAAAAGACGCAGGTAGTAATCATAACTGTGAATGTGAATGGGATGAAATCTCCCATAAAATGGAAGTAGATAGCAGAATGGATTAAAAACCATAATCCTACAATATGTTGTTTACAAGAAACACATTTTAAACAGGGAGACAAACACAGGTAAAGGTAAAAGGCTGGAGTAGAATATATTGTGCTTCAGCTGAAGTAAAAAAAGCAGGGATAGCAATCCTAATCTCAGACAAAGCAAAAACAAAGATAGATCTAATTAAAAGAGATAAGGAAGGCCACTACATCCTGCTAAAAGGCATCATTGACAATGAAGCAATATCATTACTTAACATATATGTACCAAGTGGTAGAGCATACAAATTCTTAGAGGAGAAGTTAAGAGAGGTACAGGAAGAAATAGATAGGAAAACTATACTAGTTGGGGACGTCAACCTTCTCCTCTCTGGACTTGATAAATCTAACCTCAAAATAAACAAGAAAGAAGTTAAGGGGGTGAATAGAATTTTATGAAAGGCAGATATGATAGACCTCTCAAGAAAACATACTGGGGATAAAAAGGAATATACATTTTTCTCATCAGTACATGGCACATACTCAAAAATTGGTCTTGTACTAGTGCATAAAAACCTCACAGTTGAGTGCAGAAAGGCATAAATAGTCAATGCATCCTTTTCGGACCATGATGCAATTAAATTTATTTGTAATAAAGGACAATGGAAAGTAAACTAAAAATCAATTGAAAAGTAACCTGATCCTAAAGAATGAGCAGGTCAAAGAGCAAATCATAGAAACAATTAATAACTTCATTCAAGAGAATGACAATAATGAGACAACATACCAAAACTTATGGGATGCAGCAAAAGCAGTTCTTAGGGGAAGTTTTATATCTCTAAATGCTTACATGAATAAAATAGATAAAAAGGAGATCAATGAATTGGGCATGCAACTGAAAAAGGTAGAAAAGGAACAAAGTGAAACTCCCCAATTTAATACCAAATTAGAAATACTGAAAATCAAAGGAGAGATTAATAAAATTGAAACCAAGAAAACTATTAAATTAATAAATAAAACTACGTGCTGATTTATGAAAAAAACAATAAAATTGATACTTGTAACTCTTAAGAATTGTATCTGTATTAGGGAAGTTAGGAGTATACCCAGAGAGTATGCATGTAAGTTGACTTTGATGTGATGGTAATAACCATTAATTAAGGAGTGATAAAATCATTCTTTGCATCATTTTCATTTCTTTTCCCAGTTTTTCTTCTACCTCTCTTATTTGATTTTCAGAATCCTATTTGAGCTCTTCTAGAAATTATTTTTGGGTCCTGACACACATTCATGGTTTTCTTTGAGACTTTGCACGTAGCCATTTTGACATCATTGTCCTCTTCTGAGTTTGTGTTTTGATTTTTCCTTTAGCCACAGTAACTTTCTATGGCTAAGTCATCTTTTTTTTATTTTTGCTCATTTCCAGCCTATTTATTGACTTTTAACTTTGTTTAAAGTTGGTTCCTACTCCTGGGGCAGAGGGGACACTGTTCTAAGCTTCAGGTGCTTCATGTTGCTGTTCTTAGAGCTAATTCTGGGGACCTGTAAATCTTCAGTTCTTCGAAAGTGGTATGATCTAAGGAAAGCTGTGTTCACTGCTATCCTAGGCTGTTCTTTGGTCTCACTGTTTATGGTATTTCTAACTTAATGTAGGTTTTTCTAAAGTATCCAAGCATATATTAATGCATATGAAGAAACCATATCACCCCCAAAGGTACTTGAAAAGTCAACAAAACTCAGGAAACATTGACTAAATATTTGCTATGTGAAGGCATTTTGCCTATTCTGTAGTGCTAAAGAAATTGCACTATCTTACATTTATTTAGCATTTTAGGGATGAGATTAGGAGAGCAAATAGATAAAAAATATCTTTTAAAAAAACATAAAGGAAAGTAGAGTCTTATATTGGACTCTAGCATGATAATCCTGGATATACTACAGGGAGAAATAGTACTGAAGAAACCATAATGAGAAAGGAACAGTATAAATTGTACACAAGAGTGTTATCTCCTGCAGGGGTCACAATTATGAGGGTTCTGAAAGAACCATTCTCCAAGTATCTGAAGGGGAGGAAAATAAAATGGAAAGGAAAATTATTAGATTTTATTATTTAGTAGTTCAAAGAGAGGTAAATGAGAGATAATAATAACTACTATAGACATACTTTCCAATAACTACTTTTTTTGGAATAATCTACAGAGATTTCTCAGACAACTTTAATAAAGATATTTGAAGGGAATGTTCAGATATCCACATCTAACCATATGAAAAATGAAAAGAATACAGAATTTAATTGTTTTTCTTATTTAGCATGGATAAAAAAATCTGATAGAGCAAAATGTCTCATTAAAGGTTCTCCTTCAGTGCCCTATATATCAAACTTATATAAGATTCCTTGAAAGATTTAATAGAGAAAACTTTTTTCAAACGTCCCCTAATTATAAACATAAAAGTAAGGTACAAAATATAGGCAAGTTCAGCCATAATATTTGCCACTGCCATGGATGGTATCTTGTGAAGAGTCCAAAACAAAGAGTGATTCTCTAGAGATGTTGAAAATCTCTAGATGTCCTTATTTACAGATGTTGGTATTATGTTGATTGCATCAAGTCACAGAAAAAAAAGAAACTAAGAACAGATAAAATAAGTCAGGGCACCAGGTTGTGTATGCAACTGTATCAAAGATTGAAAAAAAAAGAGTCTGGCATTCTACTGGTGCCTGTATAATAGCCCAAGACCAGCAAAAAGCGAATTCCCCAATATGGAGGGGTCTGAGAAAGTTTTGAGATCCAGTGCACAGGAGACCTACCATGAAAGAGAAAGATGTCAGAAAGAAAAAATAAAGTCATATGAGGGGAAAAAAGGTTACCATTGCAATGATCTCAGGAAGAAGAAAATTTAGTTAAACATCTAAAGCACAAGCAGAAAAATCATCAGGAAGATGTTAAAAAAAAGGAAGATGACCACCAAGCTATCTAAATGGCTGCAAATGTTGTAAGACAGGCAATTGAATTAATTTCTGCTGAGACATATTACTCTCAGGATTCCAGAGAGAGCATAGAATTGTATCAACACGTAATAATATTAAAAAGCAAATTATAAATTATAAAATTATAAATTATAAAGCAAAGAAACTCAGGTTTGCATTATCTGCAAACCTGACACTAGGCAATAATGGAAAAATATAAACATTCAATAAAGGAAAGACATGTGAAGTAGTACTACCAAAAGAAAATAAAAATACTAGTCACAAGCAGATTATTCAATTTGTAAATACCTCAGACAAAAGAAACAACAGAAGGCACATAAATTCAACTATCGGGGAAATCCCAAGTTAACTAAAAATGTCATTTAGTTAACTTTAGTTAGTTAATATCTTATTAAATTTAGTTAATAAGAATTGTAATAATAATTATTCTTAATCTCAATAATAATCTTTAGTTAATATTCTGGAAAGCATTTCAAATAGGAAAAACTATACAAAGAAAAATATATATGATGTTTTTAAAGGAAATAATAGGAATCATTAAAGGATTTCTTTCTAAAAGTATAAAAGAGGGAATACATTAAAGAGAAACTTAAAGAAATAGGAAGAGTGACAGTAAGAATCGGGACTAAGCGGGTGGAGCCAAGATGGGAGCTGGGAAGCAGGGACTTGCCTGAGCTCCACCCCAGATCCCTCCAAACACCTGTAAAAATGGCTCTGAACAAATTCTAGAACCGCAGAACCCACGGGTTCTCCAGCCCAAGAAAGCCTGGATGGTCGTGGGGTAAGGTCTACCGCATGGAACTGGGAGCAGAACAGAGCCCAGCATGAGCCCTGCCCGGACCAACCAGACCTGGAGCTGGGTAGAACAGTCCCTAGTACCCTGAATCAGTGAGCTGTGGCAGTTACCAGATTTCTCAACCCAGAAACACCAAAGACAACAGAGAAGGTTAGTGGGAAAAGCTTTTGGGACAGAGTGAAAGGAGTTCACAGTTCAGGCACTGGCCAGGGGGCAGGGAGGTGATGGAACTTGAGGCTGCTTGCAGAGCTACAGCTGCAGTTGCTTCTGGCCCCTGGCCCACCTGGTGGGAGGAATTTAGTGGTGGATCTGAGCAGCAGTGCAGAGCCAGCTTAGATCTGAGGCTGGTCCTGGTTGGTGGTTATTGGGGGAGGAGTATCACTGGTGTGGCTTGCTGTGTAGAAATAGCTCTGAATGGGGGGCAGCTAGCTGGCACACTGAGTAGAGCACCAGCCCTGGAGTCAGGAGGACCTGAGTTCAAATCTGACCTCAGAAACTTGACACATGTACTAGCTGTGTGACCATGGGCAAGTCGCTTAACCCCAATTGCCCTGCCAAAAAAAACCAGCTCTGAAAACAACAGCACAGCCCCTCAAGCTTAGAACAAAGTATTCTCTACTGTACAAGTAGTCATACCCCGACGAAAAATTCAAGGACCACGTAAATCGGCTGGAAACATGGCCAGGAAGCAAAAATGGACTCATTCAGACTCAGACTTTGGAATCTTTCTTTGGTGACAAGGAAGATCAAAACATACAGCCAGAAGAAGTCAACAAAGTCAAAGAGCCTACATCAAAAGCCTCCAAGAAAAACATGAACTGGTCTCAGCCTATGGAAGAGCTCAAAAAGGACTTGGAAAAGCAAGTTAGAGAAGTAGAGGAAAAATTGGGAAGAGAAATGAGAGTGATGTGAGAGAACCATGAAAAACAAGTCAATGACTGGCTAAAGGAGATGCAAAAAAATACTGAAGAAAATAATACCTTAAAAATAGACTAACTCAAGTGGCAAAAAAGCTCCAAAAAGCCAGTGAGGAGAAAAATTCCTTGAAAGGCACAATTAGCCAAGTGGAAAAGGAGGCCCAAAAGTCCACCGAAGAAAATACTACCTTAAAAATTAGATTGGAGCAAGTGAGAGCTAGTGACTTTATGAGAAATCATGATATTAGAAAACAGAACCAAAGGAATGGAAAAATGGAAGACAATGTAAAATATCTCATTGGAAAAACCACTGACCTGGAAAATAGATCCAGGAGAGATCGTTTAAAAATTATTGGACTACCTGAAAGCCATAATCCAAAAAAGAGCCTAGATATCATCTTTCAAGAAATTATCAAGGAGAGCTGCCTTGATATTCTAGAGCCAGAGGGTAAAATAGAAATTGAAAGAATCCACTGATCACCTCCTCAAAAAGATCCCAAAAAGAAAATTCCTAGTAATATTGTTGCCAGATAAAGGACAAAATACTGCAAGCAGCCACAGAAAACAATTTGAGTATTGTGGAAACACAATCAGAATAACACAAGATCTAGCAGCTTCTTCTCTAAGGAATTGAAGGGCATGGGATATGATATTCCGGGGGTCAATGGAGCTAGGATTAAAACCAAGAATCATCTGCCCAGAAAAACTGAGTATCATGCTTCAAGGCCAAATATGGATTTTCAATAAAACAGAGGACTTACAAGATTTCTCAGTGAAAAGATCAGAACTGAATAGAAAATTTGACTTTCAAACATAAGAATCAAGAGAAGCATGAAAAAGTAAACAAGAAAGAGAAATCATAAGGGACTTACTAAAGTTGAACTGTTTTGTTTACATTCCTACATGGAAAGACGATGTGTATAATTCATGAAACCTCAGTATTAGGGTAGCTGAAGGGAATATACATACACACACACACACACACACACACACACACACACACACACACACACATATAGACAGAGGGCACAGGGTAAGTTGAACATGAAGGGATGATATCTAAAAAATAAAATAAAATCAAGGGATGAGAGAGGAATATATTGAGAGAGGGAGAAAGGGAGATATAGAATGGGGTAAATTATCTCACATAAAAGTGGCAAGAAAAAGCAGTTCTGTAGGAAGGGAAGAGGGGGCAGGTGAGGGGGAATAAGTGAATCTTGCTCTCATCAGATTTGATCTGAGGAGGGAATACCATACACACTCAACTGGGTATCTTACCCCACAGGAAAGAAAGAGTAAGGAGATAAAAAACGGGTGGTGTTAGAAGGGAGGGCCCATAGGGGGAAGAAGTAATCAAAAGCAAACACTTTTGAAAAGGAACAGGGTCAAGGGAGAAAACTGAATAAAGTGGGATAGGATAGGAAGGAGCAAAATATAGTTAGTCTTTCACAGCAGGAGTATTGTGGAAGGGTTTTACATAATGACATGCATGTGGGCTATGTTGAATTGCTTGCCTTCTTAGGGAGGGTGAGTGGGGAGGGAAGAGGGAAGAGACTTTGGAACTCAAAGGTTTTTTTGCTTTTTTTTCTTTTTAGTTTTCAACACACGGTTCTACATAATTTTGAGTTCCAGATTTTCTTCCCTCCCTCCCCCCTCCCTCCCCCAGACAGCACTGAATCCCATATAACTTCCACGTATAACTTGGCATTGAATTAATTTACACACTAGTCAAGTGGTGGAGAAGAATTATGAGCAATGGAATGAATCATGAAAAAGAAGAAACAGAACCAAAGAAAAAAAACACGACCCAAAAACAAATACAAAGAGAGAAAAAAAAGGGGGGGAGAAAAAGGCGAGCATGAAGGGTGCCTCAATCTGCATTCATACTTCATAGTTCTTTCTCTGGATGTAGATAGCATTCTCCATCATGAGTCCTTGGGAGTTGTCTTTGCACATTGTGTTGCTGAGAAGAGCGAAGTCTGTCACGGTTAGCCCTTTCAGAATCCATATATCTGTGGTTGTGTATAATGTTCTCCTGCTCTGCTCTGCTCACTCAGCGTTATGTCGTGTAGGTTTTTCCAGGTTGTTATGAAGTCTGCATCATCCCCATTTCTTATAGCACAACAGTATTCCATTACCTTCATATACCACAGCTTGTTCAGCCATTCCCCAATTGATGGGCATCCCTTTGATTTCCAATTCTTAGCTACCACAAAAAGAGCTGCTTTTTTGTACATATGGGTCCTTTTCCCACTTGTGTGATCTCTTTGGGATACAACCCTAGAAGTGGTATTGCTGGGTCAAAGAGTATGAACATTTTTATAGCCCTTTGGGCATAGTTCCAAATTGCTCTCCAAAATGGCTGGATCAGTTCACAACTCCATCAGCAATGTAAAAATCTTCCAATTTTCCCACATCCTCTCCACCATTTATCATTTTCCTGTTTTGTCATTTTAGCCAATCTGACAGGAGAGATATGGTATCTAAGAGTTGTTTTGATTTGCATTTCTCTAATCAGTAGTGATTTCGAGCATTTTTTCATATGCTTATAGATATCTTTAATTTCTTCCTCTGAAACTGTCTGTTCACATCCTTTGACCATTTCTCAATTGGGGAATGACTTGTATTCCTATATATTTGGTTCAGTTCCCTGTATATTTTGGAAATGAGTCCTTTATCAGAGACACTAGTTGTAAAGATTTTCTCCCAGTTTTCTGCTTCCCTCCTAATCTTTGTTGCATTGGCTTTTTTTGCACAAAAACATTTCAATTTAACATAATCATTTTGCATTTTGTAATGTTCTCTATCTCTTGGGTCATGAATTCCTTCCTTTTCCATAAATGTGATAGGTAAACTATTCCTTGCTCTCCCAAATTGCTTATAGTTTCAGCCTTTATTCCTAAATCATGAACCCATTTTAACTTTATTTTGGCATATGGTGTAAGATATTGGTCTATGCCCAGTTTCTGCCCTACCATTTTCCAATTGTCCCAGCAGTTTTTGTGAAATAGTGAATTATTAGTTCAGAAGCTGGCCTCTTTGGGTTTATCAAAGAGTAGATTGCTATAGTCATTGACTTCTCCATCTTGTGTACCTATCCTATTCCACTGATCCACAACTCTGTCTCTTAGCCAGTACCAGGTAGTTTCGATGACTGCTGCTCTATAGTACAGTTTAATATCTGGTTTGGCTAGGCCACCTTCTCTAGCATTTCTTTTCATTAATACCCTAGATATTCTAGACATCTTGTTCTTCCAGATGAATTTTGCTATTATTTTATCCAGTTCTGTAAAATAATTTTTTGGTAGTTCAATTGGTATGGCACTGAATAGATAGATTAATTTAGGTAAAATTGTCATTTTTATTGTGTTAGCTCAGCCTAACCATGAGCAACTGATATTTTTTTCCATTTATTTAGATCTGACTTCATTTGCGTGGAAAGTGTTTCATAATTATGTTCATATAGGCCCTGGGTTTGTCTTGGCAGATAAACTCCCAAATATTTTATAGTGTCTAAAGTAACTTTGAATGGAATTTCTCTTTCTATCTCTTGCTGTTGGGCTTTGTTAGTAATGTATAGGAATGCTGAGGATTTATGTGGGCTCATTTTATATCCTGCAACTTTGCTAAAGTTGTTTATTATTTCAAGTATTTTTTTACTTGATTCTCTAGGATTCTTTAAGCAAATCATCTGGAAAAAGTGATAATTTAGCTTCTTCTTTGCCTGTTCTAATTCCTTCAATTTCTTTTTCTTCTCTTATTGCTTCAGCTAATGTTTCTAGTACCAAATTGAATAGTAGGGGTGATAATAGACATCTTTTTTTCACTCCTGATCTTATTGGAAACGCATCTAGCTTATCCCCATTACAAATAATGCTTGTTGATGGTTTTAGGTAGATGCTATTTATAATTTTAAGGAAGGCTCCATTTGTTCCTATGCTTTCTAGTGTTTTTAGTGGGAATGGGTGTTGTATGTTGTCAAAGGCTTTTTCTGCATCTATTGAGGTGATCATATGGGTTTTGCTAGTTTTGTTGTTGATATGGTCAATTATACTAATCATTTTCCTAATATTGAACCAGTCTTGCATTCCTGGAATAAATCCTACCTGTTCATAGTGTATTATTCTGGGGATAAGTTGCTGCAATCTTTTTGCTAATATTTTATTTAAAATTTTTGCATCAATATTCATTAGGGAAATTGGTCTATAATTTTCTTTCTCTGTTTTGACTCTACTTGGTTTGGGTATTAGTACCATATTTGTGTCATAAAACAAATTTGGTAGGACTCCTTCGGAACTCAAAGTTTTAAAAGCAGATGTTCAAAAAAAAGTTTTTGCATGCAACTAGGAAATAAGATATACAGGCAATGGGGCATAGAAATTTATCTTTCTGTACAAGAAAGTAAGGGAAAAGGGGATGGGGGGGCAGGAGTCTGGTGACAGATGGGAGGGCTGACTGGGGAATGGGGAAACCAGAATATATGCCATCTTGGAGTCCTGGGGTGGGTAGAAATGGGAAGAAAATTTGTGAGTCAAACTCTTGTGAAAATCAATGCTGAAAACTAAAAATATTAAACAAATTAAATAAATCAACAAAAAAGATACATATTGCAACCTAAAAAAAATAAAAAGAGAGAAAAAGGAATCAGGACTAAAATGCCAAAGACTAAAAATTATTCCCTACCATCCCTACTAACTAATCAACTGCATCCCCAGAAAGTGATCAATGTATTTTGTGAGACTAAACTGCAGAGTGGGTAAGTGCATAAAAGGGGAGAGGGAAAGTAGAAGACAGATGTACTTACATCAAGTAAATGGAAAATGATGAAAGGAAAGTAACAATCACTCAGAAGGAAGAGAGTTTACAGGAGAATGTATGAAATGGTGAAAAGAGGGACTGAAAACAGGAAAGAATATGAAATATTGTAATAATGGGAGGAGATGCCTATAAATAACACTTGTGGGAGCAGAGATATATTTTATAATGGGAGTAGGGGACATTACTAAGAATACAATGTGTAGAAATTAGTTTTATTTATTTTTGCCATCCATTAATGATATTGACATATAATCTCACTCATTGCTTTGTCCTTCCCTGGTTTAGGTATTATGACTGTATTTGTTCCATGAAAGAAGTCTAAAAGAACATTTTCTTTCTCACATTTTACTGATAAATTGTATAGTATTGGTATTGATTGTTCTTTAAAAGTTTGATAAAATTCTTCAGTGAATCAATCAGAATCCATCAGTACTATCCCTTTGGTGGTTTCTTTATAACCAATTCTAATTCCCTTTCTGAGACTGGATTATTTAATATCTTTGTTTGGTTTTCTGTTTGTTCAGGTGTCTTATATTTTTGAAAGTGTTGCACTGCTTTTTGTTTCTCTTTATTTCTTCTGGTTTTCTTGTGATTGCCCCTTGTCCGCTTGCAATTTTGTTGATTTCCTTTTCTCTGTTCTTTAATGAGGTTGGCTAAAGTTTTCCCAAAGAACTTGCTGTTAGTATTTTTATCACTTACTAATATTTTTGTATCAGATTTATCCATTTTCCTCCATTTTTCAGTGTTTCATCCTTTGTACTTTTTTCTAGTTTACTGGTTTTTTAATGCTTTAATGGGTATCCAATTCATTAATTCTCTCCTTTTGATTTATTAATGTATGTTTTAGGGATATGCATTTTTATAGGATTTTGCATGTATTTTCTTTTCTTATTATATTTGACTAGTCATTATAAGTTGTCAAAATTGTGTGAATCTTTATTCTGTCAACCAATACATTAGCTACTTCATTATGATTTACTTGATCCATCTCCTCAATCTTCATCCTTCTTGCTATCTTTTGATCCTTTGACATTATAAATTACTGTTTTCTCCTAGATGCTCTCTTCTATATTTTATAACATTTTTCTCCTTTGATTGTTTTCTTACTTGTCTAACTATTCTTTCCCACTCTCTGGATCATCATCCAGGTCCAACCCATTAAAATGTGTCTCCCCCAAAGCTCTTTCTTGGGCTTCTTTTCTGCTTGCTTGGTGATTGTACAATTATGCAGATGATTCCTAGTTCTTTATGTCTAGCCCTAGTCTCCCCCCTAAGCATCAAGGGCTTATCATGAACTGTCTTTTTGACATCTCCAACTGAATGTCCCATAGATGTTTGAAATTCAACATCCAAAACAAAGCTCATTATCTTTGCCTAAAAACCCTCCCCTCCCTGAACTTTCTTATTACTGACCAGTCACACATCATGGCAACTTGGCATCATCTTTGCCTCCTCTCTTATTGCCCATACCCAATCAGTTGTTAAGTCTTATCATTTGTACCTTCACATCATTCTTTTATATGTTCTCTGATATCCATTTAGAGAACACACTGGTATGAACAACTATCACTTTATTCATGGGTTATTCCAAGAGGCTTCTTATTAATCTCCCTGATTCAACCCTCTCCCCACTCTAGCTATCAAAGAGATTTCTCCAAGGCATGAGTCTGACCATATCACCCCTTCTAATCATTGAATCTAATGCCCCCCTATTATTTCCAGGAATAGTTATTAAATGTTCTGTTTGGGTATTTAAAGCCCTTGACAACCTACCTCATCCTAGATTTCTGGACTTCTTCCACCTTTCTCCCTTCTACTCTGAAAACCAGAAACAACTGTTGCTTGCACATAGCACTTAATCTCCCAACACCATGCCTCTTTACTGACTGTTTCCCATGTCAGGAATATTCTGGCTACCAATTTCTGCTTCCAGGTTTTGTTGGCTTCCTTCAAGATTCAGTTTTAATCCTGGTTTCTTAGGGAGGCCTTTCCCAATTCCCATAACTGCCAGTGCCTTCCCTTTGAGATTATCTTTTATTGAAGCTATATGGTCCTTGAATGTAAAATTTATTATATGTTGTCCCCTGATTATGAAGTGACCTCATTGATGTGTTTTTGCCCTTTTGTACCCGCAGAATTTAGCACAGTGCTTTGTATTATAAGAAATATTTATTGATTGCCTGACAGTAAATGAATCAGCAATCATTTATCAAGGATCATCATATTTTTGATACTATGCCAGATATAAGAGATACAAAAACAAAAATGAACCAGCTCTTCAAGCTTACATTCTTTTTAAAATTAAATTTAAAATCTTATTTTTTTTCTACCACTCTCCACATTGCTGAGCATGGGGGTATGGTAGGAAAAAATCAGTTGTACAACCTAGGGAGGAATAATGACATGACAAGGATCGGTGCCAATAAAAATGAACCCTCGTTATATTTAACTGGAGAATAATAACAGCAACAAAACGATATCAACAACAACTGCTTTAAGACTTGCAAATCTCTTTCCAGATATTTCATTTAAGCAAAAAAGGTTTTTAAAAAATGCTATCTATATTGTTATGCTTATTTTAAAAATGAAGAAATATCCTGAGAGAACCTAGGTGTTCAGGTTTACTTAAGCTGGTAAGGCAATGTTTGAACCACTGCATTCTTGGCCATAAGTCTAGCACTCTCCACGATTCACACTGGATCTAAACAGTTAATTAGTTCACTAATAATAATCTGATTTTGCTATCTTGTTATAGTGTCCTAGAATCTTAGATTTAGATAGGATGTTAGATGTCTGCTCCTGACTACAAGGCCAATTGTCTTTCCACTATATTATGCTACACCTCACCTAATTTTATACATGAGGAGACTGAAGATGAGAAGTTAGGTGTCATGCCCAATATCAAATGAGTGACAGATGATAGAACGGTAACTGTCACTCAGGTTTCCTTTTCTGCTTAGTGCCTCTTCTATGGCACCATACTATCATGGCAAGTGTTATTTTGTTTTTACAGATGACCAGTGTTATGATATTAGCTAATTTTGAAGCATCAATTGAAGATCTTAGTCCTAGAGAAAGCAATTTCATTTAATTGAAGGTATTTTATTTTCTTCAATAAAACCAACCATTGCTGATGAATAATTCCAGAACTTTGAAAGACTTCAACTATTGCTTGTTCTAATAATTCCCTAATGGGAAAGAACCCCTTTCTTTGCACATAGTAAGCATGTAATAAATGATTGTTGCATTGAGTGGACTTGAACTTTCTCAAGGTCTTAATCATGAAAAACAAAGTATTCAAAGTGAAATTCTTAGATGTTCATTCTTTCTTTTTTTTACATAGTAGTCAAGTTGTAAATAAGAATTATGACCAATGGAATGAATCATGAGAAAGAAGAAAGAAAACCAAAAAAAGACAAAAACAAAAGAGAAAAAAGGGGAAAAAAGGTGAGCATAAAGTATGCGTCAATCTGCATTCACACTCCATAGTTCTTTCTCTGGATGTAGATAGCTCTCTCTATCATGAGTCCTTTGGAGTTGTCTTTGCACCTTGTATTGCTGAGAAGAGTGAAGTCTATCAGGGTTAGTCATCACAGAATCCATATATCTATGGTTGGGTATAGTATTCTCCTGGTTCTGCTCCCCTCACTCAGCATTATATTGTGTAAGTTTTTCCAGGTTATTATGAAGTCCATATCATCCCCATTTCTTATAGTACAGTAGTATTCCATTACCTTCATATACCACAACTTGTTCAGCCATTCCCCAATTGATGGTCATCCCCTTGATTTCCAATTCTTTGCTACTACAAAAGGAGCCACTATAAATATTTTTGTACATATGGGTCCTTTTCCCACTTGTGTGATCTCTTTGGGATACAACCCTAGAAGTGGTATTGCTGGGTCAAAGGGTATGAATGTTATTATAGCCTTTTGGGCATAATTCCAAATTGTTCTCCAGAATGGCTGGATCAATTCACAACTCCACCAGCAATGTAACAAAGTTCCAATTTTCCCACATCCTCTCCAGCATTTATCATTTTCCTGTTTTGACATTTTAGCCAATCTAGATGTCCATTCTTTATAAAACCCTGGGCAGTTAAAAAATAAAGCAGGTCTTGTTTTGAAAACTCTTTTGTGGGTACATTTTTTAAACATGGATAAAAATGGATTATAAGAACTACCTATAAAGGGATATACTAATCTATGTGTGTTTATTTCAAGACAGCATGAACATTTGCTTATATTAACAACTGTCCAAAAAGATTAATTTTTTCATACAACAGTTTAAAATATGGCTCATAAGTGTGTATTAGTAAATGTTTTGTAGTTAAGAATGAAAGTTTTTAGATGAGCCTTGGAAGTAATTTTGAAATTACTTTGCATTTTATTATATTAAGTAATGTGCACATATCTGTCAAAACACTGTACAATTGTGAAGAAACTTCTAAAATGTGCTATTTGTTAAAGGAAATAAAATGAAAGTCTAAGCTTTCCTTTCCTTCCATTTTCACTTTCAGGATGAAAATGAAGATTTTTGTTAACTCATTTTTTATTCTCTTTCTTTTTCAGTGCTCTGATCTACAGTGTGTCTAAATTCTAATATCGTGATATTATAACAAGAGTTGTAATTAGACCAATTAAAAGTATTTAAACAGTGTGAAGTCACAGTTTTCAGGATTATGATAATTTTGTGGAATACATGGACAATATTTTACCAATGGTTATTACATAATTAATTGTAGAGAAAATGATCATTCAGAAATCATTAAACTAGAAAAGAGGAAAGATGCCTGAAACAAAATGACTGATCAAATAAAGTCAGTCACATAAAATATTATACTCTTTCTTTTTGCGTTTCAGAATTTGACTTCTCTGTATATGCTTAAATTATACGCAGTGATAAAAATAATCCCATAAATACTATCACATCCACAGTAATTCTCTACTACAGAAAAGAAATTGACAAATGAAGTCCATAGCAAGTACAGTGGTAGAGGTTATTCAAAATCTCAAATTGGTTTGGCAGGAGCCACTGAATGTAGATGTGTCTTATGCAACAGTGGTGCCAAGTGCAAACACTTATGGCTAAAAAGCTATATTTGTGCAAACATTAATAGAGACTGCCCTTTGCCAGGGGAAGTACTTTGTGAGGCTCATCACTTTAATTGGTCCTTGTCATCCAGTTAAAAAGGAGACAAGAAGAACAGTGCTTGACAAAACCATAGACAGTTAAAATGTGCTATTTGTTTCTGTATACAATCAAATGCTATTCAGAGCCTTCTCAGAAACTTTAAAGTTGGGAAAGAAATTAAATTGAAACTATTCATCAAGTCCTAGTATTTGTTAACGGTTTGGACAAAAGAAAGTTCTGCAAACAATTCCAAGTAGTTGCGCAAGATGGTGGGTAGGAAGGATTTAATGTGGATCATGAGTAACTTAACCAAAATAGTCATGGGTTCCTGAATGTATCTTACTCACATAATCCTTTTTATTTTGGTTTTTTTTTTTTTTACATTTTCATTCCACATATCTCACAGCTAAAAGTAGTAACTCTGTTAACTGGGACTAATTCAATTGAGCAATGGGGTAGGATTAAGGTATCTTGTGATCAGTTCTGTGCATAGTTTAGATAAACTAGAGATCCCTTACTCTCCAACACATACTCTTCAGTCCAGTGACACCAACCTCCTGGATGTTTCACAAACCAGACAGTCCATCTCTCAGCTCTGGGAAATTTCTCTGGCTATGCCCCATTCTGAGAATGTTCTAGCTCCTCAATTCTAACTAATGAATTCCCTGGTTTGCTTTAAGTCCTAATAAAAAAAATATTTTTATTGAAAGCTTTTTCTAACATGATGGAATAAAAACCCTCAAAAAGAGAACTGGAGCAATTTTGTGTCTTAACCAACAGCAGCATAGCTTCTGTCCACCTTCCAATTGCCCATTGTCGTTCCCGCAGTATTCCTTGTACCCATTTTGAGCTTTCCTGTCCTTCAATAGAAATATGCTTTTTAGGGGTAACATGCCTTAGTGGATTGCACATTGATTAAGAAAGACTGGGTTCAATTTTAACCTCTGACATATACCAGTTGTGTGATTCTAGGCAAATCACTTAATCTCTCAGTTTCAGTTTCAGTTTCAGCATCCGGAAGATGAGAATAATAATACCACCCATCTAGCAGTATTTTTGTGAAAATGAAATAGGCATGCAAAGTACTTCACAAACTTTAACATGCTTTATACATCTGATCTTTCATTGCCACCAGGATGATCATCATCACTCACATTTTTATTAGTACTATGAAGTCTATAAAAATATATCGTATATATGCCTGCAAATGCATATATATATATATATACACACATATGAGTGTATCTTCATTTGTTCTTCAGAAAATTCACATATATTAAATACTATTATTGTCTCCATTTTACAGATAAGAACACTGAGACTCAACGATCATCATCGTATCATTAACACAAACACGACTACCACCTAAAAAGCTTCTGAAACTCCAAAATTTCTTGATTTTAACTACTCTCTATATTGGTATTTATTCACTAGATATTTTGGCATATATCTGTACATTTCCTGCCTATTACAATGCAAATTCCTTGTATTTAGAAATCATTTTGTATACCCGATTCCTAGCAGGCAATGTAACATATAGTAAATACTTGTTGGTTAGTTCATTGATGAATTGATTGATAGAAAAAAGCACCCTATCTATCTTGTGTGGTTTCTCATACAGTGCTGTATGTATGTGGACAGTTAATGCCTTCTGATTATAAATTACTTTATCATTATAATACCACAAAACATTTTTGAGCATCAATTTTTTAAAAAAAATTATGTATTTATTTTAGTTTTCAACATTCACTTTTATAAGAGTTTGAGTTCTAAAATTTTTCTTCCCCCTCCCCAAGATGGCATGGAATCTGACATAGGTTATATATGCACAATCATGTTAAACATATTTCTGTATTAGTCATGTTGTAAAAGAAGAACCAGAACAAAAGAGAAAAACCATGAGAAAGAAAAAAACAAAAAGAAGAAAATAGTCTACTTAAATTTGCATTCAGACTTCATAGTCCTTTCTCTC
The DNA here is from genome assembly GCF_011100635.1 of Trichosurus vulpecula. Taxonomy (NCBI): domain Eukaryota; kingdom Metazoa; phylum Chordata; class Mammalia; order Diprotodontia; family Phalangeridae; genus Trichosurus; species Trichosurus vulpecula. The sequence goes on from NC_050579.1 coordinate 89,975,850, forward strand.
TATGTTGATAGTATTTTCCATCATGAATCTTTTGGAATTGTCTTAGATCCTGGCATTGCTGAGAAGAACTAAGTCTATCAAAGTTGGTCATGGCACAATGTTGCTATTACTGTGTACAGTGTTCTCCTGGTTCTGTTCACTTCCCTCAGTATCTGTTCACGTAAGTCTTTCCAGGTTTTTCTCAAATCTGCCTTTGAACATCAATTCTACATGGGACACTACTAAGAGCACTACTTCCCAGACTCTTAGGCTCCTTATCTCAAAAATAAAAGAGTTGAGATAGATGACCCTTTGGGTCTTTTTGGCTTGCAAGACCAATGCTATTTAGTTTTACTGTTAAATGAAGGATTCCTTCCAGCCCAATCAGCCTGACTATGTTTCAGCTAAAAATAGCATAGTCACTGAGGAGCCCACCATATCCCAACCAAACATGACTTGGGGGGAACTCACACAAGTAGCAATGATAATTTAGGTTCCCCATGTCTCCCATTTATGGCCCCTGCTGATGTAGGGGATATGTGATGTTTTTCACCTTGCCCACATGAACAGTCACCTGCAAAGCCATTCCATTAAGCCAAAGTTTGTCTTCTACTCTCTACATCACTTAAAACCTGAAGCAAAATGAACAATGTAGTTTTAGTTAATTGCCCTCATCCAGGGAACGTTGGCAGCTCTCCTGGGTCACTAGAGCCATTTCCTTCAAATTGTAAATGTTTCCTTCTTCAAGAGAAAAGGCATACTGGATGAGATACTATCATGAAGTATGCAAATTGTATCTTCTTCCAAGTTACCTGTGGATTTATTTTTTAATGTGGTAATCAACTGATGCACTTGAAGGGACAGAAATTACTTTGTATTTATTTTTGTAGGAGATATATTTGCTTGTGTGTGTTTCTGTTGTTTCCTCTGAGAGAAGGCAAACTCCTTGAGATTTAGGGTTGCTTCATTTATGCCTTTGTAGCGCCACAATCCATTGCATTGCTTATCCCATAGTAGACACTTGAGAAAGGTTTATTGACACATCAATTGACTGATTAATAATGTAAAATCCTTTTCTACAAGTTTGTCTTGGAGATATGTATCATATCCCTTGTTTAGAATGACTTCTGTGGAAAATAATTTTAAATCTGTGCTTCTTTTACAGGAAACTAAGTAAAACCTCTTTTTGTAATTAGTTTTTCTTCTTTAGCCTCTAGGACCTATAGTCAAGTGTTATTTCCCTCCCTTTTTGTAATTAGGATAGGCTTTGTCATTAAACTCCTGCTTTCTTGGTTGGTTGGTCATGAATTTGTAAGCCTTTTTAGATTTTTGATATAGAGATTATAGATTTTTGAAATGTTATTTGGAGATGTTAACCTCTCTAGCAGTAGGAAACAGATACAATATCAAGAATCAACTGCTACCATGTTAAAGGCACTATCCCTTATGCTTTTATGTAGCCTTTCCCTACTATACACAAACCCACCTTGGCAAGTATACCTGGGCCAGAATTATTCTGAAGGAATAATGATCTGAATTCTCAGAATTATTCTGAAAGAACAATGATCGTATCAATTCCCTTGATATTCTCTCTTATAATCATGTAATTCTGACAATGAAGGGGATTTGTTTTTTTTCCATTTATTGAAGTCTCATCTTTTTGTTATACTTTAATCTTCTTTGCCCTTGCCTCACTTTCATTGTGAATGTATGTATGCATATATATGTATGTATATATGTATATGTACATATGTGTATGTATATGTGTGTATATGTGTGTATATATGTATACATATATATATATATATATATATATATATATAGAGAGAGAGAGAGAGAGAGAGAGAGAGAGAGAGAGAGAGAGAGAGAGACAAAGACAGAGACAGAGAAAGAGCAGCAAGTAATGCTGCTCAATAAAGATGTGAACTTGAAAATGAGGCTAATTCAGAAGGATGGCAATAAAGTATTATAGAAGAGCCTTTTCATCTGCATAGATAATTTTAATTCTACCTATAAAATCATTCTTTCTAACTCTCCTTTGCTGGATCCTCATCCATGTTGCTGCCTCTAACTGTATGACACAGTTTCTTGGGCCCTCTTCTCTTCTACCTCTATATTATTTCATGTGAGGACCTCATCAGCTCCCATAGATTTATTATTTCTATGTTTATAATCCTCAAATCTCCCTATCTTCTTCCAAATTCTCTGCTCATCTCTAGTCTAACATATCTAAATGCCTTTCAGACACCTCAGACTGCAAGTCCGGTAGTCATCTTAAGTCCAAAACTGAACTTATCTTTCCCCCTAAACCCTCCTTCCCTGTTCCTCCTAATTACTTTTAAGGGCAACACAATGGTCCCCGTTCCTCAGGCTTGCAACTTATGAGGCATCTTCAATCCCTGTCTCTCAACCTCCATATCTAATCGATTGCCAAGTCCTGTTGATTTCACTTCTGTATCATCTCTCCTATGAACCCTCTTCTTTCTTCTGCTACTATGACTACTATGGTACCATCAGCATCTCACATTTAGACTGGGGCAATAGAATGATGCCCTCAATAGAATGATGTCCACATGCCTAATCTCTCCCCAGTCCAATCTATCCTGCAATCAGCTGCCAAAGTGATTTTCATAAAGTGAAGGTCTGACCAAGTCATCTCACTACTTTTCAAAATCTAGTGACTCCCTGTGACTCCCAGAATTAAATATTGTTGGTACTGAAACCCTTTCATAACTTAGCACCCCCTTCCATCTTTCTAGTCTTCTTATACCTCATTCCATGCTAAACATTCTTCAATGTAGTGACACTGCCACCTTTAATCATTCATGAACAAGAAATATCATTGCTCAAATTTCTATATTTTCACTTGCTGTCCCTCATGCTTTCCCTTCTCATCCCCACCCTTTAGATTCCTAGGCTTCCTTCAAGTTCCAGCTAAAATCCCATTTTCTATAGAAGGGCTTTCCAGAGTTATTTTGATTCATATTTCTATTATTAGTGATTTGGTACATTCTTTCTTGTGATTGTGAATACTTTGACATTCTTCTTAAATCCTTATTTTGGGAACTGTTTGTTCATATCCTTTGACCAATTATGTGTTGGAGAAAGACATATATACACACACATACATATGTATGAGCGTAGGTGTATATATATACACCTACATATAACACACATATGTGTGTATATATACACATGCATATATGCATAGGTATACATGCATTTTCTCTATTAAGCATTTGATATCATAGATACACATACATATACATGTATAGAGGGACCTTTTATAATATCACAAAAAAATCTATCTAAAGCCAAAAGGATATAACTTATTCAATGTAGGTAAACTGGAACATTTTCTAATAAATATGGGAATGAAGCAAAGATACTCACTCTCCTCACTATCATTTGATGTAATTCTGAAAATGCTTCAAGTAAAATGCTAACAGAATAAACCCTCAAAGATCACCAGCATTCGTAACTAATAAAAACAAAACCCAAGAAACAATAATAGAAAGAGAAATCCCATTTAGCAGGGAGTAAGGTATAAGTTTTCACTTCTGCATCATCTCCCCTATCCTTCTTCTCTCCTCTCTTACTATGACCACTATGGTACTATCAATATCTCATACTTGACCTGGGGCAATAGAGTGATTCCCTCAATAAAAGGATGCCTGCCTGCCTCAATTCTCTCCCCACTCCAATCTCTCTTACAATCAGTATATATACATATTATATGCATATATAAAACTATAAAACATATATAACAGATGTATAAATGTGTGTATGTCAGTATCTTGGATATCAAACATATTCATGTGTGTATTTCTTGGATATCAAACCCTTAATAGAGGAATATGATATAAATATTTTTCCCATTTCATTGCTTCTTTTCTAAACCTAGATAATCATTTTGTCTCTGCTGAAGCTTTCCAGTTTCAAGTAATCAAAGTTATGTATTTTATTTTTCATTTTTGCTTGCTTAAGAATGTCTTCTACCCATAGCTGCAAGAAGTATATGATCTGCTTCTCTTCTAATTTTTTAGTAGTCTGATCATTACTGTTAAGGTTGAGTAAACATTTAGAATACATTGTGGAATATTGTTTAAGGTGTTGGTATAAGCCAAATTTCTACCAGACTGCTTTCCAGTAAGTTTTTTAACCAAATAAAGAATTTTTGCTAGGTAGTTTATATTTTCTACTTTTTCAAACACTGGATTTTTTACTTCCATTGTTTCTGATTCTCCCTTGTTTAGTGTGTTCCATTGATCTATTTCTTAATTTTTAATATAATACCAGATAGTTTTGATGACAGCTATTTTATAATTTGTGGTCTAGAAGTGCCCTTTCCTCTTCATTCCTACTTTTTATCATTTCCCTTGATATTCCAGATCTTTTGTTTCATCCAAATGAATTTTGTTAGTTTATCGTGTTCTATAAAGTATTCTCTTAATGATTTTATAGTAGCATTATTTTTATTATATTGGAAAAAAACTAGCCATTACTACTGAAAATTCTTCCACCTATTTAAGCTGTTCTTTATTTGTTTAAGCGAAACTTTATAATTGAATCTGTAGAAATCTTTTATGTGCTTTGGTAAGTCAATTCTCAGATATTTGCATTTTGTAGTCATTTGGAATGGGATTTCTTTTTCTGTTATTGCTTCTTGGGTTTTGTTTTTATTATGTACAAATGCTGTTGATCTTTGAGGGTTTATTCTGTAGCCTGCTACTTGAAGCATTTTCAGAATCCTACCAAATAATAGTGAGGAAAGTGAGAATCTTTGTTTTGCTCCTATATTTACTAGAAAAGATTCCAGTTTATCTGCATTGCATAAGTTATAACCTTTTGGTTTTAGATTGATATCTTATGTTATAAAAGGTTCCTCTATACTTATATTTTGTAGAGTTTTTAGCAAAAGTGAGTATTATAGTTTCTCAAAGGATTTTTCTGGATCTATTGAGAAAATCATGTGTTTTAGGTATTTTCATTTTTAATATAACAGTTGTGTTATTTGTTTTCTTAATGTTGACTGATCATTCTTGTGTTGATGGTATAAATCACACTTGGTAATAATGAATGATATTTTTGATAAATCACTGTTGTCTGACGGAATTTTGCTCCAAACTTTTGAATCAATATTCATTAATGATACTGTTTATAGCTTTTTTCTTCTTCTCCTTTTGTGGTTTAGGTATTTGGATTATATTTTTTCATAAAAGGATTATATTGTGAAGGGTAAGGGTGCTCTTTAAAAGGTAGGATACTTTCTCAATTTTTGAGAATAATTTTGCACTAAAATTTTGATACAATTCTCTTATGATTTCAACAGGACCAGAAGTTTTTTTTTCTTTTCTCTTTGTCAATCTCAAATCCCACAGACAACCCTTAGCACAAGGTTCCCATCTCCCTTTACAGAACATCCTTCTTCACACAAAGGAGCATTCGTCAGTAGAATCAACTCTGACCAATAAAACAATGTCTCTCTCTTTTTCCTCCCCTTTTCAACCATTCACCCACCCTCTCCTCATCCAGTCCCCTGCAGTTCTTTCTCTTCCTGAGAAACAAAAATGGTCACCTTGCCCTCATTGCTGTCCCCTAATTTGACCTGGGTACATCACACATTCCCTTCTGTTCCTCTGGTCACATATTCCCTTATATGCACCCTCCCAGTTTGTATTATAGCCTCACTAAAAACTATCAATTCACTTGTGATCAGGATGTCACCAAGTTCTGTTTCTGTCCATAATGTTTCAGGCCTACCTCTCACTGTTACCTCCACCTGACACCTCTATCTCCTTGTGTACATTTAAGAAAAAGTCTTTTACTTGAGTTTTTCTGCTCTTACTCTCTTGCTGTTGCTGTCTGTGACTGTAGTTTCTTCCATTCCTCTTATGTTTCTGTTGTCTGGGATTTTTGAGAAGAAAATAATCTTTTCAGGTCTGGTTTTCCTTCTAACAACATTTCATGTACCTCTTTGTTATTGAATATCCTTGTTTCCATTTATAATTAAGCTCAGTTTTGCAGGGCTGGTCACCCAGCTCACTATCACTGGGGGAAGGTCAACTTACTTCTAGTTCTAAGAAGAGTATTGACATATTTAATTATTATCTATAAGATATATAACTCTCTAAAATGTAATATCCTTGTGTTTTACAAACCACTCCATTGCCTTCTATCTTTGAGGGCTAGGTACAAGAAGCACAGCAGAGGATGTCTTCATTCTTGTCCCAAATTTATTCAACATCTTTACCACTGACTTGAATTTTTATTAATGGCACACTTGTCAGCTTCATGAATGACTCAAATCTAGAAGAGACAGTTAACACAAAAGATTAGGGAATAAAAATACCAAAAGATCCAGAAAAATGGTCCTAATCAAATAAGATAAAACTTAATTGAGATAAAGGAAAAGTCCTATATTTAGTTTCCAAAAAGTCAGTTATACAAAATATAGAATGGGCTTGGGGAGAACCTATTTAGACTTGGGAGTTGTCATTGACTAGAATCTCAATAGAATGCATGATGTGATTGTCCAAGCCAATTTAATCTCTGGCGTCTTTCGTACACATAGAGCTTCCAGAACAAGAGAGTTAAACTCTCATCTTACTCTATGCTGGTCATGACACATCAGGAGAGAATATTATGTTCAGTTCTTGATGTCACATTTAACTGGGATATTGATAATCTGAAGTATGTTCAAGGGAGGGAAACTAGGATGGGAAGGGTATTTAAAGCATAGTTATATGAGGAATAGTTGAAACAACTCTGGATGATTGGAATGAAAAAGTAAATAATCACGCAAGGTTTATGCATGTAGTGAGACTCTAGACTTACTTCCCTAACTGATGTGTTAAACTATTGGAATAGTTCAAGTGAGAGGTGATAAAGGCCTGAACTAGTAGTTTAAATGCCTAGAATGGGAATGACTACATCTCTCTATCAGAATGTTAGGTACATCTGCAGGGCAATTGATTTCTTATAATGTGATTGTATTGAGCCCCTGTCTGTCATTTTCTCTGCCAATATCATCACCAAAGATTAGAACTACAGTATTAATTGGTTGATTTCTCCTCAATACTAATTAATTAATTACTATAAATTAACCTCTAAAAGGGAAATTTATGAGAAAGAGTATAATCAAAAGTATATATAAAAGCATTCACCCATACTTGGACATACTCCTAATCTCTGCCACTTCATTCCCTTGGTTCCCAAGCAATCTCTTCTACTTCAAACTTTCAAGGAGGCTCAAATTTCAAATACCTACTTTAAACATTCCTCCCAACACCAAGTGTACTTTGCAAGTATGGTATATTTTATGGATGAATCATTCGCTTGCTTGTGCAAGGACATGGCTGTTAATTACCAAGTTGGTCCATCGCTGGTTGGCTCAAACAAGTTGCAACTACCCTTGATCATTGCCTGGGCCTCACTCTTTTAAATTTTTGAAACTCACAAGGTTACTATGTCATTATTCTGTTTCTAATACCCCTTCACTTAAGATCGGGAAAGAACAAACACAGCAGGGAGAGAAGAGAGTAGAGTCATGCATCATGAGTCACATGGCAGCTGGAGGAAAGATAAGGACCTAAACCTCCACTTTTCCTAATCCCCACCAGGGAATATGGCATTTTGTTTGTCCTTTTAAGCAACCAATTGGCTTTTCTTCACCATGCAGTAAGTGGACAACAAATATCCAGGACAGAATACTTGTAGATCAATGTAAAGTCTGAATAGAGGTCAAAATCTCACTATCACCTTTTCCAAGAAGCAGTGTCACCAAGCTCTTTTTGTGGGTTGGCAGCAGGAAGAGGACACCATACATAAGCTAAAAAAATGGACCCCCATTGACTAATCCCCTGTTGATAGAGTAGATAAATTTGATGTGACTGCAGAGGACAGTAACTAGAGAGGCAGATTTAAGCTTAATATTTTTTTTGAAAAGAACTTATTGAAACCCTTTAAAAAATGGGTTGTACCATGTAATCATGAATTCACTATGCCTAAAAGTGTTAAATAAAAGAGTAAGCATTTTTTTTATTAATAAGGTCTTACTGTGTGCAAAACACTGTGATGTGTGTTAGGGATGCAAAGATAAAAATAAAATAATCCCACCCACCAAAGAGCTTACGCTGGGGGTGAGAGGTGAGATTGTCCAGCATATAAATAAAGAAATAGAGGATATATACAAAATAAACACAAAGCAATTTCAAAGGGCATTCACAACTCTGAAGACCAGGAAAGGTTTGGAGGTATAGCTTGCACAAAAACACACGCAGAGACATTGAAGATAGAATGTGGCATATGGGAAAGAGCAAGTACGGCATCGTGACTGGAATATATAGGTTGGTGGTGTTGGCTCATATATAATAACCCTGGAAAAGAAGACTGAGTGTGGGGATTAAATGCCAAACAAGGATTTTTAAAAATTATTCTAAAAACAATAGGGAGTCATGGAAGCTTCATGATTACGGGAATGACGTGGTGAGATCTATGTTTTAGGAATATAAATTTGGTAGCTATGGGGATGAGGGGAGAGAATCAGGGCCTGAGATAAATTAGAAAGCTATTATAGCAAATAGTTCAGGTGAGAGGTGATGAGGATCTGAACTAGCATGATGGTTGTATGGCCAAAGAGAAGGTAATGGATGTAAGAAATGTCATGGAGATTAGCTTTGACAAGATTTTGTAGCAAACTGTCTATGGCAGGCAAGACAGGTCACAAAACTGGGTGACTGAAAGGATGGCAGTGCACTCATCAGAAACAAAAAAAGTTAGGAAAAGGTATGGGTTAATGGAAGAACTTTTCTCTTCCATTTTCAAGAATCTTAAGAGATATTCAGATTCCAAGTGTCCAAGTTTGTGCCAATGATCGACTTCTTCTAACATCCAGTTAAACAGTTCTATCATTTTTATTAATAGTTAGCAAGCACTTAGAACTGATTCTAAAGGTCCTGCAGATAATATTCCAACATTATCTTTGTATTCTGGGAAAAATTCATCTTTGCTCTACAATTGCAAAGGAAAAACTAAATTGAATTTCTTGTCACCATAGACAGCATAATCTGATTTTTTTTGCAATCATCTTCATATCAATAAATACACATAGAAGAACTTAATTTAAACCCTTTTAAAGGAGCATATTTTAAATAGCCTGTTCTGCAGATGAGTTAATGAGCTTCACCGGAGCATGGGATAAGCTCCAGAAATGGGAGCCCTTAAGAACCGCACATGTGGATCATTAGTCAACAGCTTATTCCATTTTTAATGATTTCTCTGAAATACAGAGACTAGTTGAATCAAGTGATTTAATCAGTAAACTATTTCCTATTTATATCTCATATAGGCATGCAAAATAATAGATATATAATCATACGCATTATATACAAAGCTGCTCAAGTTCCCTGTAGATCACATTTATTAATTTTAGCTTATTTAGTTTTAAGTAACCCTGATTTTATCTATTCTACATAAACAGATTAGCTTTTAATTGCATTTACCCTATTCCACATAGGTTTTGTTTGGAGTAATTAAACCAATTTAAAATTCTAACATACTTAACAAAAATGCCAAGAAAGAGAATTAAGCAAAACTATTTTTCATTCACTTGATAATGTCTTCAGCTTTTTAAGTTCACATCAGGCATCTTTGCTATTAGTTACATGTAATTAAAAAGTGAGTTGAAACCATGGTCTTTCAGTGAGCAAGGGAATTTGGTTTTACTAATCAAAGTTTGTATTTGCACCTAGTTGAAAAGCAGATTCCTGTTGAGTCTGGATGGCACCTAGGAAATCAATGATAGACAATGAGAGATCCTTTGAAGAGGGACTGGTTAAGCTGATTGAAATGTCATTGGCTATTATAGATCTTAGAAATGGAAAGGGTCACTGAATATTATCTGGTACAATCCTTGCCTTCATTCAAGTTAAGTTATTGTTCTTGCAAAGCAAGCCCCATTACACAGCTAAAGAAACTGAGGTTGGGTGAGTTGGCTAATGGAAACACCAGGAACCTGGCATCTAGAGGCACTGAATATATATAGAGAACAGACACCGAAAAGTTCTTTATGAGCCATGCTGAAAACTTGATCTTTCCAAAGGTAGGGAGATATAATGATAATGTGGACTGCTAGTTATACCTCCATATAATAAGTAATTGTTGAAGAGGATGCCAAAGAGAAAATTATCACATCATTTTAGAATTGATAATACCTAAAAAGCAGAAAAACTGAGAATAGTCACACATAAACATGGGGTAGTGCAGTGGTGTTAAACTCAAATAGAAATGGGGGCCACCAAACCATATGTAAGGATCCTTGTGGGTCAAATATTGACTTAGAAATTATTGACTATATTTATGTTTTATTATATTTTTAAAATTTTGTTAAATATTTCTCAATTTCATTTTAACCTGGTTCTGGCCATACTTGAAAGTACTGGGTGGGGGGGAGGCTCACATGAGGCTTATGGGCCACATGTTTGACACCTCTAGTGTAGTACAGTGCTGGGACTCTGAGTTTAAATCCTACCTCAGGCACTAAAAATATGACCCTTGGCAAGTCACATTATCTCCCTTAGCCTCATTTTCTTTATAGGTAAAATGGAGATAATAGCACAAACATCACAGGATTGTTGTGAAGATTACATGAGACGTGTAAATTACTTTGCAAACCTTAAAGTGTGATATTAATGCTATTACAGTCGTTATTTTCCCTCTGGGCTTTAAGAAGACTTTTTTTTTAATTCAAAGAAAATACGTGCGGGGTGTTTTTGATTTTTTACTCCAATAGCCTCAGAGAGGAAAAGAACAATGATTCTAACGCATCACAAGATTATAGATTTAGACCAGAAAGAGGATCAGAAGATCTTAAAAGAAGAAGCAGTGGCAAAATAGTAGCAATAGCAGAATGTTTCTGACATCTGATAAGAAAGGATGTAAGAGTGAGGAAGAGATATAAAATGGTTGGTAATAATTCTTTCTGAGATGTCCTCACTGACAACAGTTTCTTTTCTACATGACTCTACTATGGCTGACAGCTAATGCTGGGATGCCAACCTAACCCTAACCTTCACCCTCACCTCTGCCTCATATTTTACCCTCTTCCTTCAAGTTTAGCACAAATCTGACCTTCTGCAAGAGGTCTTTTCCAATACTGCTTTTTTTCCCCTACCCCTGGCTGCTACTACCTTCCCTTCTGAGATTACCTTCTATTCATCTAAATATCTATCTATCTATCTATCTATCTATCTATCTATCTATCTATTTATCTATCTGCATTTTGCATGTACCTAGTTATCCATATGGGGCAGCTGGGTGGTGCAGTGGATAGATCACTGGTCTGGGAACCAGGAAGACTCATCTTCCTGAGGTCAAATCCAACCTCAGACACTTACTTGCTATGCAATTATGGACAAGTTGTTTAACCCTGTTTGCCTTGTTTCTCATCTATAAAATGAACTGGAGAAGGAAATGGTAAACCACTCTGTGAAGACAACTCCAGATGGGATCATAGTCAGACATGACTGAAACTACTGAACAGCAACAGTTTTTATCTCCCCCATTTGAATACGAACTCTCTCAAGGTTTGGACCATTTTTAATTTTCTTTGTATCCTGATCAAGAAAACTCTTTTTTTTTAAATTTATGGACTAAAACAAGCATTTCCATAATAACATAGCACAATAGCAAAGATGATTGCACATGAAACCACGAATTCACTATGTACAACTTGCTATTCCTTTTAAATACATAACAAAGTTATCATGTAAATTTCCTTCTTTCCCTTTTTTTCCTTCCCCCCACCTCAGAGATGGCTACCATTAGACCCAAACAGGTGTACACACACACACAATATACATACATACATAACTCTCTGTCTCTGTCTCTATCTGTATACATATATATATAGTATATATAATATGTAAAATGATTCTATTCATGCTTCTATTTATCAGCTCTTTCTATGGAGGCAGATAGCACCTTTATTCATATGTCCCTTATAGTTAATTTAGGTATTTATAATAGTCAAAATGACTTATTCCCTCAAAATTATTCTTAAAACAATATTGCTATTACTGTATACAATGTTCTCTTGGTTCTGCTCATTTTGCTCTTCATTATTTTATGCAAGTCATTCCATTTTTTTCTGAAATCATTGAACTCATCATTTCTTATGGCACAGTAGTATTACATGACAATTTTATACCAAACTCTTAAGAAATGCTTTTTGATTCATTGTACAAGAGCTTTAGCAGGAAGTTGTAATTGTAATCAAGGCAATAAACCTGTGCCTCAATTTCCTAATCTATAAAATGAGAAGGGTTTTCTTAATGACTTCTAATATTCTGTTCATCTCTAAATCTACGAGCCTGTGAACAGCGGAGAAAGCTAGTTTCCGTTTTGTAAGTAAAGGCTTCTATAAATAATTAAAACCTCATTTAGTTGGTTTCATTGTTTGGGACCCTTGAGCAGCTAACAGATTTAACAGTCTACAACAGTAGTTAGCCACAAAAGCTCGCAACAGGAATAATGGAAGACTGAGAGGCTTGCTTTAAGTATTCATGGAGGGCAATGGAAATTTTGCAGTGAATTTTTGTAAATCTAACATGGTTGTATTTCTACAGTGATGAGTAGTACTTGTTTAAAAGGGTGAGGGAACAAGCATTTATCTAGCTCTTACCACATGCCAGGTATGGTGCTCAGGGCCTTTTAGAAATATAATTTCATTTTATTCTCAAACCACCCTTCTTATACCCATTTTACAGTGTGGAAACAGAGGCAAAAAGATTAAGAGATTGGCCCAGGGTGATATAGCTAGTAAGCATCTGAGATCAAACTTGAACTCAGTTCTTCCTGTCCCCAGGACCAGAGCTCTATCCTCTGTGACACCAACTGGCTGCCTCAAGGCAGTGACAGATAACTCTCATAGTCTCTCACATGTAGAGGACCAAAAATTATAGGGAAATGAGGATCTCAGTTCCAGTAAGTACATAGTTTTCCCCATGCCTATAAAATTACAGGTTGGCCTTGCTCCTGCCCAGCACCCCACCAACCAAAAAGTGCCTTGGTGGGGCCCAATGTGGTGGTACATGCCTCTAATCCCTGCAAATGAGAGAGTTCAAGCCAAATGAATCAGTTGAGCTCCAAATTTCTGAATTATAGTAGAATTAAAACCAATCAAATGTTCCCAATATCATTAACCCAGGAAAGTGGAAGGACTCCTAAGGAGGGGCCCAAGTCATCTAAATAGAGCAGGTAAAAACTTCCTATGGTGATAATGTGATTGAAGATCTGTCCTGCCCATTCAAAAGGGCTCAGGTGGGGCCAGTTAAGAGAGGCAGATCCATGACTTTGTGTGGCCAATCAGTGATTAAAGATCTTGCTGATTGGGCATGAAGCCCTAGGGCCCTAACATGAGTATATACACCCAGAAGGTAGCCATGGAGAACTGAGAATTCAGAAGACAGAAGAGAAGCCAGAATTCAGAATTCAGCCCAAGGAGAAGGAATAAGAACTCCAAGTCCACAGAGCTGCAGAAGAGAGTGCTGAATGGAGAGGGGAAACCAGGGAGCTTCAGAGACCAGAAAACTGAGGGGTGATGACACAGGCAAGCAGACTGTTAGGATTCATGAGTGATTGTTTACAGGAAGGTCCTAGCAGGCGGGAAGGTTACAGGATGACTCAGCTTTTTGCTGTAATGCTGTTTCAATCTCCTTGTTGCTACATTGAGGTGGGCTTACTGGTTTTGGAGTATAATTACTGCTATATCAAATTGGAATTACTGGTTCTGGGTTTTGATCTTTTGGTGTCTAATTAAATTTTACACTTCCTCTGCCTTCTGCCTAGAGAGTTTTTCATACTTTGCCAAACCATACAGGCATGTTCATGGTCATCCTCAAGGTCATGAATCTTGCCTTACTGATGTACTTCCCTATGCCTCAGCATTGGCCTCTGAGTGACTTTTGCACTTATAGCCCCTGTGAGATAGGGAGATCCAATCTAAAATAAATGCTCTTATGTACAATATGGAGAGTGGAATGGTATGTGTTGATGGTCAGTTGTTGGCCATCACAAAAGTGATCTATGTTCAGATATGTTTGGCCACATTGCCTTTGAAGTTCTTTCCACTTCTTCTTCTTTTAAATGCTTCATTTGTCCCCAGTTACATGTAAAGACAATTTTTAATATTTTTTAAATGTTGAATTTCAGATTTTTTCATTCCTTCCCTTACATTTCCACACTCTAATACAGTAAACCATTGATATAGGTTATACATTTTTAGTCATGAAACGTATATTACCATATTAGTCATGTTGTGAAAGAATCACAGACACAAAAGAGAAAAACTATAAAAAGTGAAAAATAGTAGGTAGGCTTTGATGTGCATTCAGACTCCATCAGTTCTTTTTATGGAGGTGGATAGCATTTTTCACCATGAGTCCTTTGGAAATGTCTTAGATCACCGTATTGCTGAAAAGAGCTAAGTCATTCACACTTGATCATCTTGAAACATAGCTGCTACTGTGTACAATGTTTCCTGGTTCTGCTCACTTCACTTTGCATCAGTTCATGTAAGTCTTTCTTTTCTGAAATCTGTCTGCTCAGCATTTCTTATTGCACAATAGTATTCCATTACAATCATATACCATAGTTTGTTTACCCATTCCCCAATTGATGGGTATCCCCTCAATTTCTAATATTTTGCCACTACAAAAAGGACTACCATAAATATTTTTGTACAAACAAGTCCTTGGCCTCTTTTTATCTTTGGAATATAGACCTAATGCTGGTATTGTTGGATCAAAGGGTATGCCCAATTTTAGAGCCCTTTGGGTATAACTCCAGATGGCTCTCCAGAATGGTTGGATCAGTTCACAACTCCACAAATAGTACATTGGTGTCCCAGTGTTCCCACATCCCCTCCAACATTTATTATTTCCTTTTCTGTCATATTAGCCAATTTGCTAGATGTGAAGTGGTACTTCACAGTTGTTTTAATTTGCATTTCCCCAATCAATAGTGATTTAGAGCATTTGATATGATTACCAATAGCTTTGATTTCTTCATCTGAAAACTGCTAGTTCATATCTTTTGATCATTTATCAATCAGAGAATTACTTGTATTCTTATAAATTTGGATCTGTTGACTCTATATTTGAGAAATGAGACCTTTATCAGAGACACTTGCTCTAAAAACAATTTCTCGACTTTCTGCTTCTCTTCTAATCTTGGTTGTGTTGTTGTTGGTGTGTGTGTGTGTGTGTGTGTGTGTGTGTGTGTGTGTGCAAAACCTTTCTAATTATAATATAATAAAATTTGTCTCTTTTATGTCTCATAATTCTCTCTATCTCTTATTTCTTCATAAATTCTTCCCTTCTCTATAGATCTGACAGGTGGTCTGGGGGACATAGATATTCCTGAGGGTCTTGGGCTCAGAGTCTTCAGATAACTCTACCAGGGTCTACCAGAAGATCATGGTTGAGGTGGTTCAAGCAGTGTGACATACTGCTGCTGTCCCTCCCTCAGGGCACTTTAAATCTTTGGCTTGGCTGGCTGACCTGCTCAGTTGGTAGCAATTGATTAACATTTGATGACATCACCATTTTATTTACCTTCTTAAATTTTTCTGTGGTTTCCCAAGTTCTTGTCACAACACTTTCCAGTGGTAAGAATTTAATAAAAGCTTTTTAGACATTTATTTATTCAACCCTTTCTCATTCATTCATATGACCATCAGTTGAAGAGAACTATAGGTGTTTAGTCTGGATAAGGAAAGATTTGGCTGAAGGAATTACAGAGTTCTCAAGTATCTGAAGGGCTGTCATGTGGAACAGTCATTAGAATTGTCCCCTAAATGCAGAATTAGGAGCAATAGGTCAAAATTTAGACAAAGGAAGACTTAGGTTCAAGATAAGCAACAACTTCCTAACTATAAAATTTGCACAAAAATGGAATAGGTTTGCCTTGGGAGGTAGTGGATTTTCCTTAACTGGAAATCTTGAAATCATGACTTTTAGACTGCCTTGAAAACAACCAGATAAAGATGAAGTACAGTTCACGTTATGGGATTCCTAGAGGAGAGAGAGGTTAAAAGTAACAAAGATAGTGTTGAAGCAGGGACTAGATAACTACTTCTCAGAAATGTTTTAAAGACGATTTATGCATTTATGCATCCAATGGGTGACTTCTAAGGTCCTTTACAGGTGTAAGAGTATTTAAGTCAATAATCTCAAAAATTATAAAATTCCATAGCAACTCTACCTTGTTAGATGTTTTTAACATGACACCACCAAACATTGTTCTTTAGACCAGTGTCTAGTATAAGCAGGTTTCTCATAAGGAAACAAGTCAAAAGTGAAATGCATGTTTAGATTTTTATTCACATAAGGGTGTGTGTAGATATGATACATATTTGGCATTTTATATGATCCAATTAGCAAATCAGAAATTGTATCTTATTTGTGGATACCTAATAAAATCCATACTCATATGTGGACCAATCTTTTATCATCATCATCATCATCATCATCATTAAAGAGGAAAACAGATTATGCAAAGTAATATAAACAAGAACTATGCAAATGCCTTTTTGACCTAATTTTAGGAGTCCTTATACCCCAGATGCTAATTTGGCAATTCCCCCAGTCTCTGAAAGTAAAAGCCCAAGCTTCCTTTCTACTTACTCCCTCAATATCTAATCTGCTGTATATCAATGAATTATTTCCCAAGTTTGCAGCCTTTGAGATAACTGGAAAATGAGCGAGGTTTTTCAGAGCTGTGCTTTAGGGAAGAGGAGTAAGGTGCTAAGAAATTGTTGAGACTATTTGCTTCACTAAATAGTTTAAACAGCTCTAAACTCCACTCCTGCACCTGGAAGATAAAAGTCAAATCACAGCTCTCTCTCGAGTGACCTTCCAGCCTCCAGACCAAAGAAGAAAAGAGATTCTAATTCAAATTCCATCACTTCCCCCCTTTTAGCTCCAAAAACAAGTGAAGGTCATTTAGACCCCACTGATATGATAATATCCTTTTGTCTTAGAGACTTCACAGTCTAAGAACTTACCAAAATGTCTGATAGTCTCCTAGAAACTTGGAGTCATTTCTCTATAGTCAGTAAAGTATTTTTTCCTATGATGTTTCCGCACTAATAAGAAAGGGATGCTATCTGTTATTTGTGTAGGTGGCTTTTAAGTCATTTTATGAGAGTCAGCATAACATAGTAGATAGGCCCTGGACCTTTAATTACTAATCAGACCCTTTTGTGTGATCTTTGCCAAGTCTCATAACCTCTGAGAGCTTCAGTTCCCCCTATGTAAAATGGGTTAATACTCTTTATATTACTTAACCCACCAGGTGGGTGAAAAAGAAAAGCTCTTTATAATTTTCAAAGTGCTATATAAATGTGAGTTATGATTATTTTCTCACTTTGAAGTTCCACTTCCCATGTTATAGTAACCACTGCATTTGGAGTCAATGTCTTGAATTAGAATCTCATCTCTACCATGTCAGCTTGAACAGTGTCTATTAATCATGAGATCATAGATTTAGAATTAGAAGCCATCATAAAAGTCATCTAGTTCAACATTCTCACTTTAGGGAAAGAAAGAAAATGAGTCCTAGGGAGGTGAAAAATAAACAAACTTCATTGTATTGCATACATGGGAAAGAACAGAGGCAGAATTAAAATTTTGACTTTAAATTTGATCTTAAATCCCCTGACTTCAGATCCAGTCAGTGGTTTTGGGAGATAAAGGAGATAAAGCACTTTGCTCTCCATAAAGGACTTTATAAATGCCCATTTGCTGTTGCTGTTGCTGATCCTGCCATTATTGTTGGTGGTGGTGGTGGTGGTGGTGCGTGGTAGCCTTCAGTCATCAGACCTCTAGCCTGGTGATGACTTCATTTCCTGAGCCTTCTACTTGTCCTCCTGCTGAGCTCAAGCAAGATTTATAAAGCAACATAAGAGTATTCTTTAAATCTTTAATTACTGGGTTTTCTGGGTGAAAAAGAAATGTGTGCATGCTCACACCTCTCAGTTTAACCTCCATTCTTAAGATTTTTATTAAGTTTAGTCAACCAACAAAACAATAAATGAAGTCCTGATTTGTAGCTGTGATGATGCTGAGGTGTAAATGCTCCCACTGAAAATTTAACAGCAGATAACCCCTGGATCAAGGGCTCTTTCCACTATGCAACACTGACTCTGCTTTTGAACATGCAGTACAGAAATGTTGGCAAAAATCATCATCCTCAACCCACCTGGCGTTAAATATGACTGCTTCAAGAGGCTTCCAAGGAACATGGAACACCTCATTCTAAGTGTTTACCAGTGGGATTATGGGTTCTGAGGTGAATCTCTCCTTTTACTCTGTTGGGAATCAGAAGAACTGAAGGACTATTAGATTATAACTCTCTTGGAGGTATATGAAAACCCTGAGTTTTGTGTATGAGTATTGGGAAAGTGTTTTTTTTTTCTTACTTGTAATGAGTCTAGTAGCTAACACATCATGGTAAATGAAAAAGCCCCAGGGAAGCTCAAAAACCCCTTTTAGGGAGGCTGAGTTATATAGTCAGAGTAAAGGACCAAAGCCCCCTTTACCTGGGGAATTTGAGTACCAAATAGCCTTCAGTTCCCCAGTAGTCTTCCCTCCTTCTACTAGCATGAATCTGCACAAGCTTCCATTAGCAGAATTTTCTCTCCCTTCCCCCAAAGCTACAAAGCTACTGTACAAAAAGCTGCCAAGCTGTACTGAGTTGGAGAGATTGTACCCCCTTCTTTCTGGGACCTCAGCAGGGTGTCTAACTCCATCCACAACCCCAGTGGATTGTGCTGTGTCCATTATCCCAGACTCTTCCTTCCTCTCATATCTTCCCTCAGTAAACCCAACTTTTTTTACTGCCTTGTTGTAAGTTCCGTATTTTTTGCTACTGGCTTTATACTCTCCAACACAAAACTAGTACTGTGAATAAAAACAAATTGAGGAACATTGGAGGTACCATCCTTTAAGAGAGATCAATCTACTATAGCAAAGTGTGAGACACTGAATAGTTATTTCCTGAAAAATGTAAAACCATGTAACTAAAGGCAACAGATATGGGTGATAGTATCCTGGGATCATATTTTAATCCTTTTAGTTTCATAAAATGTATATTTTAAGAAAATAAGAGTATTAGAATGTTGTGTGCATGTAAAATATAAAATACTATATACTTTGTAAGATTTTATTTATTCAGGTTGCATAAACCCTCCAGCAACACAAATTACAGCCCTTCTACTCCTTAGTAGCCAATATGTATGACTAGTGGTTCCTCTACCCCCACCCCCAACTGTCTGACTTTCTGGTAGCAAGCTTCCTCCTACTTCATACTTAGTTTGTTTGGTCCTGGAATGACAAACAGACTGTCATCCACTGGGCTTACAATCAAAATCTTTCGAGCTTGGTAGAATATGTCAGTTGTTATTCTCTGCTGCCATAATTTATAAGAACCCAGGATCACCTACAGGCCATCATGAGGTATTAGGATATAATTTTAGTGGAGGCATGGAATTAATAACCTCATTAAAATTTTTTCCTGCAAATGCAACTCAATAAAATTAATAAATTCCTTTAAATAAATATTAGACTATAGATAGATTATATAGACTAAATAGTCTATATAATATATTTATAGATGTAGATACAGATACACACACAGACAGAGACAGAGATGAAGACAGAGAAAGAGAATAAAATAGAGCTAATCAATATAAAGAATGGGCTACCCCCAAAAGGAAGGTCAGGAAATGCTTTTTATAAATGGTGAATTTTAACTGGGACTTGATGGAAAGCAAAAAGTGGAGAGGAGTAGGGAGAACATTCCAGGAATTTGAGATGGCCAGGGAAAATGCTCAGAGGTAGGAAATAGAGTGTCTTGTTTTAAAAATAATCAGGACAGAATCATACAGTATGTGGAGGAGTCTAAGATGTAAAAAGACTGGGAAGGTATTTGGGACGGGTATTTGAAAGGATGAAAGGTCATGAAGATCTTTGAACATCAGGCACAGGGTTTTATATTTTATCCTGTAGGTGACAGGGAGTCACAGGAGTTTACTGAGTAAGGAAGTGACACAAACAGGCATGTACTTTGGAAAGATCACTTTGACAGTTGAGTGGGGAGAGGCTTATGGTAAGGAAACCAACCAGCTGCAGTGATCCAGATGTCAGGTAATGAGGGACTGCAGCAGGGTGAGGGCTGCATCATAAGAGAGAAAGCTGTTACGAAGGTAAAATTTGAAGACCTTGGCAACAAATTGCATATAAGAGGTGAGGAGAGTAAGGATGGAGCACATTTTTATGCCTTTAGGAGCTTCAATAGTAATGGGGAAGTTAGAAAATTGAGTTTGGGTGGAAATATAACGAAAATATGAGTTCAGTTTTAGACGTGTAGAATTTAAGATGCCTATGGAGTATCCAGTTTGATATATCCAATATGCAGTTGGAAAGGTTAGCCAGGAGCTCAGCAGAGACACTAGTGCTAGAGAAGGAAGTTTGAGAATTATCACTAAAAAGATAGTAATTGAATTTATGAGATGATCAAGCACAATAGTATAAAGAAGAGAAGAGAGCTCAGGACAGAGCATTGTGGAAAACTCATGGTTAGCAGGTATGACCCAAGTGAGAATCCAACATAGAACACTGAAGAGAAATGGTCACATAGGTAAATGAAGAATCAGGAGAAAGCACTGTATTAAAAATCTAGAGATTGTCAAGGAGATGAGTGATCAACAGTGTCAAAGGCTGCTGCAGAAAGGTTAAAAGGATGAGCATAGAGAAAAGGCTATCATATTTAGCAATTAAGAGATCATTAGCAACTTTGAAGAGAGCACTTTCACTTGAATTATGAGGTTAGTAGCCAGAGTTAAGTAGAGAGTGAGAGGAAAGGAAGTAGAGGCGACTATTATAGATGGCCTTCTCAATGACTTTAGCCACAAATGTGAAGATACACATAGGAGGATAGATAGTCAAGATAGATTAAATGACATGGTTTTTGAGGATGGAGGAGGTATGGTCATGTTTGTAGGCAGTAGGGAAGTATTTAATAGGGAGAAATTGAAGATAAATGAGAGAGTGGTGGATAGCAAAGGGTGAAATATATGAATTAATAAATGTAATATTTTTCTTTGAATACTAGAAAACATTCTATTGGCATTCTTAAATGCAGGATCCATGAGAGGTAAGTTAACAACAGATAATTTGATCTTTATTTTAAAATGAGAAAGGAGAGGCCGAGTGTTATTCATTTTTTTATAATGTTACCAAACAAATTACAAGTCCTCTTAGCCTAATACTCTACATTGATTACTCAAAACCAAGGCATTTTTAGCATCTCAGGGGTATTAGACTGAATTTCTGTAGAGTGTTATTTTACATAATGCTTACTTTTCAAAGATGAATGTAAAGCTGCCTATTTACTATGTTCAGCCAGCTCCAGGGGAAGGGGCAGCCCTGGGCCTGCTATGGACCTAAGTTTAGGGTATTCCATGGGTCAGTCTGAGAACTATCTGAGTGTGGATAATGATGAATGATTGCCATCATCACCTTCAAGATTGGGGCATAAGCACGGTATTGTTTGTGAAATCTAAAGTGCTGTGGCTGGGGATGAGTAGAGGAGTTCTAGGCTGTCTTCCTTCAAGTCATAGCTAAAGTTGCACCTTTTATACAAAGCCTTTTTTGATCCTGTGAACTGTTCCTTCTATTTGTTATCTCTAGTTTATCTTGGTTATATCCTGTTTGTACCAAGTTTTTTTTTTTTTTAATTTCATGCCACCTACTCCATTACACTATGAGTTCCTTGTCTTTTGTCTTTCTTTGAATCTAGAGCATTTAGTATAGTCCCAGGCACATAGTATGTGCTTAGTAAATGCTTATCGATTAACTGACTGACTATTGCATAACTTCTATATGCCTAGTCTTCAGCCTTGCCCTTCAGCTCCCAGCACAGCCTACTGTTGTCTCTATTTATTGGCTTTGCACAACCAGATTCAAGTAACTCCTTGTTATGCTCTGATGGTTATGAAATAGGAAGTGACTGAGAAGGACCGTGTTCTTGCTCCCTTCTCACAGTGAAATAGCTGAACAGCAAGGAAAGAAGCTTTTCTTTATCATGAGAATAGAGAAACAGCAGAGGTCATTGCCAGGGTTCCGACCATGAGGACAGAACAAAATTTCCTTGTTCCAGGCCACGTACAGATAAGAACATGGGGTCAAGAGTCAGCAAAGGATCTCATATGATTTGTCAAACTCAGAGCTCATGCATGTTTTTATGTAGTTGACTTTAGACATTTTCTGAAGCTACCCACAGCATTTCTTTCTGAGGACACCACCATCTATAAAAGATGGGAAATTTCTAAATGCGTTAATTTGTTGATATCTTGATTTATACAATGTCTCATAGTATTCAGCTCTATGAGGTCAAGAATCTGCCCTTATCTTAGCTCCCTAATGCTTAGCAGTGTCTGGAATATAATAGCTACTTGAAATTTTTTTGTCAGATTCAATTGACTTTTTAAAAATTATATAAACAAGTGGAAAGCTGTGTCTTATACAGTGATAATATGCTCACTCATTATGCAACATACAGCCATGGGACACACTACTTTTCTTTTTCTTTGTAGTTTATAATAAAATCATATGAGGTATAGGTTAGATTTTTATTAGCTTAAGCTTATTAAAGTTGCTAGAACAAATAAACACCCAGGCAATATTAATATTAAAAGTGCATATTATAAAAGCACCTACAATATACACCAATTCCTTTGTGTAATGTTTGACAGTTATCATGTCATTAAACAGAATACTAAAAAATGAAAATTTGATTAGACATTAAGCAAAATGCACCCACAATAAGAGGCTGCTCTCAAGATAGGTATCTTTAGGTTTATTTGCAGTTCTCCTTCTTTTAATATATCTGTTCCAGGATATTTTTAACGTAGCCTTTGTAAACTCTAGAGGATATCTCTCTCAGGCCCACTCATATTATTAAGCGGAGTCCTTGGGGTGGTAGAGAGCTCCCTTTCAGGGTTCTAGGAGTTGGTTCTAATGAGTTGGGGGTATCCTAATACTACTGACTTAAACTTCAATTCTGGTATGTTCTACACAATATCATCACTACCATTTAATGTTAGTGTCTTCACTAAATCATTGTTTGACCTAGTAATTGGTGCCCCAATATCAATTTAACCAGTTAACATCAATTAGCTTTTACAAAGAGATATTTACTGAGAGGATATATAGCAAGAAAAGAGATCACAGGGTATACTTTTCCAACACCAGGGACTCATTAAGGATAACTTTTAACTATTTTGTAAAATGCACTTCACCAGTAATTGCTATCTACTGGTACATTTAAAAGCAGATTTTATGAAAGAAATGAAGCTCCTATTGTACCTCCCCTCAGATCACAGCAAAATGTACTTGATATGTTTCATTATTTCATTAAAATTTATCTCCTATGCTGGTTGAAATTGAAATATAAATGTAGGTTGTGGAAGCTTGGCACATAAGCTGTTTTGTGAATGTATATCTCCCAAGAGCAGGGAGAGGTATCATGTGCATGAATGAGAAGCATAGACTTTTTCTTTTTTCCCCCAATAAGCAGTTGAGTAGCATAAGGTCCAGAGAAGATGTTGGTTTCTATAAAGTGAATAGAAGAGAGAGATCACTGCTGGTGTCATGATCAAGTGGAGTGAGACAAGGAGAGAAGATATCTTGGCTGTGGTAAAGTTTATAAATGAAAACCATTTCAGAACAATTTTAGAGCATCTTAGAAAAGCTATGCAGCAGGTACAAGGAAAATAACAAGTGGAAATATAGGCTATTCTAGACACAAATTTGGTCTTCCTTTAAAATCTTCATTCAAGCACCTTCCAATGGCAAACACCTTGAAGTAGCACATGTTTTATGCCTTTGGGCTTTAAAAAGAAATCTAGAGAAATAGAAGAATAGTAAATTTCATTATTTGTATTTACATTTATGGCCAAATTTCCAATAATGTTTTTATTTTAAAAGAAGCAATTTATGCAAATTTGTATGTCCATCATCAACTGTTTCCAAGCTTCCTTAGCGTTGCGTGGCATCTCTTCTTCATTCTCACTCACTACATTTTCTCTCTTAATTCTTCATTCCCGGGTTCAGTTGGAAAATTTGAAATTACATTTTTCTCATCTAACACCATACTACTTCTTCATAGATATAGATATAGATGTAGACATATATGTCTGAGGTGAACAAAGGCACAGATACTTTTATAACAAAGGGTCTAAAGAAATCTACAAGAATCAAAAGATAAAGATATTCCTACTGGACTGACTCCAATTCCACAATTACATGTAATGAAAAACAGCAGTTGTTCCTTTCAATTTTATGACTATTCTACTGCTTCTGTTTTTATTTTCCTTCAAAAAGATACTAAAATGTATTAATTATAAAACACATCAAATCCTATAGGCCAAGTGGAACATGGTTAGTTGATTTTCAATAATGAAATCAAGGGATTGCTGAAAATGAAATTGTCTCAATCAGGTAGTTTTTCTTTCTTTTCCTCTCTATATTATGTATATTATATATTACCAGCAATGTGCACTATACATCATGTAGTATACATTATATTATCTATGCTTATATATTGTATATTGCATAAAATATTAACATATTAATAAATATATGTATATAATACATGTGCTACATATGATAAAATTATATAGAGAACTATTATATATTTCATACAAGTATTTTATAATTTTATGTAATACATTTCTATAATACAATTGTATGTACAATTATAATACAATTAATATAATAATTATATATCATAGACAAAGAAATATACATACATATGTAAGAAAGAAAGAGAAAATAGCAGCATATATGTTTACACTCAATTCATGTTCTTACATATATCTTATCACATCCTAAGCTCTTTGAATTCAGGAAGTCAGATTTAATTTTTATACATCTTATTATACATCTTTTTATACAGATTATTTTTAATACATCTTAGCATAGTGCATTTCACTTATTAGATGCTGTAATGGCAAGCAAAGTGGGACTTTTTGCTATTTTTTTCTTTTGGAATGCTTCTCAGCACTAAGGCAATCAAATGCCTTTGATTGAGTTTTTGATTGAATCAAAACTCTTTGATTGAATCAAGAGTCATTTATTGGAAACAGTGTATATACTCTGAGGGTAGCATTTTGCTTTGGGCTCACTCATTGGAAGAGCATTCATGTGACTTGACCAGACAAGACTCTGGGTAGCCAGAAAGGAGCCCCCCGGTTTTGAAAACCCAGGTGTTGGTGCTTCTCTCTCTTGTAACTATGTATGTATTGCTATGGACTGTTTGCTGATTTGTGTTATTTGTGCTATTTGCTCTGTCTATATAATTTCTGCTTGTAATTTCTGTTTGAGTTTCCTCTCAAGTTCAAAGTGCAGACTTTTCCCCCTTAAATAAGTGAATGATATATGCATGCTTAAG